>NW_021604597.1:20708360-20754441 GCF_004785775.1 Grammomys surdaster | reverse complement strand
ATATATATATATATATATATATATATATATATATATATATATATATAGTGTGTGTGTGTGTGTGTGTGTGTATTCATGTACATATATGTGTGTGTTGTTTTTCTAAACAACTTCCCTATCATTACAGTTTTAAGATCACATATTGCTGTAGTATAGGTTTTCAACAAATATATATTTAAAATTTATATTTTATATGTATAAGTGTCTGCCTGCAAATTCATTTATATACCATGTGCATGTTGGGTGCCTGTGGAGGTCTAAAGAGGGCATTGGAGGCCCTTGAATTAGGTGTTGTAGATAATTGTGTTCTGACATGTGAATGCTGGGACCTAAACCCAGGTACTCTGCAAGAACAAAAAGTGTTCTTCCCTGGTGAGCTCCATGAAGAAATATTTTTATTTTCATGTGATGATTTTTGATCTCTGAAATTTCATTGTAGTTTCATCTTCAGAAGGTAAAGAGGCTGCTTGTTTCCTTGTCCTCTTTTGCCTTTGACTGGGTCTCAAATGAGCAAAGAGTGAGCTCGATCTTCTACTTCCACAATGTCTGTTAATTCAAACCATGCAGATACTGACTCATATGGACTTGGCCCAATTTGTGGAGTATCAGTTTTGGGATATGGAATTTGTATATGAGAAACGTCAATTCTATTATTCAACTTTGGCATCATTAGGGAAAAAATAATTCTTGAAAAGAAGAAAGAAAGAAGCAAACAGATCGGATCAGACCCAAAGGAAGCTGAAAGATAGGCCTATAAGGGTTCTAGAAAAAGTGTTACATTAGAGCAGTTTCATTTCCAAGAACTGTTTCTTCCCCTGCTTTAATTAGTGCTCCTCCCCTTCTGCTTAAGGCTGACATGACTGATAGTGATTTTTTTTTTATTTTATGAATAAAAAAAGCAGAGTTCACACACCGGCTGCTGAAGACAGTGATGTTACCTAGGAGTCAAGTCTCGTGGGTCACATACATTACTGACAGGAAGAAAGTTGGTTTCTATTGCTCTAAGTGTATTCAAAACCCACTATATTTACCCAGCCCGTCATAAAGCATTTCTTCATTTATGTGTTCGCTTGCTTGTTTGTTTGCTTGCTTGCTTGTGGGAAAGGCAGAAAGCCCCTTCTACTCCTCAGAAGTGAGAGAAAAATATTGTTTCCAAAGAACCCTAAGGTACCATACTAAAAGACCTCAATTCCATGGCCTGTTCATTCAAGGTACCTAGGGGGATAAAAGAGAGCTCTCTCTTTCCTTTCACTATTATCTAGTAGGATGAAATAAAGAAGCCTCCTTTCTTTAAAGATTTCATCTTTCTGTCTGTCCTATTAATTTTAATGTGGTCGAAGTGTTGAAATCTCTTTAGCAATGGAGGTGGAAAAATTGGTAAGGAGAAAATCAATCCACAGCAAAACTACAGATATTGTTCTGTTTTCCACAATGAGAAAGCAGTTTTAGAACACATTTTTCTCATTTGATGTAAGGATTTCATAAGTGTAACCCATAGAAGTTTCCAGTTAGGATGAAGTGTTCTATCCTACATAAGATTTTATGTACAATACATTTTTGATGAAATTCTAACAGGAAGAAGAATGCAAAGAAATCATTCATTCATGAAAAAAAAATCTTACTAATTTTCTTACAAGAGAAGACTCCAGATTCAGGGTATAGGGAACAAAATCCAACCAAAAAGCTTTTTTAGCACCTCACAATCACTCAAAGCCTTCTTAAAACCCAGCTGCATGTTTCTTTTAATTAGCTCAGGATTCACTGTGGCACACATTGCAAGCGTTCCTTCTTGAATAGCATCCTTGAAATGCAGCTGTGAAAGGAGTCAGTTGAGCCCTGCTGCAGCTGAGCAGTTGAAACGATGGAAATCAAATGTGAATTCTGATGAAGTAATTTCATTTGGAGCCTTTCAGATTTCTTCCCCTCTAAATTTAAAAGAAACGAAACCTCGCAGTTCAGCTAGTTCACTGCCTACTCCGTGCCAATTTGCATTTCGAGAAAATAGAAGTATTTTGACTAAATGAGTATTGAAAACAGAATTCTATTTTCTCACCTAATGGTGAAATGTTTTTAGTGTATTGAGCCTATAGTCATTTACTTCTGATAATATAATAACTGACCTCATTGGTGAAGTGAAGCAAACCTGTTATTTTTGCTATTAAAGTTCACCATGGCTACTATTACTCACTACAGAAATGTCACTTAGTTCTATTCCATCATTTTAGTATGTCTAAGTTTCTTTAAAGAATTCTATTGTGACATACTTGAAACATAAATGCATCCCAGGTGTCAGGCTTTGAAAGCAAATGTAACATATATGCTCTTAACTTGTGAAAAGTTTTATGAAGAACAATGAAGTAGGGCTGGGTGGATAGCCTCATTGAATTGGGAAGCATGGTAGTTGCTTTGGATTGCCCTGGACGAAGGCTAGTCAACTCTGAGTAGGTACGAATTAATTGAGTTCCCAGAAGATGATGTGTTAGAAGGCTGCAAGCTATGGTATGTACACATTAAAGCTGTTACAAGAAGTAGGAGCATCATTTACTTAACTCCAATGAGTTTAATTTTTTTAAAGAAATTTTCTTATTTGAAAGCTGTATTAAAGTATTGAAACCTACTTTTTTAATTCTCAGACTCTTTTTGTAATGCCAGTGCCTTATAAGTTGTTAATTAACAGTCTCCAACAAATAACTACTTAACAACATGACTTTAGCTAATTTATATGGGCAGACATTGAATTATATGTTTTTTTAAAGTGATGAAATGTGACTGCTTATTAAAGTTATGCATTTTCCTACAATTATAAGATATTATTCATATATCTAGAAACATCTATAGATGAAAATAAAATTTATCAACTTTAATACATGAAGTTACTAGTTTTGTTTCATTTTTTCCTTATTGTAAGAGATTAGATTTCCCTTGATCTGTGAATAAAGAAAAAATAAGACAAAACAAAATACTCTTTATACACAAAGTCCAAAAATACTATTAAAAATTCATTTAATTTTCACTTATGTGAAATTTACTTTTATGTTTTTTTGTTTCCCAAAATAAGCAATAACATAATTCCTATATTTTATTTTTGATTTATGACTTTCTTTAAAACTTCCTCCCTTTTGATTACAATTCAACTATTTGATATTTTTTTCCAAAATTAAAAGAAATAGGAATGTTTGTTTTCTAACCCATTTTATTACATTCTTTAATTGGAGTGACCAAATACCTAAGTGGAAACAACTTAAGGTGGGAGTGTTTAATTTCATTTAAATGTTAAGAGTAGATTCAGCCCACTACTACTGAGACGAACTGGGAGCTGACTGGAGTGAGAGGCTGGTCATATTGCATCTACAGTCATGTAAAGAAAATGAATGCTGATGTTCTATTCAGTTATTTTTATTCAATCTGGTGTCTTGGCTAATTTATGGTACTGTAAACACTTAAGATAGGTTTTTCCAGTTCACAAATATACCAGAAAATTGTCTGCTAGCTGATACTAGATCCAGTCAAGTTGAAAAATCAATATTAACTATCATTTTCACTGATTACATTTTGTAATTAGCAGAAATATGGCATTTTACTATTTTTTTTAAACATTTTTTTATTAGATATTTTATTTAATTTCATATGTTATCCCCTTACCCCATCCCCGACCGACCCGGGAACCCCCCATCCCCTTACCCCTCCTCCTTCTTCTCCGTGGATGTAACCCCCACCTACCTCCCCTACACCCACTTCCCCACCCTCAAAATTCCCACCCCCTGGGGCGTCCAGCCTTCATGAGGTCAAGGATCTCATCTTCCACCTGTGCCCAGGATCCCTCCATAAGTGCTCCCAGGCTGGTGGTTAGGACCCTGGGAGCTGTGGTTAGTTGGTATTGTTGCTCTCCTCCTGGTGCCACAAACCCTTTCAGCTCCTTCAGTCCTCACTCTAACTCCTCCATTGAGAACCTCATGATCAGTTCAATGGCTAGTTGTGAGCATCTGCCTCTGAATATGTCAGATTCTTGAAGGCCTCTGAGGAGACATCCATATCAGGCTCTTATCAGCATGCACTTCCTGACTTCCACATCAGCATCTATCTTTGGTGACTGCACATGGGATGGATACTCAGGTGGAGTGGTCTTGAAACGGCCCCTCCTTCAGTTTCTGTCCCTCACTTTGTCTCCATATTTGCTCCCTTGAGTATTTTGTTGCTCCTTCTAAGAAGGACCGAATCACCCTCACTTGGTCTTCCTTCTTTATGGGCTTCATGTGGCCTATGAGTTGCATCTTGGGCATTTCAAGGTTCTGGGCTAATATCCAATAATCAGTGAGTGAATACCATGTGTGTGCTTTTGTGATTGGCTTACTTCACTCAGGATGATAATTTCTAGTTCCATCCATTTACCTAGGAACCTCTCAAATTCATTGTTTTTAATAGCTGAGTAATACCCCATTATGTAAATATACCACATTTTTTGAATCCATTCCTCAGTTGAAGGACATCTGGGTTCTTTCCAGCTCCTGGCTATTACAAATAAGGCTGCTATGAACATAGTTGAGCATATGTCCTTGTTATATGTTCGAGCATCTTCTGGGTATATACCTAGGAGTGGTATAGCTGGATCCTCAGGTAATGCTATGTCCAATTTTCTGAGGAACCGCCACACTGATTTCCAAAGTGGTTGCACCATCTTGCAGTCCCACCAACAATGGAGGAGTGTTCCTCTTTCTCCACACCCTCGCCAGCATCTACTATCACCTGAGTTCTTAATCTTAGCCATTCTGACTGGTGTGAGATGGAATCTCAGAGTTGTTTTGATTTGCATTTCCCTGATGACTAAGGACACTGAACATTTCTTTAGGTGCTTCTCAGCCATTCGAGTTTCTTCTGTTGAAAATTCTTTGTTAAGCTCTATACCCCATTTTTTAATAGGGTAATTTGGTTGTCTGGAGTCTACTTTCTTGAGTTCTTTGTATATATTGGATATTAGCCCTCTATCAGATGTAGGATTGGTAAAGATCTTTTCCCAATTTGTTGGTTGTCATTTTGTCCTATTGACAGTGTCCTTTGCCTTACAGAAACTTTGCAATTTTATGAAGTCCCATTTGTCAATTCTTGATCTTAGAGCATATGCCATTGGTGTTCTGTTCAGGAACTTTTCCCCTGTGCCCAAGTATTCGAGGGTCTTCCCCACCTTCTCTTCTATTAGTTTCAGTGTACCTGGTTTTATGTGGAGGTCCTTTATCCACTTAGACTTGAGCTTTGTACAAGGGGATAAGAATGGATCAATTTTCATTCTTCTACATGTTGTCCTCCAGTTGAACCAGCACCATTTGTTGAAAATGCTGTCCTTTTTCCACTGGACAGTTTTAGCTCCTTTGTCAAAGATCAAGTGACCATAGGAGTGTGTGTTCATTTCTGGGTCTTCAATTCTATTCCATTGGTCTTCCTGCCTGTCTCTGTACCAATACCAGGTAGTTTTTATCACTATTGCTCTGCAGTACAGCTTGAAGTCAGGAATGTTGATTCCTCCAGAAGTTCTTTTATTGTTGAGAATAGTTTTCCCTATCCTGGGTTTTTTGTTATTCCATATGAATTTGAGAATTTCCTTTTCTAACTCTGTGAAGAATTGAGTTGGGATTTTAATGGGGATTGCATTGAATCTGTAGATTGCTTTTGGCAAGATGGCCATTTTTATTATATTAATCCTGCCAATCCATGAGCATGGGAGATCTTTCCATCTTCTGAGATCTTCTTCAATTTCTTTTTTCAGGGACTTGAAGTTCTTGTCGTACAGGTCTTTCACTTGCTTGGTTAGATTCACACCAAGGTATTTCATATTATTTGCTACTATTGTGAAGGGTGTCATTTCCCTAATTTCTTTTTCAGTCTGTTTATCTTTCATGTAGAGGAAGGCTACTGATTTGTTTGAGTTGATTTTATAACCAGCCACTTTGCTGAAATTGTTTATCAGGTTTAGGAGTTCTCTGGTAGAAGTTTGGGGGTCACTTAAGTATACTATCATATCATCTGCAAATAGCGATATTTTGACTTCTTCCTTTCCTATTTGTATCCCTTTGACTTCTTTTTGCTGTCTAATTGCTCTGGCTAGGACTTCCAGTACTATATTGAATAGGTAGGGGGAGAGTGGACAGCCTTGTCTAGTCCCTGATCTTAGTGGGATTGCTTCAAGTTTCTCTCCATTTAGCTTGATGTTGGCTACTGGTTTGCTGTAAATTGCTTTTACTGTTTAGGTATGGGCCTTGAATTCCTGATCTTTCCAAGACTTTTATCATGAAGGGATGTTGAATTTTATCAAATGCTTTCTCAGCATCTAGTGAGATGATCATGTGGTTTTTTTCTTTGAGTTTGTTTATATAGTGGATTACATTGATGGATTTCCGAATATTGAACCATCCCTGCATTCCTGGGATAAAACCTACTTGATCATGATGGATGATTGTTTTGATGTGGTCTTGGATTCGGTTTGCTAGAATTTTATTGAGTATTTTTGCATCGATGTTCATAAGGGAGATTGGTCTGAAGTTCTCTTTCTTTGTCGGGTCTTTGTGAGGTTTGGGTATGAGTGTAATTGTAGCTTCATAGAACGAATTGGGTAGTGTTCCTTCTGTTTCTATTTTGTGGAATAGTTTGAAGAGAATTGGTATTAGGTCTTCCTTGAAGGTCTGATAAAATTCAGCACTAAAACCATCTGGTCCTGGGCTTTTTTTAGTGGGGAAACTTTTAATGACTGCTGCTATTTCCCTAGGGGTTATGGGACTATTTAGATGGCTTATCTGCTCCTGGTTTAACTTTGGTACCTGGTATCTGTCTAGGAAATTGTCCATTTCTTCATGGTTTTCCAGTTTTGTTGAGTATAGGCCTTTGTAGTAGGATCTGATGATTTTTTGAATTTCTTCAGTTTCTGTTGTTATGTCTCCCTTTTCAGTTCTGATTTTATTAATTTGGATACTGTCTCTGTGCCCTCTGGTTAATCTGGCTAACGGTTTATCTATCTTATTGATTTTCTCAAAGAACCGACTCCTGGTTTTATTGATATTTTGTATTGTTCTTTCTGTTTCTATTTGGTTGATTTCAGCCCTGAGTTTGATTATTTCCTGCCTTCTACTCCTCCTGGGTGTATTTGCTTCTTTTTGTTCTAGAGCTTTTAGTTGTGCAGTCAACTTGTTAGTGTGTGCTCTTTCCAGTTTCTTTTTGTAGGCACTTAGGGCTATGAGTTTTCCTCTTAGCACTGCCTTCATGGAGTCCCACAAGTTTTGGTATGATGTGTCCTCATTTTCATTGAATTCTAAAAAGTCTTTAATTTCTTTCTTTATTTCTTCCTTGACCAAGTCATCATTGAGTAGAGAGTTGTTCAGTTTCCATGTGCACGTGGGTTTTCCATTGGTTTTATCATTATTAAAGACCAGTCTTATTCCGTGGTGATCTGATAAGATGCAAGGGATTATTTCAATCTTTTTGTATCTGTAGAGGCCTGCTTTGTGACCAATTATATGGTCTATTTTGGAGAAGGTACCATGAGGTGCTGAGAAAAAGGTATATTCTTTTGTTTTAGGATGAAATGTTCTATAGATGTCTGTTAAGTCCATTTGGTTCATAACTTCTGTTAATGTCAAAGTGTCTCGGTTTAGTTTCTGTTTCCATGATCTGTCCATTGCTGAGAGTGGGGTGTTGAAATCCCCCACTATTATTGTGTGAGGGGTAATGTGTGTTTTGAGCTTAAGTAAAGTTTCTTTTATATATGTAGGTGCCCTTGCATTTGGAGCATAGATGTTCAGAATTGAGAGTTCACCTTGATAGATTTTTCCTTTGATGAGTATGAAGTGTCCTTCCTTATCTTTTTTGATTAATTTTGGATGAAAGTCGATTTTATTTGATATTAGAATGGCTACTCCAGCTTGTTTCTTGGGACCATTGGCTTGGAAAATTGTTTTCCACCCTTTTATTCTGAGGTAGTGTCTGTCTTTGTCACTGAGGTGCGTTTCTTGTATGCAGCAAAATTCTGGGTCTTGTTTGTGTATCCAGTCTGATAGTCTGTGCCTTTTTATTGGGGAATTGAGACCATTGATGTTAAGAGATATTAAGGAAAATTGATTGTGGCTTCCTGTTATTTTTGCTATTAGAGGTAAAGTTATGTTTGTATAGTTATCTTCTTTTGGGGTTGTTGGAAGATTACTTCCTTGCTTTTTCTAGGTTGTAGTTTCCCTCCTTGTGTTGGCGTTTTCCATCAATTATCCTTTGAAGTGCTGGGTTTGTGGGAAGATATTGTGCAAATTTCGTTTTGTCATGGAATATCTTGGTTTCACCATCTATAGTGATTGAGAGTTTTGCTGGGTATAGTAATCTGGGCTGGCAATTGTGTTCTCTTAGGGTCTGTATGATGTCAGTCCAGGCTCTTCTGGCTTTTATAGTCTCTGGTGAAAAGTCTGGTGTAATTCTTATAGGTCTGCCTTTGTATGTTACTTGACCTTTTTCCCTTACTGCTTTTAGTATTTTTTCTTTGTTTTGTGCATCTGATGTTTTGATTATTATGTGACGGGAGGTATTTCTTTTCTGGTCTATTCTATTTGGTGTTCTGTAGGCTTCTTGTATGTTTATGGGCATCTTGTTCTTTAGGTTAGGGAAGTTCTCCTCAATAATTTTGTTGAAGATATTTACTGTCCCTTTAATTTGGGACTCTTCATTCTCATCTATACCTATTATCCTTAGGTTTGGTCTTCTCATTGTGTCCTGGATTTCCTGGATGTTTTGAGTTAGGAGTTTTTTGCATTTTGCATTTTCTTTGACAACTGTGTCAATATTTTCTACCGTATCTTCTGCATTTGAGATCCTCTCTTCTATCTCTTGTATTCGGTTGGTGATGCTTGCGTCTATGACTCCTGATCTCTTTCTTAAGTTTTCTATTTCCATGGTTGTCTCCCTTTGAGCTTTCTTTATTGTTTCTATTTCCATTTTCAGATCCTGAATGTTTTTGTTTAATTCCTTCTTTGTGTTTTCTTGCATTTCCTTAAGGGATTTCTGTGATTCCTCTTTAAGGGCTTCTATCTGTTTACTTGTACTCTCCTGTATTTCTTTAAGGGAGTTACTTAATTCCTTCTTATAATCCTCTATCATCATCATGAGAAGTGATTTTAATTCTGAATCCTGCTTTTCAGGTGTGATGGGGTGTTCAGGGCTTGCTATATTGGGAGAACTGGGTACTGATGATTCCAAGAAACTTTGGTTTCTGTTGCTTATGTTCTTGAGCTTGCCTTTCGCCATCTTGTTAACTCTAGTGTTGCCTGCCCTCACTGTGTAAGACTGGAGTCTGTATTTCCAGTTATCTTGCTTGTTGTAGAGCTTCTCAGATCCAGATGTCTCCATAGTCTTATGATCCTAATCTTGGTGTCTGCTGCTTTGAGTGCAGTGGCTCCTTGGCTGCTCTGAGTGCAGTGGATCCTCTAGGATGACTCAGGAGTCAGTATCTCCACAGGACAGGAGTAGATCAACTCAGTGTCAGCTGCTCTGAGTGCAGTGGCTCCTCAGCTGCTCTGAGTGCAGAGGCTCCTCGGCTGCTCTGAGTGCTGTGGCTCCTCTAGGATGACTCAGGAGTCAGTATCTCCACAGGACAGGAGCAGACCAACTCTGTGTCTGCCCCAGCCCACAGGACCAGGCAGGGGAGGAAGGGGCATTTTACTATTTTAGAATTTAAGTAAATGTGTAAAAAGCTTCAGTTATAATCAAAGATTAATGAGCCTTATGTAAATGTACAGAGTTCATTCATATTTTCAAAACAAAATTTTTTATGTCTTCAAGATGTGTCATGTCAGAATGTGTTTTTCAATGTAAAGTTGAAAAGGCACACCTGGTAGTATTAATCATAATTAAAAAAATGCTAAGAAAACAAAATGAGGATTCCTAGTGGAAGGAATTAATAGGAATATACTGTTTCAGCATACAATTATATAGATAGTTTTGTGTTGGTGGTGGCTTGAACAATTAATAACAATTGGGGTTTTCCATGAAGAAGTCAATGTTGTTGTGATCAGGCAGCTTTCCGTGATTTCAAATAAGCTTTTAAATAAGGCAAATGTCCAAATTCCATCACATGAAGTCATCTTCAATTAAATACCTTGTTTCAGCTTAGTTTATCCATGAGTTATGAAACATAAAGAAATCAGGATGGTTTTAAGTATATTCACGATCTTTATACATATTATTCATTTCTTCATGTTAATCCTGTACATAAGACAATAAAAAAGGAATGCTCATGCTGATTGTTTATTTAAAGTGGTAATCATTTATTTTCAGCATTTAAATCATGTTAAGTGTTTGTTTATATTCATAAAGGATTTACGGGGGTGGGGACCTGGAAAGAGGATAACATTTGAAATGTAAATAAAGAAAATATGCAGTAAAATATGAAAAGTGATTTCAAAGTTGCTTCAACCTGTTTCAATAAGATGACAACTGTGTTCAACAACTGTACCTGACAAAGTTTATTTAAATAGTTTTAAACCATGCTAAGAAAAACATGGAGATTTACATTTACATAATGAAAGTGGGGCTGGAGAGATGGCTTATTGGTTAAGAGGACTGCCTGCTATGGCAGAGGACCTTGGTTTGAGTCTCAGCATCTGCATAGTGGCTAACAACCACCTGTAACAGGATTACATAGTTATAAGACAGCCTTTTCCAATTTTAGAAAAATAAATCACCACTGTATGACTTATACATACAAGTAAGGATATATCTATATCTACATATATCATATATTATGGTAATGAATTTTCTAATGGGAATTTATGAGGGCAAACTAATAGATGACAAAAAGCAGCTACAAGTTTTCATGATCATGATTTTCTTGATTGACTGAGAAAATCAAAATGTTAAGAAAATTCAGGGCTGGAGTAATGTCTCAGTAGTTGAGAATGCTGGCTGCTCTTCTAGAGAACCCAAATTTGATTCCAGCACCCATGTTATAGCTCACAACAGTCGTTAACTCTAGCTCTTGAGGATCTAACACTTTCTTTTACCCTCCCTGAAAATTCAGCCATTAGACATCATGTATAAACATATACATTAGGATTAATTATGGCAAGGTAAATTCATTTACATAAGGAAAGAATTAGACTTTAACCAAAGATGTCATTTTAAGTGGAGAAAGGATATAGAAGGTTAGTGGGAGGGGAAAGAATATGATCAAGATATACTGTCTGAAAATTAAAAACAATAATTGAAAATATAATAAAAAAGTAATTCTTGCTAAAGGAAATTTGCATAAGACTGGAACTAACTTTCTGCATATAGTTTTTTCTCATGGTGGCTAGCTGGGAATGAGGTCTACCTGAGCACATTGGAGACCTCTGCAGGATTGTATACCTGTATTTTAAATGACATTAGGAGACTCCAGAAAACCTTAAGGAAAATCATGTATTCTGTCTAAAATTCTATGCTGAGACATATAATGAGATCACAAATATGCTCTTCAGTTGGAGAATCAAATTAAAACACTAAGATGTTCTACACTTTGTTATTGAGACATTTTTATGTGAAACAATTCTATTACAATTTCCCTATTTCCTTGAAATAAAAGTATCAATATAGCATCTTGCCTTCAAATTAATTGTTTATATCACAACAGTATTACTTCATAATTATGATGCTTTTGCACAAGTATCTAAAGTCTGACGAGAAGGAGAAATTATAGAGAAAACTCTGATTTTCAGACTTTTTACCAATGCAGACTAAAGAATAGAGATACTTTACAATAGTTTTTTTTTTCTTTCTTCATTTTTTCTTTTCAACAGTATTTACTCCACTGAAGATCAAATTGACCTGTATAGTATCTAGTGAATATGACAATTTTTCTGTGTAAAGGATTTTAGTTGACTCAATAATATTGAGATAATGTGTATTTAATCTGCTATAGAATATTAGGAGGCAATATCCTTAGATATTTTTAATGAACTACTTACTTACTAGAATCATTTTTACAGTCCAGATTTCTGTATCTCCCTCCAGGTCCACACTTATACTGATCCACAACCCACACATTCTCCACTCTCCCCTGACCCCTGTCTCCAAGAAGATGTCCCCAGACCCCCACACCCCATCAGACCTACCCATTCCCTGGGGTCTCAAGTCTCTTGATGGTTAGGTGCATCTTCTCTGAGTCCAGACTTGGCAGTCCTCTGATAATATAAGTGTTGGAAGCCTCATATCAGCTGGTGTATGCTGCGTTGTTGGTGGCTCAGTGTCTGAGAGATCCCAGGGATCTAGGATAATTGAGATTGCTGGTCTTATGGGATTGCCATCCTCTTCAATTTTTTCCAGCTTTTCCTTAGTTCGGCCACAGGGGCCAGCAGCTTCTGTCCATTGGTTGGATGTAAATATCTGACTCTTTTAGCTGCTTGTTGGGCCCTTCAGAGAGCAGTCATGAAAGGCCCCTGTTTCTAAGCATATCATAGCTTCAGTACTAGTGTCAGACCTTGGAGCCTCCCCCTGAGCTGGATCTCAATTTGGATCAGTACTGGGTGTCCTTGTTTGTTCCTGTAGGCTCTTCTCCATTTTTGTTCCTGAAGTTCTTTCAGACAGGAAAAAATCTGTGTCAGAGTTTTTGACTGTGGAATGGCAACCCCATCCCTCCACTTGATGCTTTGTCTTTTTACTGTAAGTGGACTCTACAGATTCCTTCTCCCCGCTGTAGGGTATTTCATCTAAGGTCTCTCCCTTTGAATCCTGAGAGTCTCTTGCTTCCCAGGTCTCTGATACATTCTAGAGGGTCCTCCTACCTCCTACCTCCCGAGGTTGCCTATTTTGATTCTAGTTACTAGAACGTTTAATTATCTCTCAGAACATTAAGATGGAAAGAACATCAGTTTTCTACAAAAATACAGCACTTCAGACTTAAATTGACTGAATTTAATATATTAAGTGCCACCCATTTACTCTGTTAATATTTTGAACAATTTATATTTTAGCATAAAATTCCATTTGATGCTTCTAAATAAAGTGTTATTCACAATGTAACAAATTATCTTTCTAAGAAAATGTACATAATAGCAGTTGGTTAATATAATCCTTAGAAAAATACTCAAAATCCTCAGTAATATTCTCAATATATTGTATAGAAGACAGTAGAGCTTTTTTTCATAGTACTATACATGAACATATGTGAAATAAAACAAAAACAATTACATCAAAGTTGGAAAAGAACCTAAATAAGACACAAGAATCAGACACACATGTTTATACGCTCAAGAATTCCATAAGAACACTAAACTAGAAGACATGGTATAAGCACAAATAACCTGGTGCCAACCAGTGTAAGCTCTGTCCTTTTTCAGTTTCTGTGAGTTCAGAGGAGCTTTGCTCATGTCCATTTAGAGGGACTGGTTTTCTTTTTTTTCCTTCATGCCCTCTCGCTCAAACTTTCTTTCTTCCTTGTGTTCCATGGAATTCCATGAGTTCTTTTGGGAGGAGTTGGATTGAGGCACACTATTTACGCTACTGCTTTTCTGGTCAGAGTAGCCTATGGGTACTTAGGGATGACTATTGGGATTGGGGGTTGGAGAAATCAATGAGTATGGGGATTCAGGTTAGGAGTAGAAGATTTGTGAATTACACTAGAAATGAGGTGGGGGGGGGACGTGGTGTAGGTTTTCTGACCCAGAGCTGTGGATGAGATAAGGGGATTGGTCTTGGAGAAATAAAGAAAGAGGTAAAGATCTGACATTAGCTTCCACTTTCCTGTTAAGGAGTGGCCTGTATTTTCCAAGGGGTAGAGTGTCAACAATTTTCAACATCAAAATCTGATGTTTTTCAATATGTAAAGTTAATATTTGCTGCAATTGCAGACACTTGCTATAAGTAAATCTGTTACTTTAGGTTTTGTAGCCTTGTCAAGGCCAGACGTCCAATTAAATTACCATAACTTTGGAGTAATTGACTGTCTCCAGGCCTGTAAATGAAGCATTCCAAAAACAGATGCATACTTATTACTATGAGTATGAGTGAAGCTTGACTTACTTAATGAGCTTTAGAACTGGCACAACTATATAGTTCTGGTGGATTGAATAGGAATGGCCCAAATAGACCAAAATTCAGACAGAAGTTGGTATCAGGGGCTGGGGTATTGCTATCTTAAGCCTGACCATGATGTTGTTTGGAATAATGTGGTCTTTGGTTATTGGATTAGAACAAAAATGGTCAAACAGTTTTCAAGTGGGGCTTAGTGGACCATACTGGTAAGATCATGGAAGACATTCATGCTAAGGGTGATTTGAGCTGTGGAGGCCCAGCTCAAGAGGTTTCAGAAGAGAAGAACTCTAATATGTGACATAAATACTGTTCCTATATTTTGGCCAATAATGTGGCTGTTTTTGCCCTTGCTTGAAATTTCAAAACAACCTAAGATTGACTTTGTCAGGCAGATATTATAAAGATTTATAATAAAAAGGATCAAGTTGAACAAGTAAAACCACAAAATGTACATATTACAGAGAAAATAGGAATCCTGAAAGTGGAGTGGAGCTAAGTCCTTGTGTTCAAGGAGATAAAGAGACAAGTAAAGCTTGCCATTAAATAGATTATGAAAGTGGCGACCTCAGGGCAAAATGACCCTCACTCCCAGCTAAGCTTTTAACTTGTGAAAAGGAATGAAGAATAGCTTAGATCTAGGCATGGTGGTACATGTCTTTAATTCCAGCACTCAGAAGACAGGATATACATATGCAAGTCAGGTTTTTATCATGAATTCCTGGAGCTCTAACCTTAGGCAGTAAAGAAAACCATCAAAAGCAGAAGCAGGTGAAGATGTAATTGAATAAAAGAGTCACATTCCAACCCCATCTAGCAGCAGAATGTGGCATGTTCACCCACATATTTCTGGCTTTAGAAGGATATAAGAAAGGGATTATATAATCTCCAGGAAAACTGCTGAGGCCAGCGTGTGTCAGGGTTATCCCTGCATATATGGTTACAGAGGCCATTGTGTGAACTTGTGCAGGTGAAGTCTGGATTCCTTTGGAGACACAAAGATATTGGAGATGTCAGAGTCATGGGGTGATACCTGAAAAGGAAAGCTGATAACAGGGAGTAGAAATAGCCTCAGAGAAAGAAGTGTACTGCAGTCAGTTAAGCTAAAATGAGTTGGAGATCTAAAGAACATTTTGACATCAGACATGGAGATGCGGAGATTAGAGACTGCCCAGCAAGTTTGTGACCTTCCCTTGGTCTAGTATTTTCTCACTATGTGCCCTTTCCTTCCTTATGGAACAGTAATGCATATGTATATCCTGTTCCGTTGTGTATTGGAAGGATGTGATCTGCTTTTTTATTTTTATTATATTTTTATTTTTGTAAGAGATTGCAGTTAAGATATTGCAAGAATCTCACAACAGACTTTCAACTTTGGAATTTTGAAAAACTTTGAGACTATTATAGACTACAGGGACTTTTGAAGTTGGATGGAATTCATGTTTAAGCCCAGGCTTAGTGACACATAGTCACTTTCCTGCTGATTGTATATCAAGATGTAGAACTCTCAGCTCTATTTCTAGCACCATGTCTGCCTGTGTGCTTCCTGCCATGATGATAATGGACTAAACCACTGAAACTGTAAAACAGTCCCAAAGAACTTTATAATAGTTTTTTAGGAAACTCTTTCAAAGAAATATAGTATTTCATTTATAATAGCTCCCCTAGTCATAGTATCACTTCACAGCAATAGAAAACCTAACTCAGACAACAGTAAGTCTGTCACAAAGAGAATCAACTAACCAGCCAACAAAGTATCACAGATACATTTGATAGAATTGGACTTTATGTGTTGATAGGTACATTGCATTTTCAAAAGGAAACAAGTAAATAATTAAAGGTACTACTAATTTAATTTCCAGACGTTCAAATGATGAAGAGTCATTGCAGTTCAAAATTCGGAAACACGATTTTATAAACTTAGATCCTTTTGTAAGGAAAACTCCAAGGAAATTAATGTGATAAAAACATACATGACAGTGGGTGTCAGACTTTATACTGTAAAAGAGTGTATGTGTTCATCCATTAGACTTCATACTAGTATGTGTGTGCATCAGTTAGAATTCATAGTGTATACAAGTGTGTATGTGTGTGTGTGTGTGTGTGTGTGTGTGTGTGTGTGTAGGGTGATGTGCACACGCATGCATGAATTGGACATCATAGTATGTCCATAGTTAGATTTTGTAATGTAAAAGAGTGGGTGTCTATGAGTAAGTTAGACTTAAAGTAAATAGTGAGCATATATGAATGCATCAATTAGATATCATAGTGTAAAAGTGTGTTTGTATGTATCACATTTCATAGTGTAAAGGAGTATATAGTTTAATGAGTGTAATTTCAGAAAATAAATGAAAAAACAACTTTTGTAAAATAAATATGGCAACAATTAAAACAATCAACATAAATTCTATCCAACCCTTCCTTTCTTTTAAATTGTCCACTTACCATTAGGGCACAGGTGGTTACTCTTATAATCAAATAATAATGTTATTATTATTATTATAATCAAATAATGTAAATGTTTAGTATATGCCATTACAATATTCCAGGAATTCAATAGCTTTTACATTGAATGCTATATAAGTACAGCTATATGGCTGAAAAAATTTTGCTTTGAGTTGAAATTTCATGTCCAGTAGAGATTTCTTAGAAGTTCATTTGATAAGCAGTAAAGTGGCTAAAAGAGGAAAGATACCTGTTGTCAAGCCTGACAGGATGACTTTTATGAGACCCATACCTAGCTTCAGTCTTGCAGGATACCTTATGACTTTCAGCACCGGTTTTCATACTCTTCTAATCCCATTTGTAATAATCAGTCTGAAATTACATGCATCTAGCAACATTACATGTTCGGGTTTTAATTCATATTTTGAAATGTATTCTTCTAAAATAAAGAATTTAATTTACTGCTTAGGATGCTAAACCACCGGGCTCTAATTTTTCCCCATAGGAGACCACCAAAGTGATCTAATTTACTCTTACTTAAAGGAACATCACCTGGTACCATGGAAGGTTTGATGATTATCTGTTACAACATCTTCTACTAAGTTTCTTTTCATGAATATGCATATGCACAAAGAGTTTAGACACTCCTGAGAAATGTCATTTTATTTATTTTATTTTACTTTTACAACAACTGCCCTCTTTTCTTCTGGATGAAAGGGCAGCTTCTTGGAGCAAATACATAGCCCAGCTATTTGTCTCAATAGACTTGTAATTACTTTAATTACTGAGCCTACAATTCACTCCTTTTCTTTCCACCTGATAAGACTTATTCATAATTTGAATTTTATTACAGAAAATTTATCCAAATCTACGGCAATTTTCTCTCCTCTGCATTCATGGATATAGCCACTTCCTAGTTCCAGCAAATTTGGCAAATTTTCATGCTTCTTTTGGTGATTTTCTCATTATAGCAATTTTATACTTTTTTAATTTTATTAGATATTACTTCAGACAAAAGAAAATTGTCTTAAAACATGTATAATTAATTTATATATTTCTATCTTATGGCATTGGCATAAAAATAGACAGGTGGACAAACAGAATTAAGTCAAAGATGCAGACATAAATTTATACTCCTATGGACACCTGACTTTTGAGAAGGAAGTGAAAATTATACAAAAGAAAGAAGAAAGCATTTTGAACAAATGGGACTTGCATATCTGGATGTCAATATGTAGAAAAATGCAAATAGGTCTATAAATATCATCCAGCTCAAAACTCAATGGATTTCTTTTTCTTATAGGTACCATTTACCAAAGTTAAATTATGATTAGATAAACAACCTAAATAGACCTATTTAAAAAAATAAGATCTGGGCCAATTGGCTTTAGCAGAGAATTATACCAAACTTCCAAAAGAGGTTAAAGACAATAATCCTCAATCTTTTTTTTACAAAGT
The DNA here is from genome assembly GCF_004785775.1 of Grammomys surdaster. Taxonomy (NCBI): domain Eukaryota; kingdom Metazoa; phylum Chordata; class Mammalia; order Rodentia; family Muridae; genus Grammomys; species Grammomys surdaster. The sequence goes on along the minus strand of NW_021604597.1, from coordinate 20,736,513 downwards.
ATAAACTGAAAGAACATGACCCAGTAAGTTCTATGAGGCCAGAGTTACACAGATACCCAAATATACACAACAACTCAACAAAGAAAAAAATTTACTGATAAACTTCCCTCATAAATAGAGTTAAAAAGTACTCAATAAAGTACTTGCCAATTAAATCCAAAAAAACATATAAAAAGGATTATCCAACATGATAAAGTAGGATTCATCTCAGAGACACAGGGGTGATTTACCATTCAAAAATAATTAAATATTATACACCATATAAACAAACTGGAAGAAAAAAATCTACAGAAACATCTCATTAGATACCAAAAATCTTTGACAAAATTCATCAAGCCTTCATCATGAAATTCCTGGAGAGATTAGAAATACAAGAGTTTAAATACCTAAACATAATAAAGGCAATTTACACATAGCCTATAGTCACCATCAAATTAAATGGAGAGAATAAACAAAGCAATTTCACTGAAATGAGGAACAAGGCAAGGCTGTCAATTCTCTCCATATCTACTCAACATAATACTTGAAATTATGACTTGGACAACAACTGAAGGAGATCAAGGAGATACAATTTAGAAAGGAAGAATCAAAAGTATAAGCATTTGCAGATGTTATGATACTATTTGTAAGTGACCCTAAAGATTCCACTAGGAAAATCTTACAGCTGATAAACACTTTCAGCAAAGTGACTTGATGCTAACTCAAAAAAAAAAAAAATCAGTATTCTTCTTACATACAAATGACAAATGGACTGTGAAAGAATTCAGGAAAACTAATTTCTCAAGAGCCACAGACAATATAGAATATATTGAGTAGCCTAAAACAAGCAAGTGAAAGACTTGTATGGCACGCTTTTGAAAAAGATCTGAGAGGAAAAAAAAAACAGCTCCCATACAGACATATCTACATATATGTTGTGGTTGTTTAGCTTGATTTATTTGTGGGACTCCTAGCAGTGAGAATCCACATATTTATGATTCTTGTGCCTCCTCTTGAGACTCACTTCCTCATTTTAGGTGGCCTTTTCCAACCTTGATAAAAGGGGTTTCATCTTGTGTTATTTTTTTCATGTTTTGTCCTGTTTGACTTTTGCTTTTGGTAGACAGAGGGGCCCTTTACGTGGGTTAGAGGGAAGTGTGTTTTTGTTGAGGGGTTGCTAGGAGGAGTGGGGGAGAGGGAACCTATGGTTGGGCTGTATCTTATAAAGGAAAAATCAGTTATACTGCCTACTTCCAATATTATGTTGTATACATTGCTGTTGTATTTGGCTACCTTTACCCATTCATGAATTTCATGAAATTATTCATGCTAAATTTCATTAACACTGGGTAAAACAATTGTTATATCATTTACTATCAATATACCTGCTGGACATATTGCTGGAGTATATTGTGAAGTTAACAATAGTATACCTGGATTATCCCAACAATCTTTCATATCTGTGCTACTTTATAATTGACTCTAATTTTCTTCTATGTATAATGTAGTACTATAGGAAACATTATATTAAATTCCTGTTTATATGATCTGGTTCAATATCATAAACTTAATAATGACTTTTTGATAATGATGTGTTAAGCTTTGTTTTCTTTATACCTATAGACATGACAGACAGGCATTTATCATTGTTAGGCTGCGTTCACCACAGGTCACCATACTCTTTTAGGCCTTAAATTTCATCATATTTTTTTTCTGTTTGATAAAATTCATGCTCTCATCTTCTGTTTTTAAATGTCATGTTTCATTCTTGATGTCATACAAATATAACAAATAAATAAGTACTTAGATTTTTTTCACTTATGTGGGAACATGGCTTAAATCCACACTAGCAATTGAAAGAGTAATTATGGAAAATACTTTCAAGGTTCAACAAACCATTCCCTTTTGTTGACACATTGACAGGTGACATAGCAGACACAGAAATGATGCTGCTAAGAATGATAGCATTCTACTCAGCTAATTGACAACTAGGGACATAAGTGTATCAAAGGAAATGCATTATGATATTGCTCAAGGGAACACAATCTGTTAAATGATGGTGTGATGTCTGTTGGCTTCAAAGGATAATGCATTTCAGAATGACAACATTGAATGTTCCTTATCTCATAAATAAAAATACTCCTTTCCAAAACAATGACTGTGCAACTGTGCAGCTGATGAGCAGTAAAGAAAATATAAGGATTTGATATACTTAAAATGTTCCTGTAAAACAATTTGTAAATAGAATTATATTCATTAAAATCTAGAAAATCTTTAAATTATAGTAAAAATGTATTATGTTGTTTTATAGCTGATAGATTTTAATTCAATTGTAACAAGGTCTGTTCTTAAGATTCTCCTTGAAATCTCATACCTGTCCCAATCTCCTTCTTACTATTTTCTTTTTCTTTAATGAATATGGCATAGACTTAATTCAATTTAATTAAACTGAATTTTCTAAAAGTGTTAAGTGAGAATAACATGGCTATTTAGAAGACTTTGAATTTTATATAGGAAATCTAATACAAATATTTGTTCTTGTGTAAAGAGTCTATATGGAATTTTGATCACTTAAAAAGTGAAATAATTTTCTTTAAAAAAGGTTTTAATTAACCACTAAAAAGGAGGAGTAATCATCTTTAAACACCTGTCCTATGATGGGCATTGAGCTGCAAACCTCCTGCTTCATTCAAGATAAAATGTTCCAAAGTCCAAAGTAAAATGAGAAAACAATATGCAAATTGGACTTTCAAACACAAAGTACATTTTAACTTTTAAAGGTCTCTCTTATTCTCAGCTTATCTCATTGTTTTGGACTGAATTCCTATTGCATGATAATAATAAAAATATTATTATCTTGTCAACTTTCACAAAATTATCCTGTGTTTATGAGAATCACATAAAAATAGTAATATTTTGCCACTTTTAAATTAAAAAGACCAAGACCTAAAACATCATATTTCAGAAATGTGTAAGAACAGAGGCTGCCTCCATAACAAAATAAAAGACTGAGAAATTATTTAGCTAATGGCACCAAGAATATAATTACATATTTGGATGCATGCTACTACAGACTTATTTGTCTGATAATTCCTACATTACAAGTTTTAAAATCAGAATAAAATTGTGTATCATTGTATTGAAACTCCTTGACAATTGTTCTTCAGCAATGTTTTTATCACAAATCCCAAGGATGTCTCAGACTAAGTGACTTCATGGAAAATATGGAATATCACTTTCCCCCACTAGAGATGAATAGTAGAAATCTGTGTTTTCTCCAGTTTTGTAAATCTTACCCTCATTAGTCTATACCCTCTGTAGATGTCTAGTCACCTATACCATACACTACTCACTACTGTTTGAAAACAGCAATGACCTCATTCAATTCTACATACAAATTTGTAGTTAAATGTCACATTTGCATTCTCAAACACCAGCACACTCAGTAGTGATAAGGTTATGTTATTTTTCCTGGGGTACTTGTGTTGAAGAGCTTTCTAAATGATACCTATTCTGTAGTATTTAATCTGGTTAAAATTGATCACAATTTTATATAAAAAATGAATAAAAAAGAAAAAAAATCTGATAGTAAGCAGAGACTGAAAAGGCATTATTTCAAATACTTCAGCTGAAGTATTTTACTCATTTATTCTACAAACCACCACTATCATATAGTTTTTCCCAAGATCATTATCAGGAAACAGAGTTAGGTGAAGAATCTTAAGGTATTTTAGGATTTATCAGTTTATTGTTGACTGATGTCATTCATGCTATCTGACAGGGCTGTACAAAATGTCGAATAATAGAGTTCGAATTATGGGGACAATCAAACAGATATTCATAATTTCTCCAGCATGTGCAGGTAACGTAGGTCAGAGATGAATTTCTAACATGGTAGTCTATAAAGGACATGCCTTAGCCACTTGACATACAACTGTCTTGAACTACACTTCTGCAAGTTGCTGTCATCAGAAGCAAATCTGGTACTGATTGTTTCATAATGTCACGGAGATCAAGAGCATGTAATAAAATTTATTAATATGTAGATGAGATTTCTCAAAATTTTGGCAAAAATCTCCTTACATTCATTTTAAGGAGGCTTCACGTTTTCTGGTTTCTATACAACTTATTAGTAGTTCATACTATAAACTATAGCTGCAATGAGACATCATTATCAAAACACAAGTTGTGAATGAAGGAAGGGTTTGTTAGAATTACATTTCCACATTGCTATTCAGTACCAAAGGAAGTCATGACAGGAACGCAATCAAGGCAGGAACCAGGAGGCAGGAGGTAATACAGAGACCATGGTAGTGTGCTGTTTGCTGTTTGGTTTTATAGTCCTGTTTGATTTCTCCATCTGTTTGTGTTTGTTTTTAAGCAAGTAAGAATATGAATATGGGTGGATATGGATAGGGGGTTTATCTGAGAGGATATGGGGTAGAAGAAAGAGTATGATCAAAATAATTTGCATGTAAAATTAAAAATGTTCTAAAAATATTGTTATCAGAATTATATCAAGAGCATAAAAAAATCCAGGTTTCTCTCTCTCTCTCTCTCTCTCTCTCTCTCTCTCTCTCTCTCTCTCCTTCATGTTATTTAGTGAAGTATACTTTATCATACAATTTAAATGAGGAAATTTTATTTTTCTTTTCTGTTTCTTTCTTCCCAAAACTGTAGCTATGTCCATAAAACACTTAGATCTTTTATTGGAGACTTCTGATTTTATTTGATTCTGTGTTCCTTCTATCAAGCATGACATCTTTTAAATGATAAGTAAACAAACATATCTATCAAAAATATGTAAATTCATCATTAAAAGAGATCTCATAGATGTTTGTGTTTGTTCCAGTGTTTTTGTCTGATTAGCTTTAATGTGTATCGTGTGAACAAGGTGCTGAATAAGAGAAAAATAATTCATTGATGACAAAATAAATCTTTTCAAATGAGAAAAGAAGTCCTCTCTTCTGATGTTTCCTGTTATGTGTATAATAGCTGAGTAGATATTTTTCCAAAGGTAAAAACATGGATTATAGATAATATGTGGTGCTATTTATTCAGATTGCTACAAACATTAGTTAAGAACTGAAAATAAGCACAATTAAAGTGTGTTTTGCAGATTTTAGGGAGCAATTTAGAAGGTTAGAATAAAACCTTTGAAAATCATACTTTGTTTATAATATTTTTCTAAAACTAAATGCTTTCAAGTGTTGATACTTTTCAATAAAACTGCATCATATTTATGGCCTAAGTCTAAACTTATTCAATATTATAAGATAGTTTCTGGCATTTCATTATCTTAGATTTATGTTAGAGGTATGCATTTTGTTAGTGACAATTAAATTACATATACACTACTATTAAAAGTAATAACTAAAATTAATTATGATTCATAATATTAGATATTACAAAATAATGTATTATATTGTGGAGAGATTTTTATTCCATGAGATGCATCCAATTATGCCAAATGGACAAGGAAAGATCAACAGGTCCTTGGGGTATATAATAATCATCCGAAGGAGGAAATACAATTACTGAATGCAATTATATTTTTACTTCAGTTTCTTAAGGAAATGAAGTAAAATATGATTGTACACATATTCTTATAGGACATGAAAATTCTTCCACAATCCAGGAAAATATGAAGGATCACTTTACAATAAACACCAAAAGGTTAAAACTGAATTAAATTAAGGAATGGAAGTTTGAGCTACAAATAAGGTCACAGATTGAAGTTGCTCTTAGAAATGCTAGTATAATGAACGAGGTCCTGATGGACTTTAAAGTCTGCTCCACAGATGAAATCTGTATTTGACACAATTGTAAAGTTGATAATCTATGACTAGATAGGTCATAGGTCCTACAAAGAACTTAGTATATTGTTCTCCTGAAATGACATAATATTAAACCAATTTATAGTGATATAACAACAAATCCACAGATTAGTGCATTTTGCAACCTCATCAAGAAGCTTCTGTTTTCAATATGTGACAATCAATAGAGACCCATAACTGGCCAAGATACAGTGAATAAGAAACTGGAAATGTTCAGCTGTGAAGAAAACAAATACCATGTTATCTTCTCCAAAGTCCCAGGGACTATTTTGAATGATGAAGCAGAAAGAGCACAGGAGCCAGAAATCTATAAGAAAATAAGGAAGCAGTGTCTTTTTGAACACAGCAAGACAGCATTACATAAACTCACAGCAGTTCTTGCAATATGTACACGACCTCTGAAAAACTAAGCCTGAAGAATTTCCACCACGGAGAGGAGAGTGGAGCATAAAATCCTAAAATAAGATGAAGAGTTATTGTCAATTGTTAGTTGCTGTGAACGGAAAAGATAGCTTTCTGTGAGTGTAAACCCTGATAAACTGATCATGATCTTCTAGAAAGCTATAAATCCAACACTATTTGGATATCAAATGTTTACCTTAATGGGGGAAGAGGGGCTACACAGAGTTGAGTGGGTAGGTAAGAGGGATGGATGTGGGGAAAAGAGTTTGCAGATGAAGAAGTTGACTAAAAGTCACTGTATGAAAACCTGCTATATACACAGTTCAACTATCATCTGAGAAACTTCCTCCTGCAGCAGATTGGAACAAATATACAGACCCCAAGACAGACATTATTCACAGAGTAAAAGACCTTTGATTCTCAGCTCTCAATCAAATGTCTCCATCAAATCCCTCCCCTAAGATCTCAGGGAATCCCATAGAGATGGAGACAGAAAAAGAGTAAGAACCACAGGGAATGAAGGACATAAAGAAAATAAGGGCTTCTAAATTAACAGGAGTAAAACTCATATGAACTCACAGAGAACATGCACAGGACTGACATGGATCTGCCCTAGGTCTTCTACAAAAACTGCTATGGCTTCCGGTTTAGTGCTTCTATGGGACTGTTGAAATGAGTGTATCTCTGATTCTTGTGCCTGCTCTTAGACTCTTTTATTTCTGTTGGTTTGTCTTGTTCAATTTTGCTATGCTAGTTTATCTTTTTATCTTGTTATATTATTTTGTTATTGTTTTTAAAAGAATGAATGCATGAATAGATGGTTGGATGGATGGATGATGGATGGATGAATGGATGGATGCATAGATGGATATATGGAAACCTAGCCACTAGAGTAATTGCTAACAACTGAACAGTCACTTATTCCTGCTGGAGGAAGAAAAATCGATATTCTCCGATAAAGTGACACAGGGTATATCAACCACTCCAGCACAGGCCTCTTGATCAAGAATAGTTAATCAATACATAATTGGATTACACAGAATTTTTTGTTTGTTGGCTAGCTTGGTTTGTCTTACTAGATTGTGTGTGTCTGTGCCTCTGTGTTTGTATATGCATTTGTCTGTTTCTATCAGTTTGTGTGTATGTGTGTGTATGTGTTTGAGTTTCTCTCTTTCTCTCTTTCTCTCTCTCTCCTCTTCTTCTCTCTGTCTCTGTTTCTGTTTATCTCTCTGTCTCTCTGACTCTCTGTCTCTCTCTGACTCTCTTTCTCTCTGTCTCTCTCTGTCTTTCTCTGTCTCTCTTCGACTCTCTCTCCCTCCCCCTCTCTCTCTCTCTCTGTGTGTGTGTGTGTGTGTGTCTATTCCTGTGCGTTTGTGTGTATATATACTTTGATTTGATGTTTTGTCATTTTGGTTAATAGGGTTTTGTATAGGGTTGCTTTTGTTTCTCTTTAGAAAAGGAAGTTAATTTTGGGTTGGTAAGGATGAGGAGAGGATCTGGAGGGACTTGGTGGGTGGGAAGAATATGAGCAATACTTAATTTGAAAATGGTTTTAAATGATGTAAATATAATAATAAATAAAACTAAAGAAAAACAACTGTTAAAAGAGAAATTATCAAAGAACTAAATTTTAAAGAAAGAAAAAAAGAAATGCCTGTGACAAGATACTTAAATAGTTTCCTGTAGGCTGAGGAATGATGGGTGGGAGTTATACAAGAGGTATAAAGTATTTGTGTGGTTTATTAAGGGGCAATGAGTTTCATACACATCTCATGTCATATAAATGGATTGCCATCCTGCAAAATTTTAGCTTTCTCACAAAAACAGAACACCTATAGTATATGAAAGTATTATCAAATTGAGATGCTTATGTACATTTTGATTTCTCTCATTGCCAAGATATTGACAAGCATTTTTATTCCATGAAAAACATTTTATGGAAATATAATCTAGGATTTGCATTGAGAAGCTAAATGAATATAGGCCCTGCTGTTCTAGAGAGAACAATCACAGGCTTGTAAATTTGTCTACTTCATTTTTGTCTCATGAAAAATAATAGCATGTGTAATATTAAGGTGGAAGAGCTAAAATTATTTTTGTTTATCTGGCATTAATGAAGAGACATTGCTGCTGAAGGAAGAATAGGAAACATAAACAAGATACGAATTTTCTAAGATATTCTCTTTTAAAATATGTTTTAGGCTCAGAGTAATGTTTTGCAATCATTTTGATTGGTTTCAATATATACATTCTTAGGTGGTGTCAAAAGTGATATCTTCAGTAACATCCAAGTTTATTCTCTTGTGTTTTATGGATTTGTTTAATTTATTTTAATTTTTATATTACAGTTTTTCTTCTTACTTCTACATGTCCTGATATTCTGTGTTTGGTAGTAGGAATTGAGACAAATAGATTTCAGATTTATTTTAATTTAGTCAGGAGTCAAAGTGGATTCAAGATTCACTGTTGCTATGGTTACCTCCAGCACTGTGGAACTATTAATTTCTTCACTGGCATAATGTGTTTGAAATGGCAGTTATCTAGAGGTTCTTCCCTCCATGTCTGCTCTGCCCTATGTATTTAGCCCACTTTTGTGGTAGGTGTCATTGAAAATAAATGTCTCTTGCAACTCTTTTAAATTTAGTTTATGATTATTTACTCCCAGTGTATGTTGGCCTGCTCCCAGCATTGTCATTTTCTTATATCTTGATTGGGGATGGGCTTTAGGGATCCAATGTTTCTCAGGAACCTCACTCTTTCCCAGCTATGCTATCTTCCTTCTCATGTATTTCTTCTCTCCCATCACTCCTGAAAGTTCTTGTTTATGTTTCTTATTCTTCCTTCAGCAGCAATGTTTCTTCATTAATGTCAGATAAAAAAATTAATTTTAGCTCTTCCACCTTAATATTACACATGCTATTATTTTTCATGAGACAAAAATGAAGTAGACAAATTTACAAGCCTGTGATTGTTCTCTCTAGAACAGCAGGGCCTATATTCATTTAGCTTCTCAATGCAAATCCTAGATTATATTTCTATAAAATGTTTTTCATGGAATAAAAATGCTTGTCAATATCTTGGCAATGAGAGAAATTAAAATGTATTTACATGGTAAGGGTATAAGCTTTATAGTTATTATTTGTGGTAGAAAAATATGATATTTAAGGTTTTGGAGGGAATAACTGGATGGACATTTCTGAAGACCACAGGGTGTCAAATTTGCTTTTATCTACAACATAAAAATAAGGTTCTCTTTACCTATCAGAGGTCCATCTAGTCTGCCTAAATGGTGATGTTCATTTCCTTGTACATATTACCTTCAGAGTATTGTCTGTACTTATATTAACCTAAGGTAGGATGGAAACACCATAACTCTTTCTTAGGCTACTGAATTAAATCCAAACTAGGAAGATACAACTAATATAATCCTGAGGTATTACTGGAAATGGAGGTCTTTCTAGTAGGATAAAAAGGCTCTACACGGCTGGTATAGCGTAACTAAAATGTAGATTCTTGAGCGGACACTGAAACTTTATTTCTGCAAGATTATGCATGGTCAGACTTGATTGTCTACTGACTTGATGCCTTGACTCCAGAATATAAGGGTACTTCATACCAAATGATGTAGATTTTGTGGAGTTTCTTTCATACAGTATTGGTTGTGTGACAGGTAAGCTCATGGAAGTGAAATTGTAAATAAATTTTAACCTAAGACTTTGTACTTCAAAGTCTGGTTTTATTTCCTTAAATGCCCCACAGGACCTCATTAAACAAATTGAGAAATCACTGGAGTGAAAGAAATCAGTATTTTTAAGAACTTTGATGAAGAGTGCTTTCTGTAGCATATGACTATCAAGGATGTACATTTGCTTCTAATTAGTATTTCTCACAGCATTAGAAATTATTGCTGTTAAAATTGTGGTTATCAACCAGACACATAATCATGAAATATATAATATAAGTATTTAAACTGTAAGAAGGTCACAATGATGCTCAGGCATAGCCAGAAAATGCCCACCAGACTGTGGCACTATTTTAGGAGTCAGAGAGAGATAGTCAGCTAGAATTTGGCTTGACTTATACAATAACAATTTTTTTAAGTAATCAGTAGAGTATATTATCTATATCAGCAGAAATCTTTGGACAGTGCCTTTTAGATGTATATCAAATTGTAAATTAACAAATATTCTACATTCCCATAAATAAAGATTCTACAATTTTATAGGATTATGAATTGTAAACATTTTGGCAACATTTTTAAACAATTTAATGCTTATTTTTAGGGTGCCATGTATTGACTATGAAAGAAGATCCAGAAAGTCTAAGGATATATTAATCATGATTTTCAAAAAAATGGATATGCAGAGATTCCACATATAATTTGTGAGAGCCATATCCAAGACCTTTCCTTGGTGGTTAGATTACTTAAACAAGTTTCAAATGTAAATTTGTTTAGATGAAAGAAACATCATCTCAGAAAATATAGGCATCCTGGGATTCATATATTCACATCTACCAGTCCAGGAAGCCTTTGTACACACAGCTTTCGTTTTGCTCAATAAAAGAGCTGACATTTTATAAACTTCTGCCTCTCAAGGAGGTGATAGCATTCTGTCACATGTTCAATGGGCAAATGAGAATTTAATCTTATTTTCATACTATGCACATATTTTTGTTATGTGAAAAGTACTAGATTTGGGAAGGCTTATTGTTTCATTGTAAGAAAATTAGCTGTGATTTATGTCGTTGCTAGTATTCTAAGAAACAATAGAATACATTTGGAGGAAAAGAAGAAAAGAAAATGGGAGAAATATGAAAATTTATATAAGTTTTTATTTATTAGTCCCTCCTATTTTATGTGGCATCTTTTCCTGGCTTATTTGTATTCTCTTATATTTTAAACTGCTTTGATGAATATGGTTTGGGTGCATTTGTGTGAGGGATACATTTTAGTATGGGCATCTCTACTGTTATGATATGACTCAAATGTGACCAATAAGCTCATGACTATGTATCTTTTGTTTTTGTCAAGTACAAAAGTTTATTTTTTGCTTATGTACTGCAGACATAATGCAACTTGCTTCTTCATAGTCAAGCTAGAGCCACACTTACACCCCCCCACCCCAAGATGAACTGTAATACTTAATCGACTCCTGATGGCCTTGTTTTAAGACGCTATGGAAAATGCATAGATGACTCACTGAAGAATATAGGTTACTAGTGAGTCTGATGGATTATTGGCTACTCAATGTTTTAGCAGTTTCTCAGCTTAACTATAAGAGCTTTAGTAGCTGCCTGAAACTCCTTTAGGCATAGCTACTTATGGGTCCCACCACTTTGTTTTTCCTGCCATGATGGATGGCTACTCTGAACTAGACCCTCTCAACCAGTGAATCAAAATGAGTCTTTCCCCCATATTGTATCTTATCAACTATATGATCACAATGATGAGAAGAGTAATTAATTAATAAAGAAAATTATTCCTGGGAGTAGGATTCTTCCTGTGATGAATGTGATTGCATAGTTCACATTATTTTTTTTGAGCTAAGTTTTAGGAAATACGTAGAGAAGTTTGGAACTTTAGGCTGTAGGAGCCCTGATATGATATAAGAAATTAATAGGCTCTTTTTATTATAATTCTGAAAGAGATGTGGACAGTGAAGGCTCATGAGGCTTCAGTAAAAAGCAAGGACTCTATAATAGTGAGACTATGGGTTATTCATAATATTATGGTAAATAATCTGGTGGTGCTAGTATCATCCTTAACACTAGCTCTTCAGCATGTTAGAATATTCTGATTTGGTACCACTATCTACAGCTTTCCTCTGTAACAGATCTCTCTCTCTCTCTCTCTCTCTCTCTCTCTCTCTCTGAATATAGGTATCTTTGTCTCTTTAGTATTAATATGAAATATGTATCAAAGGTTTTAGGACACTATTATATCTCTTGGTCTTTTTTTTTTTACATACAGAGATAATGTGTTAGACTACTAACATGTTACAATGAATTCCAACTCTTTTATAGCATACAAAATGCTTTACTGAAAATTATATCCTGATACTCTTTTTACTTTAATTTGTGTCTTAGAATTATTATATATAGTGTACTATAGAACATTTTGAAAGAAAAAGTTTTCTATTTAAATTGAGAACTAAATTTTTTCATAGGAAACATAGTTGACTTCTCTGAAGCCGTATGCTTACCTGCTAAGAATTCAGTTTCTCGGCAGAGCTCACAAATGGACAAAGTTTCTAAGGGTGATGAATTAGCCAACAGAGCTGCAAAGGCTGATATTAGAACGAACACCCAACACAGGCCCATTTTTGAAAACATTAGAACTTTTTTTTTATCTTCAAAAATACACTTCACAAAATCAAATGGGCAAAGAGATCATAAAAGGCAATAAAAGCCATTCAACAAGACAGTGAGAGTTACCTGAAAACATTTTTCTATACCAGTGTTCCTTTTAACTTGGTTAGTGTTGAATCATCAACGAAATCACCCAAATAAAAGAAAAATTTTGTCAGACTCCTACTGTGCCAACCAAAGGAAAGTAATTCCAAACACATAAGAAGCCCTACAGATTGGTGATTATTTATAGGACATTGCCAATGTTACAGTGGAGTTTGACCAACTTTAACTTAAAAAATATGAACCATTTCTGTTTCAGAGAACAAATACTTATAATGGTAATGCAGTAATTGTCTAGTTTTCTGTGTTTTATATTAAACTTATAACTGGCTTCTATTCAAAGGGTGGTGTTCACTACAAAGTCTCTTTTTGTACAAACTGTCCACTCTTGAATATTGGAACATATAAATTGGTAGAAAATATCCATTGATTTCTATTGCTATTTTGGAGCTATGAAAATGTTTAAAGATTTTTATGTTTTTTACTGGACAATACCAAGTAATGGTTAATATTTCAGTGAAAATGTTACTAACTAGTATGTCTTTTGTCAGATATATAATAATCCAACTATTTACATTTATTTAATTCATTATAAAAAATCAAAGTTTTACATATAAAATATTATATATTTAATTTATCTGTGTGACAAAATATTTTCAAAAATATCATTATAGTTGAAACCTCATATATGTCCTTTGTGTATGTACCTAGGTCAAGGCTTGCATATGTGTTTAAAGCTGAATCTTGCCGGGCAGTGGTGGCACACGCCTTTAATCCCAGCACTTGGGAGGCAGAGGCAGGCGGATTTCTGAGTTCGAGGCCAGCCTGGTCTACAGAGTGAGTTCCAGGACAGCCAGGGCTATACAGAGAAACCCTGTCTCAAAAAAAAATAAATAAAAGAAAGAAAAAAAATAAAGCTGAATCTTGAAAATAACTAAATATGTAAAGCTCGTTAAATCTGCAATTTATTCTAGTAAAAATAAATACAGTTTAGCTACCTTAAATAGATACTTAATAAAGAGCAAATAAACACTTTTATTATTTAAAAATGTTAAATTGTAATATCTTCCTGCTTGACATGAAATTTACCAGTGAGGTAGGAATAAGGAAAATAAGCAATTTAAAAGCTAGCAAAATTTTTGACTGTATTTTCTATAGGGAGGTATTTGTAGAAAAAGCAAATTAAATGGGCAATTAAAGATTGAACATAAGGGGTATCTTTTTAATTATGATTATTAGCTTTAATTGTACATTAATCACTTAGGTTGTCTCAATTGGGGGATAGTCTAGGGTTTGGCAGGCCTAAGAGCTTTTCAGTGGTGATTCTTTATTAGTAAAAGACATATATACTACCACCATGGGTGACTTCATTCCCTTGACAAGAAAGATAGTGAATTTTATGAGCATAGAAAGTGAACAGACCATATGAACACATATGTGAATTCTTCACTCTCTCTTACCCACTGAAGACTGCAGTGTGACCATTTGCAACAAATTAATATTAGCCTGACTTTCCAACAGTGATAAGTTGTAACCAAGAATTGTAAGCCAAATAAACCCTTCCTTCCTTAAATTGTTTCTATCAGAATATTTTATCACAGCATCAGGAAACAAAACTGAGAAATTGACACACATATTAAAGACTTTTAAATTTTACTTAATTTTAAATACTGATACATAAAAACTCTTTTGTGTTGTTTATGGTTATTGCTCTATTTTCACCTCTGCACATCTTTCTCCATTTCATTTTGGATTCTCTTACTCTCTCTAGATATATATCAAATCTCCAATGCTAAACAAAATTACTTTAGTTTGCATCTGATTCCTGCTTTCTAAACCTCAGGTAGCATTCTTTACTAATAGTGGGCACGAGCTACATTGTCTACCTCTGATGCCTTCATTGCCTGTAGTTGTCAAGCATTCTCCATTGACAAATGTTACCACCCCTCTCAGATGCCTCTGTGGTCTTATCATCTGTGTTATTTATACTGTTTCCACTATTGAAAATAGTATATATCAAGAGAAGCCCAGTTGACAGAAGCCTATACTCGGCTTGAAGTTACTTCACCAGAGCACCAGTGTCAGGAATTTGGGATGATTATGGTCACTTCCTTGGGCCAAACACCTTTCCCTAGTATGTTTCATAGTCTTCATTTAGTGTCAAATATGTGTGTCATAGCACTAGCCATAACTGTTCCTCCACCAGTGCATCTGCTCTCACTTTTGCAAAGATAGTAAAAATGCAGGGTTAGCTAGAGTTCAATGAATCTTATTATAGAGAGAAATCTACTACAAACTGTTCCATACATCCCTGACTGTGTCTGTGCTTTCAAGAGCCAGGCCAGTCAGCATTCTTTATGTAGACTTAATGTATCCACATGGTATGTTCCAGATGTTTGTTATTGGCACAGGGTTAGTTTGTCTAGCTATTTGATACTTCTTAATTGAAGGCAGCTAGGGAAGTCCTGGAGCTTCTAATTAGGAAATGGATTTCCTCATCCTTGTTTTTTTTCCCCCTTATTTATAGATAATTGAACTTCAGAGTAAATGGTCATGAATACAAGAAGACTAACCATAATTTTCAACAAATTATAGCCTTTAAATAATATTACAATGATACTTAATGCCTGTCATATATGTAGGGAGAGATGGACACTCTTGTCTTTCTGACCAATAATGAATTTTCTGAACTACAAATCCAGGAAAATACCTCATTTCAAATAATTACAAGAATTAGATATCCATGATCATTTATCAGATAGATACAACATTGAAAGATGAAACTGAAATCAAATAGAATAAAAAAAGTCTGAAGGCACCCAAATTTTATGTATTAGGAAAATTAATATTGCTAAAATGTCTACATACTTTCATGGATTGGATCAGAAGCCCACCTACCACAATGTTCCTCTCAAACAAAACCACACACACACATACACTCAGACACACATTCACGCATGCATGCACATACAAACATACATGTACACATACATACATACACACACACACACACAGAGACAGAGAGAGAGAGAGAGAGAGAGAGAGAGAGAGAGAGAGAGCAAGCAAACAAAACAAACAAACAAAAAGAAACCCTGACTGAAGCTTACTGGGCTGTTTCCACTCCCTCATTCCTTCCTTTCTCACCCATCTTTCGTTTTAGTGGACAATCAGGAGAATACCTGGCTTTCATCATATACTCCTGCTACCATGGTATTTTGCACAATAACGTGAGGCCAAACAACCATGAACTAGTCTTCTGAGGCACTGAGCCCAAGACACATCTTAACTACTTCTCCTTTCCAAGCATATAATTTGTACAGTTGACCAAAGGAAATTAGTAACACCAGGAAAAAAATTCTTGGATCCAATAAACCGTATGAAATACCAATGATAATAATCAAGCCATTAGAAAAAGAAGCTAAATTTTATATGGGATTACAAAAGTCTGGAAGAGCAAATGCATTCTTGAGCAAAAAGAATAAAGTAGAAAAAAATCATGTCAAAACATACTACACATTTCCCACAACGAAAACAGCCTGTTAATTATTTTTAAAAAAATGTTTGGCATAGGGAATAGAGTGAATTGTAAAGAAATAAATTAATATGCTAATTAAGTAAGATAATTAGCATATGCCACTAATTTTCTTTCTGAACCTTTAGAACACTGAAGAGCTACATGTAGAAGAATGAAACTATACCAGTGTAAGCCAGAAGTACAGATGAATTACCTTCTTAAATATAAGAGAGGAAACCATAGGAACTACTTTGAGAAAGCACACTGAATGCCCCAGAATATCAGAATACAGGACAAGAAAGGGTAGGTATTTGGCCCAGCATACAAAACCATAGAAAACAAAACCATAAATCCAAAACTGTTCTTGTAAGACTAAGAAACGAAAAGGACAGTTATACATAGTGGAAACAACTGGACCCAAGGGTGAATATGTTTTCCAATTCTTATCTCAAAGGAAGCCGTATCTGACACAGAAGAAACTGGAAAGTCTCAGTTAGAAGGCAAAAGGAAAGTCTATGAAATCAAAAGAAGAGAGTGCTCTTACAGAGGATCAAGGTTTGGTTTCCAGCACTCATGTGGGGTGGCTCACTAGTGCCTATAAGATTAGCTCCAGATCTCTTGTACCTGAGATCACCTGAACTCCTCTGCACGTATTCACATACAGCCATACACATATTCATATAATTAACAATTATAAGCAATCTTTGTAAAAGGCACCACAATATATAATTCAAGTTATTTAGTGAATAGCTATCTGAGCATTTTCTTGTCATCAATACAAAAATAGTTAATTAAAATTAAATTAATAGATAATTAAATTAAAGCATAGAATAACACATTTGAATTTTGAGTTTCACAATGTAATAATCATCTGAATGCCTGCTTTTATTTTAGCCCATCGTTCTGGCTCTATTTTGCTTCAGCTTTTCCTTTAGTATCAACCAAAACATTTCCTATCAAAGTATACATTTAGACTTTTTCTTTTCATCTTTAAATTTTCCAGTGTTTCAACTATTTATCTTGAAATTTGTGAAAAATTCTAGCTACTCTTAATAAGTATTCGGAAAAGAAAAACTGTAGGTTTATTTTTTTTTCAAAAACTGAATTTGAATCTCAAATGCAACAGATTTCATTTCATAGTGTATGTAAATTAAATGACTCACACTAATGTAAGCACCTATTTTAAGTGTAAGGTGACTAAGGAACTGAACAAACTGGATAAATCTAGGGACACATATATTACTTCAAAGATGATGAATGACAGATGAACTTTGACCCAGATTAGTTCACAAGGCCCTTTGCTATTGATGTTTGTGCTTTCCACTTATCCATCTTGAATCCTTGGTAGAGGAGTAGTCAACATTTTAAACACTTCTTTTTGAACTGCAGTTTTCCTCTTTTCAATAGGAAAGTGTTTGGATAAAACATCAAACTACCTCTCCTGGGATTCCTTGTTCTTCCTTCTGAAATCACCCAGGAATGTATTTTGTATGTGAGCAAGTGATTAGTCTCTGTTTTCTTATTTTAACTCCTTATGTGTTTACACACAGTAGAAAATTCTGCAATTTAGAGCCACATACTTAGTTTCTTTGAGTCTGTTCATTATAGTTGAGAAGTTTTCATCATGAAGAAGAGGTAGGCATAGGTTCCTAACCCCAGACTAGAAGGAATTTAAAATTGATGGTAGCTGGGACAGAAAAAAAAATAGCAAGCTGCCACAAAGTTTATCACTATCCCCTAGGGAAGGTCTCATACTCAGAAGTCAGCCCTCACAACTCAGACTCCATATTATTTTGTGTCTTGTTTATGTGTTTGTTTGTTGTTTTAAAGAGAAATAACATAGAGTTTGGTGTGTCAGAGGTGGGGATGATTTGGAAAAATTTGAGTGAGGGACAATAATCACAAGGTATTGTTCACACTGGAGCAATATGCCTGAAAAGTGTAATTTTTACTATGAGCTGGATTCTCCCTATGGAATAGTTAATATCAGTGATGGAAATGTCAGGCTGTTTGAATTTTATAATAAACAGGAAAGAGGTGACAATATTAAAGCAGTGGATGACCAAATGTTTAACAAGATAAGGGTAGTTCACATAAAGGTAAAGCACTTCCATTTTTTGAGCTTTTGTTTAGGTCTGACGATATGCAAGTGGCCAAGATGTGAGATGTCTGCCAGAGTGTTGTCTTTGATCTCTTCTGACATTGATTAATATTGTAGAATACACCTAGAGTATTCACCTAACTATCACCAAATAAGTCAGAGCCTCATTACTGAGCAGCAACTATATAACTCCACTAATCCCATGTGGCTGGCTTTAGACTTGGATAGGATGGATATTCTAACAACATTCTTTCCTGATTCTTGGAATCACAGGTTCATTGATCTTTCACTACATCCGATGAAAAAAGTATCACTGGTGGTAAAGTGTAAAACTTTTATAGAGCACTTAACTGCAAAGAATGAAGCTTTTCTAAATGATTGAAATGACTCAAATGTTTTGCAGTAAACTATCAAAAATAGAATCTTCATAATTTTAATATTTTCCTTCTAATTCCTATACTTAATCCCTAGTAAACTCATTTATTCCAGACCACAAGAGATACTGATCCCGTGGCTTCTTCTGTGTGGTCTGATTGGCATCTTCAAGGAATGGACAACAAACAACTTACTCTAAGCTCAGATCTTGTGTCTGTTCCTTACAACCTGGTTGAGGATTGCCTCCCATGATGAAGTATTTTTCCTAGCATCGTATTCTGCTTGTCTGGCTTATAAAAATATGATCTAAGGGAAATATAACATTGCATCTAACTCAAAATACATTTTATGGTAAAAGAAGTGATGTAGTGTCTGCATCTGTAGAAGCCACTGCCATTTCTATATGTCCCAACACAGCTGAGCTAAGATGGTGGGAGAGTCTGTGAAGAATTTAATTACTGTGTCAAAACAATAAATCACTGACTGGGATATAACCGTGAATCTGACTATTTGATGAAGCACCAGCTGATGTATATTAACTGTTTCTAGAGTATATGGAATGAACCAGCAAGTGGTACTGACCCCCTCTCAGTAACCCTCTGTGCTTCCAGATTCAGTGCATTATTTTTGTATCCATAGAACTAAGCAAACTAGATTTTGTTGTCCTAAAGTTTAAAAATAGAGGAAGTGAGGGAATAGGAAAAAAATCTTCAGAGGAATATAATGAAATTTAGTGGTTCTTAGTGTTGGTGGTCCATCAGGGACAGAAATGTATTTATTATATTGTTAACAGTAATTAGGTCCTGATTTCTGTCAATATTCCAGGTTATGGACAGAGAAAAGAATCAAAGAAATACAGTTAGACACAAAAGACTGGAAAGTAGGGTTACAGAACTATTTCTATCCCAGCTTGGCATGGGGAAAACAACAAAGTTCTCCAAAGCAGTAACCTTTTCAACAATAAAAAGAGCAATGGAGGATAGGTAGCAAGCTGACTGAATTTTTGGGAAAATAAAATCCATAACTGGAAAAACAAACAAACACAAATTAATGTCCTCTCAAACAAAATCAGTAACGAAATTAAGTTTTTTGTTTGTGTTGGTTTTTGTTGTTTTTTGTTTTGTTTTATTTTACATCTTTTAGAGACCTATGTGAACTTTTCCATTCATGGAAACTTGTGATGAAAAGTTATCAGAAACGTAAGAAGGGTTTGACTTAATAACATTGGAAATTAAATTATGCCATATAGAGAAGAGACATTTTCAGAAAAAAATCTTAATTGGAGACAGGAAGATGAGGTGAGGGAGAACAGATTGCAAACACCTCTGATAAGGAAAAACAAACTAGTTGCCAAACCAGAAAGGAGTGGATGCTTTTTCTTGTAGTCCAGAATTGCTAACAGGCCTTGGGCCCTTTCAGTCTTCCTATGGATTTAAGTGATTGCCTTACCTTGCAAGCATCCTGGCCTTTCAGCGTAGGTGATCAGTTATCTTTCTTCAATCCAGGACATCCTGTTGAAATATCCAGGCCTCATGAGCAGGCTGGGACACTGACACTGTTAAGAAAATTTATGGGAATAAATGGGCAGAGAACACAATTTATCTTTAGTAAGTGGCAATTTTAAAGGGCTCAGTTTACTAGCTGTTGGGTGTTTCTATCAATCCTCATGTGGTTTAATTTTTGAGGCATTGTGGTAGAAGCATTATGGTTCTACTGCTGCACCTGATTGTTTAGGAAAGTGAAGGATGAGGACAGAGTTGCAATTTATATTAGGTAGCAGGCTGTAACCTAACACAAGACTGGGAATGTGAGGGAATAGGAAAAAATTGTAATCCCATCTATATCTATAGATATATTTAAACATATCTTTGAAATATATATATATATATATATATATATATATATATATATATATATATATATAATTATTAGATTTTCTGAGATTATACTATAAATTAGGAACATAGACAAAGTAGTGTTAATGTATTTAGAAATATGTATGTGAATATGCATTAATCTATACACTTATACACAATACACAGACATACACATAGTAATTAACAACACATCTCATCTTCGCAGGACTTTGATTAACACTTTGAATCAGCATCTGAACTAGTTGATATGAAGATTCCTAAGTATCTCAGAAGTATCCTTAACAAAGGGTCATAAATTTGCAGGTTCTAAGGAAGAGCTTGATATGGATGTCCCTTGTACATGTTGTTCTTACTGGTTTCTCATTTTAGCGACCAGTTAGTTCTATTCCTTATGGTGGATCCTTTCTCCTCAAATTACTCTGGGACATTGCCAATGAGGTAACTATAGTTCATGAGGTGAAGACACCTCTTGTTTTTCTCAGCTCCTTACAGTTATGCTCCCTGCACAAAACTTTACACTGAGAATAGGTAATCTCTTTTGTTCTCCTGATGGTTGGTCAGTCATGAAATGTGCTGCATAACTCCCTAGAAGGTCCTATTAGAACAAGCATCCATTTACTGAATAGCAGATTTATGCACCTGTGAACTCCTTACATTCATTTATATCACGTTACTGCCTAATTCTGGCCTACAGAATCACAGCAGGCAATAAAAACTTTATGTAGTACCTTTTAAAGATTACTTCCAAGGGAACTGATTACAACAAAACCTAAGGCATAATGTGGGTATGTTTTGCTAAAGTGCATTAATATTCCTGGAGGGATGATGCAAAGCTGCCCATTGCTTGAGCCTCTCTCTTTTTAGGCTTAAGTCATTCTGCTCAAAGAATTCCCTAGTTCTACATAGCAGTCTCAGGCTCGGATTGCTCATAATCTTTTTATGGAACAGCCTCCAGTGACCCTCTCCATTCAGGCTATGATCACTGTGGTCCTAAATGGTAGGTTGAACTGCTCATTGTATGTGCACCTTAGTCAGTGGAAACCCAGCCTTCCATGAGACTTGATCACTTCTTTCTCTTCAACTCTTGTCAGCAAGCAAGGAAAACATAGCACAGTTGTTGCCTAGTCTTTACAAACTTAAGCACCCCTCAATTTTTTCCAGCAATAATAAATGTCAACGTTTGAAAGACTTACTGACATGGCTCTTTCTCCTTTTTCCTAAAGATATTCAGCTAAGGAAGTGATGTGGCATGTTTTTCATTTAAAAAAACTATATAAGAATGTTTGGGAAACATATTTATTCACTTTTGACAAAGTGCAAAAAGTAGTGCCTTGGACATTTTTAATATATTTCTTTTTCTCTAACTTTCTTATAAGCATCTGAATTAGACAAGCTCAATGATGACCTCTGTATCTTTATTTCAATAGAGGTATAATAATTGTGAATAACATGATGAGGACATAAAATAATATTATTTATCATAATACTAAAATGATTTGTTAGAAATTTTAGACACATGAGGTTTCCATTATTGCGTTTCTTCATGGTGACATCGTGTTTGCCATATCTAAACTAATCTCAAACTACTGCTGTAGAAAACTGATAGACATATAAATATTAGATAATTAAGTGGATCCTATTTGTGGCAGGTTATACTATTTCAAATATTAATTCATGTATGAATTGTTCCTCCTTTCCTCCAATACTTTTTAAATTTTTGTAAATTTTGAAATACAATTTAACTAGAAAAAATAATTCAGAAACAATTTCGGTAGCATGGTAGACACTTTCATTCCATTTTGGAAATTGTTATTTAATCATACTGTGTATTCTAAACTCATACTTATTCTGATAAGCTGAAGTTCTTCTGCTGTCTGAATGGCCTGAAAGTATGACTTATGCCAAATGCCCATTTGAGTTTGCAGTTTGACATCTGTTTCTTTATATTCTTAGTGTTTTTAGTTTGTATTTCCCAGTTATAGTTAAACTCCCTAAAATCTACTACACTTAATTGTCATTGCTGTATAATAATATTACTAAGAACATGTGCTTAAGGCTGAATACTTACGATAGTACAACTGATCAGGGACTCATCCCTGGTGAAAACTGACTCTCTGTTTTAGCAGTTTTTAATTTTCTATAGATCTTCAAGTATGTGTGGGTTCCTGTGAGAGTTTGCCCATCCATTCTGACATGTTCATTGGTCTTGTTATTGTACAAGTCTTACTTAGGCAGCCACATTTGAAGATTTCATTCATTCACTTGTCTTTGTATGTATGCCTAGAGTATGAATGTATGTGCAAATGTCTTCATGTGTGTGAGCACCTGTGAACATGTGCAAAGACCAGAATAATAGTGCTGATTTTTCTTGTTTAAAAATATCTCTATTGTCCTTTAAGGCAGGCAGGGTTGTTCCCTGACCTTGGGGCTCCCATTTTCCTCAAGTATGATGAAAGATGGCTTTCTTCACAATCCTTCTATATTTGGTCCCCTTGGAGCTAGTATTAGAGGTTTGTGCAGGGTCCCAAGCTTTTTATGCAGGTGCTGGGACCTGAACATGGGTTTCCATAACTGTGTGTCAAGCACGCAACTGACTAACTTTTCTAGCTTTTCATGACAGGTTTTTTTCTAAAGGGAGAATTTCTTATTTTCTAACTCATTTCACAAGAAGTGGTTGATTAAAAACTTGTTAATACAAGACCCTTTCAGTATCTCCTTACCACAACAATCCTGCAAGAAAGAAAGAACGGGAGACATTATATATAAATATATATATGTATATGTATATGTATAGGTACAGGTACAGGTACAGGTACAGGTACAGGTACAGGTACAGGTACAGGTATAGGTATAGATATAGATATAGATATAGATATATATCATATATATACACATATATCATATATATGATATACATATTTCATATATATATGAAAAAATTCATGCAATTAAATTAAAGTTCTTACTTTGTATGTATATAATGAATCCAGTGAAGATTCTGAGGTGCCTACTAGTTCAAATATATATTTTCACTTTAAGTCGGACCATTTAACTAGCATACTGATACAGTATATATGCATCCGTAATTACTTTTTAAATTATTTTTTCGTAGCACCCTGTATGATGCTTATTATAATATGTGCCCAAAACATCTTTGCTGGAATATTGAATCAAACCTAATCTTAATTGTAAATTGCTAACAAGACTGAGAGTTCAGGAACTTTCCAAATGGAGCCTAGAGGGGACTTATTAGTATTCATATCATCAGTAGATAGCTTGAGTCAATTAAAGTATATCTTCCATAATCTATAAGAAGATTAAAATTCATGTCAGTTTAGAAAGTCATTAATAATTCAGAAACATGCTTGAGCTTCTGTATTCTGTGACACCAACTCTTGGTAAATGGTAATTTAATTGCAAGTGGAAGATTTATATTAAGCACCTACTGCATGCTGAGCCCTCAGCTAAATAAGATGGATACTAATAAACTTAAAAACACACAACACTTAAAACAATTCAATTGTAACGGCTGAAAATGTAATAGTTTTCAAATTTATAAAGACAATGTTCCTGTTTTGTATGCAGCATATCTGTTTAAGTTTGTTGAATGCTTTAATCCATCACTATGTTTGTTATTCAAGAACTTAAACATCAATTATATCTGGTATTATTATGTTAATAGAGATAACAGAACAGACCAAATGATTTTTACTTTATGAAATTTTATCTTTGTGGAGAAAATAGGATATTTTTTCTTTTAAGAAAATGTACTACATAAGGCTGACAAAATTAGTCTTTAAGGTCATCACTGGTAATCACTGTCCCTTATATGGCTTTGTAGTCAGTGTTGGTTTAGAGTTAGTTATCTCTCTGCTATTCATATGTTATTTTTCATAGGATCAAAGATCAAGGACAACCTTATCCTAGGGCAAGAAATTCTCATCTTAAAATCAGAAGAGCTAAAGAATGAATAAATGACATGATGGCTGCAAATGTTTTTGCTCTAAATATAACTACTGTCTGCACTTTATTAGTTAAAGACAGATATTCAAGTGTAATTTAAATATGTAGAGGAATTTTAATTCAGCAAAGTGGCTGCTCTGGCAAGATTTTCACATTTCAAGATATGATCTAGCTACAATGCCAATAGACCCTGGATTACAGTATGATTTGGCTGGAAGATTAGAACATGTTGATTCTGTAGTATGAGGTTAGACAGAGCAATTCAGTCAGAATCTCTGAAAAGCCAGATTGAATCACTCAGCTTGGAAGATAAGAATGTTCAGAGGTTAAAAGCTTCTAAGCTTAGGGATAGTTAAAACAGAGAAGGAAACACTCTGGACTCAGCCCAAGCAATGTATCCATAGTTTCATTCCATTACTTCATCTGAGGATATAAAAGCAACATTTACATAAATGATACAAGTAACCATGTTCCTCTCACAAAGAAAGGCACATGACATGGGTAGGAATGATAATAAAATAAGTAATTTCCTATCCAAAGTGAACATGATTTCCTGTCATGGAGTGTTCAATTTTATGTATCACACATAAGAAAAGCCTTGGTAACAATGAAAAGAAACATGAAAACGGAAAGCTGTATAAGAATCTCTGTACAAAAATTGCTGTGCAGTGGAAAGGTTTATCTTGAAAAAAAAACAGAGAGTTCTAGATGTTGATCACAAAACAGTAAACATGCTTACTCTCATAGGACTAAATATTTAAAATCATTATGATGGTAAACTTTATGCAATGTAATATATATTTTACAATCAAATGTGTTTGGTGATAGAAATGAAATGTTTCATCACAGCAAAATAAATGAAAACAAATAATAACACAGTAAAATAAAAAATGAAGATTCCAAATGGCTAGAAAAGACAAAAGAGAGGAGAGTAGGTGGTGAGCTCGGAATTCTCGTTTTAGTTGTGCTGTAACATTTATTTTATTTTATTTACTTTTCTTTCACACAATAATACATGCTGACCACATCATCTCCTCTATGCGCTCATCTAAGTTTCTCTCTCCCTTCTTTGTAGATCGATTTCTCCTCTGCTTTCCTTCAGAAAAAAAGCAGGCTGCCAGTGATATCAACAAAAAAAGCATAAAAACATACAATAAGACTAGTCACATACCCTCATTTGAACAAGGCAACCCATTAGGAGTAAAAAGAGTTCCAAGATCAGGGAGAATAGTTTGAGACACTCTGTTATGAGTTTCACAAACACATCAAACTAACCAAGCACAGCATATATGCAGAAAACCAAGCACAGACGTTTGTAAGCTTCATGATGAAATTGCTGCTTCAGTCTCTGTGAACTCCATGACCTGCTGAAGGAAGTCTCTCTGATGTTTGAACTAGACACACATCTTCAAGTATAGCAGAATATCATTAGTAATAACTTCATTGACTTTCTTTTTTTTTCCTGTGTGTCATGTTTGGTTCTATTTTAGGATTCTTTTAGATGTTAATTATAACTAAAGACTGAAGATAATGAAAGATTCAATCACAGAAAATATTTAAGTACTGTGATTTGAGCCATAGTCAGAGTATATATCTATGAATTTATATATAGTAATAATAATTATATACATATATGTATATGTACACACACATATATATATATCACACACACACACATATATATATGTGTGTGTGTGTGTGTGTGTGTGTGTGTATAGACACCTGCACATTCAACAGAAGTTTATAAAAATACTGTAATAAGTTCAATAATATGATTAACAGATCTCTGAATCTGAAAAAGAAAATTAATTCACTACCGGAAATTACTATGTACAAAGAATTTCATAAAAATAATTGGGATATTTATAATATTAAATTTATAAAGTTAAATCTATTAAAATGAGCATAAATTTCATAATACTATTAATTTCTAGAACCTATATTATTTTACTCTTATTATCTTGCTATTATTGTATTAAGGTGCAGGAGAAACCTGTTTATATAAATATTGTTCTGAATTTTACACAACAGATCTTAATACCTTCATCGACCTACATGAAAACTATTTAAACCTTATTAAAAATTGATAAGTTAATATTTAAATAAACCTGATTTTGTGACAAAATAATGATAACGAGATTTAAATATGCATTTACATTTTAAGAAAATGATATTTGATTTAGATTATCAAACTTTTTAAAAATTTATTTATTTAGTTTCTTATATATATCCCATCCACAGTTTCCCTCCCTTCTCCCTTCCTTCTCTCTGGCTTCTCCTCTCCCTCACCAATCCAGGGACAGACCACCCACGGATATCAAACACCCATGTATACCAGATTGTAGTAAAACTAGGCACTTCTTTCTTAAAGAATTATAGGAATATTCTTAGAGATGTCTGCCTGGGAGGTGTAAGCACATCCTTGAAACCCTAAAATCATTAAATGAACTTGAAGATGTATATAAATAAAATCAAACAAAATTAGACAAAACAAATAAATGAACAGAAAGCAAAGCAAACAAAACAACAACAACAACATCAACATCAACAACAACAACAACAACAACAAAAGAAACAGGCAACTGGAAGATGCAAGTTAGAAGGTGGAAAAGTGTCCCAAAAGCAGACAAAAGTGTCAGAAACAGGCCCTGCTTTCACTGTTAAGAGTCCTGGAAGAATACCAAACTCACAATTCTAACATATATGCAGAGAGCCAAGGTCAGACCAATGAAGGCTTCCTGATTGTTGAATCAGTCATTGTGAGCCTCTACAAGCCTAGGCTACTTGACTCTGTGGGTTTCCCTGTATTGTTCTCTAACACAGTGCCTTCTCCAATCCTTTCCCTTCAATTCTGCAGTATTCTCTGAGCTCCATCTGGATTTTTAAAGAACTTAAAATATAAGATTACTTCAAAGTTTGTGGGACAGGATTCTAGAGAAGAGAGTCATTATAAGTAGAAATAGTCCTCAAGTATTTTACAAATTGAAAGTAGATCTGCCTGAAGACCCAGCAATACCACTCTTGAAAATATACCCAAAAGATGCTCCACCATGCCGCAGGGGCATGTGTTCCACTATGTTCATAGCAGCCTTAGTTGTGAGAGCCAGAAGCTGGAAATAGCCCAGGTGTCCCTCAACAGAAGAATGGATACAGAAGATGTGGTTCATTTGCATAATGGAATACTTCTCAGCTATTAAGAACAAGGATATCCAGAGTTTTGCAGGCAAATGGATGAAACTAGAAAATATCATCCCAAGTGAATTAACTCAGACCCAAAAGGACATGCACATGCATAGTATGTACTCATTAATAAGTGGATTTTAGAAAAAAAAAGAAGAAGAAGAAAAGAAAAAATTATAGAATATCTAAGATACAGTCCACAGAACTCAATGAGGTCAACAAACTGAAGGGCCCAAGTAAGGACATCTCAGTCCCACTTGGGAGGGAGAATAAAGCAATCACAAGTAGAGAGGGAAGGAGGAACCTGGGAGGTAAAGTGGACAGAGGTTGGGGGAAAACAGGGGGTACCTCATCTGGTATTGGGTGAGGGAAAAGGACTGAAGCCCAAAGGGCCAGAAGAAAGACTGGAAACAAGCAACCTTAGGAGGGTTGGGAGCACTCTCCAGAATGCATCAGAGACCTGGAAGGTGAAAGACTCTGAGGACTCAAGGCGGGGGGGGGGGGGGGGGGGGGG
>NW_021604597.1:20670865-20708260 GCF_004785775.1 Grammomys surdaster | reverse complement strand
GGCTTAGATGAAATGCCAGACAGTAGGTAGAGGGAACTTATAGAGCCTACATCCAGCAGAAAGGCAAGATATCAAATGAGGGAAGGGTTGCCATTTCACAGTCAAAACTCTGACCCATAATTGTTCCTGTCTGAACGACAGGGTTGGAAATAGAGAGGAGACTGAGGAAAAGAAGGCCCAGTGACAGGCCCAAAGTGGGATCCAGCTCAAGGGGAGACCTCAAGGCCTCACTCTACTTCTGAGGCTATGGAATGCTCACAAAACGGGACCTATCATGACTGCCCTCCGAATGACCCAACAAGCAGCTGAAAGTTGCAGATATTTGTTCCCAACCAATTGACAGAAGCTGCTGACCCCTGTGGTTGAATTAGGGAAAAGATGGAAGAAGCTGAGGAGGAGGGCGACCCTGTAGGAAGACGAGCAATCTCAATTAACCTGAACCTTGGAGATCTCTCAAACGCTGTACTCCCAACCAAGCACCATATGCCAGCTGATATGAGGTCTCCAACACATATACAACATAGGACTGCCCAGTCTATGTTCAATCAGAAAAGATGCACCTAACCCTCAAGAGACTGGAGGCCTCAGGGAATTAAGAGGTATGGTTAGGTGGGGGATGGGTTGTGGGGACATCTTCATGGAGACAGGGTTTGGGGAGCAAGTATGGGATGTGGAACAGTTGGAGAGTGGACTGGGGTGGTAAAATGTGGAGTGTAAAAAAACATAAATAATGGATTAAATAAAAAATTCATTTTCAAATGTAATGTTTCCTTATGTTTACTCTTCTAATAGAAAATTCAATGTATGAATTAGAACCACCAACTCAAACTGAAACTTATCTTCCTCAAAGTATTATAGGAATATTCTTAGATCTATCTGCCTGGAAGGCAAAAGAAAATAACCAGCATTTCTGAAATCCTAAAATCATCAAACCAACTTGAAGATGTATATAAATAAAAGCAAACAAAAAAAGACAACACTAAACTAAAGAAAACAAACAAACAAAATAATTCAGTCAACTACACAGGTCAAGCATGTAGTACAGAAGAACTTAATACGTAAGTTGTAACCTATTTAACTGTAAGAGATGCTCATTAGTGTCAGTAGCTTCTGTTTTCCAAAGAAGGTACTGATAAAGTATTGGAGCACTATGGAACTTTAAGGGAAACAAGTTTTTTAATTTAAAAAAACTGTTCTTGCTACTTCAGTATACATAAAGTTCATCTTGTACGTCCACCAGAGAGAAAATTATGTCTAAGTTGAAACTAGAAAAAATAATTTTGCATTTACTTCTGTGACTCAATATGCTTTTGCCTACATTGTGTTCTTCATTATTTAACACTGCTGTTGCCCTCTCTTGGTCTTCTCAATAAATATCAGGCTCTATCCTAACTCCACACTCTTATTATACATACTTACACACAGTATCTGTGATCCTCATATATAACATCTCTATATATGATTCTATAAATATAAATATAGGCATATAAATTATATCCATGATATTCATTTAGGAGAAAAGATGAGGCTTTTTTTTTCTTCCTGAGTATGTGTCACATTTTTATACAGTTCTTGTTATTATGAATACAGCAGGAGAAAACATGGACGTACAAATATCTTTGTGGTAGTGTATGGAACTGGCTAGGAGTTGGGAAAACATGGTTCATGTGGTAGTTCTATTTCTGTTTTTTTAACAAATGCCTGTGCTGCTTTTCATAATGGCTGTACTGATTTTCACTCCTATCAGCGGGAAATAAGGGTTTTTCTCCACCTACATGCTCTTCAACATAACTTGTTAGATGCCTTGATGACTGTCATTCTGATTAGGGTAAGGTGATG
Organism: Grammomys surdaster; assembly: GCF_004785775.1. Lineage (NCBI taxonomy): Eukaryota > Metazoa > Chordata > Mammalia > Rodentia > Muridae > Grammomys > Grammomys surdaster. Next base: position 20,706,421 of record NW_021604597.1, on the reverse strand, counting down.
ATATAAATTAGTTATAATTTGCATTTTCCCATTGCATGGAAATGGGGAACACTTTTAAAAGTAATTATTGGCCATCTGTAGTTTTTATTTTAAACACTGTTAGTTTTATTAATGATTATTTGTTGCTGGTTTTATTTCATGTATTTTAATATTTGAATTTTTCTGTAAATTCTATGTTTTAGCCCCCATTTTAAGGGTGTGGTGATATGAATGTTAATGCCCCACATAGGCTCATGATTTTTAATACTTAACTCCCCATTAGTAGAATGTGTTTTGGGGAAGGAATAGAAGATGTGACCTTGGAAGAACTGTGTCGATAGAGGCAGGCTTTAAAGGTTCAAAAGCCTAGACCATTTTTAGTTAGCTATTTCTGCCCCCTTCTTCTGTATCAAGATGTAAGTTTTCAGTTGCTGTTTTAGAAGCATGCTTATTTGCTTGCTACCGTGTTCATTGGCCTGGTGATCACTCATTATAACCATATATAACGGTGAACCATAAATTGACTTTTAAAATAAGCTACCTTGGTCATGGTATATCATGAGCATGACTTATCTTCACAACTTAAAAGAGACTAAAATAATTATCTGCAAAGTTGTCTCTCATTCTGTAGGCCCTGTTCAGGTTTTCTTTTAACAGAATGTTTTAAGTTTACATGTACTTGAGTCTGTTCATTCTTGTGGCTAGTTTCTGTGATGTTGTATTTCTGTTCAGAAAATTTTCTGCCCAATAACTGGAAGAACATGCTCTATGTTTTCTGTGCTATTCCAGAAATTGGCTGCAGTGACTGGAACTGGTTTGATTGTCATGTGCAGATCTTTATTTACAATTCCATTTACAACTAGTTAGATAGAAAGTTGACCTTAGTACATTAAGCATACTGATTTACTTAGAAAAATTGATGTAAAATTGTTCTGTACACATGGAATTTTGCAATCAGAAATTTTCCTCTTTCTTTAAAAATGTACAAAAGTATTCTGTTAATAGAATTATTTAATAGATAAATAACATTGCCATATGTAAAGTTTGGCTTTAAATTTTAAAAAAGGAAGAAAAAAAAGCATATTCTTAAATGGTTCAAGGAGAAGTACTTTTGGGGTAGAGTAAGCTGTACCAAGTTTCAATGACTGTTCAGGACCTCACAGCTTTGAGAATACTTAAAATAAATAAAATTGCTAGTAAATTTTCAGTGATTTGGTAGATAAATATAACATATAATTAACAAAAATGTGTTAATAAATTACCAAAAATAAATAAATAATTCTTCAGAAAGTGAAGAATGCTTATTATGAGAGAAAAACTGGAATCTTGAGATAGGAATAAAGAAAAGAAAAAGAAACTCTTAGGATTTCTGTGTTTGGTGCAATGGTATAAGAATTGTCATCTGCAGGTGGCAGAGCACACAGAACACTGAAAAGGAGACTTAACTCATTGAAGGTAATGACCAATTCATTAGTAATCAGCGGACTTTAATTCATAAATTATCTATTATTCAGTTTTATTTTCTTTCAGGATATTATGTATGAATTTAATTTATACATTGTGTCCTAACATTAAAATCCATATGTTTGGTGATGAGATAATAAAATTGAACCATAATCAGTCCCAATGTCAAGATCTTCAACTTACACTGATTTGCTTTCCTCTCTCAGGGATTTATATTAGGCTTTGATAGGAACACTAAGCTAGAAACAAGACAAGCTGTATCTCTGCCTCACCTGTATCCAGAATATGCTAGAAGCAGATTTAAATTCTCGTGTTATTTAAGAGCACAGATGAAAATTTGATGTAGCATTTAATAAGATAATAGCAAGAATATCTAAACTGATTTTCATTTTATAAGAAAAAGGTGAAAGATATTGAACTTTCCTAATGAGAAGAAATATTCTTCAGAAATGCCTTCATGGCTGACTGCTACTTTGATAAAATGTTAAGAGAAAGGTAAAAAAAAAAAAAAGAGTTGTAGAAAGATGATTTCTTAAAGCCTTAAGCATAACCACACTAATGTATTAGAAACAAATTTAAAAGTGCTTATAAAATGAGATTATCATCTAGGCATGAAAGGGGAGAGAGCTAATGATCGTTGCTGTAATATAGAGCCAAATCTTAGATCTTACAAAGCAGAAGTTTGGACAGTGTCATCTAGTCAGTCTCAGGATCTGTCACCCATGCACTCTGAAGACAGATTCTTTTGGTCTCCGAGAGTGCTTGCCAATGAATAATTATACCCAAGGAAATAAAATACTGCACGATTGCATGGTTCTATTACTTAAGTAATCTTCTAGCACTTGATCAGAACTCATACCTGATTGCATTTATTTTAAGTATAACTAATAAAATTAAGAGTGTTTACACCAAAACCACATTTAGTTAGCTATTTTGTTCTTTATTTAGAACAGGGAAGCAGTGAGCAAAGAAAATGTACCCAGATGTACTTTTCCTAGAGTGTGAAGCTAAACATTTTCTCTCATGATTTGCCTTATATTCCTTTAAGACACTCTCATTTGTATTTCATAGCAGCAGTTTTTATTTGTTTTCTTTTCTTTTATTGCCCGTGTAACATAGACAAGATATTATTTGTTAACTTGCACCCTGCAATTGTAAGCTGGATTATGAGGACCTTGTCTACCATCTTTACTGGGTACCTAAAGAGCCATCCTCCTGATGTATAGAGATCAAGATGTTATTCACAACAAACACATACTCTTTCTCCTTTCAAGAACAATAACAAAGAGGAATCAATGACTGCTAGCCAGTGAGGAATTTTTGACCATCCCATCATCCACTAAGCATAGATTCCAATTCCTTAGACTTACTAAGCATACATCCTGAGCTCAAGAACAAGCTTCAAGAAACAAATTAAACCCGTCATTTATCACATTACAGCATTTTCCAAGGTTTGATTAGAATGTGAAAGTACACTGTACTATCTCTCCTTAGAGAAGAATGAGAAGGAGATTAAGTAGCTATCAAATTTTCTTCAAAAACAAATCCTGTAATTTACACAAAGACTGAATGACAAACTATAACGCTGTCTTAAGTAAAATTAAAATGTTTGATAGCATGTCAATCCAAATACAAACTTTACAGCATACACATTTAAATATTCAGAAGGAAATAAAATCAGTGGAAAATTTCACTAATTGCCAATTTCATCCTACAAGTAGTATACTTTTTTCAAATAATACTTTTATGGATAATTTGAGAATCTTGTATAGTGTGTTTTGATCATAACACCCTTCCCTCAGCTCTTCCTAGATCTGTCTCCACCTACCTAACCAACAAAATTCCCGTATTCCATCTCCTCAACACACACTTAAAGCCTGTCTAGTATGTGGTGTCCAGTTAATTTTGGCTACTCTCAAATGTGACCCAAATACCTTCTGTCAAACCATTGAAGGATATTCACTTCCTTTCTCCCAGCATCTATCAAATACTCCTCAGATTGTAGTGTAACTTTGTGCCTACTTCTTTGTGTTCTCTATGTATCTAACAGAAAGCATCCTCGTCTTGTGAAAAGACTTTCCTTGTGTATTTCTAGGCCTTATATGTCAATGAGATGCTAAAAAGGACAATGATTTCAGGACATATTTGAAAATGTTTGGTTTTGAGAAATTATTTGTAACACTTAGATATATCAATACTGTGCTTGCTTTGCTGAATAATAAAACACGATAAAAAATAAAATTGCAACTTTAAGGTTTACTTTTTATGAACTAGAACACACTCTGATGTTTAAACCTTAGATAAGTGCATCCCATCACTCTTCATCTATGATTTAGTAACTGCAATTTTCTTTTTTTCATGTGTTCTTTTTAAACTATTTTGGTCTGGATAACTTTGCTAAATATCTTTTGATTTTGCTATATTCTCTGCCCTAATTTTTGTTTCCTGCCCTGCAGTCCATCCAGTATATAATTTTAACGTTCAGATACGAGAATTTGCTGTTCTAAAAATTGCTGAATACTTTCTAGTACTTACTAATGCTGTAAGGGTTACATTTTTACTAATTATTATTATACTTCTTTTCACATTTAAATGCATATATAAAATCTATTTTATTTTCTGGCCTCAATGAAAAAGGAAGAACCAAGCCTGGCAGAGACTTGAAGTATCAGAGTGGGGTGGGGTATACCAAGGGGGACCCCACCTGCTAAGAGAGAAGGGTATGGGAAGAAAGTATTGTTGGATGGAATAACCGGGAGGGGTGAGTGTAGTGAGGGGGATATAAAGCGAATACGTTTTAAAAAATTAAATTAAATTTAAAAAACTATTTTGTACTTTTTAACTTTGCTATTAAGTTACAGTATGTCTTTTTCACTTATTGTCACAGTTTTCCATCTAATGTGTTGACAAGTTCTTTTTATTTTACTAGGTTATTTTTAATATATTCCCAATACTATCAATACGTTTTTATGAGCACTGAGGTATGTTGAGCTGAGCATCCTGTTTGTCACCCCTTGGTCATGGTTTGTTTCCTCTGGCAGGTAGCACACTCAGATTCCAATGACAAAACTTTGTGGTTTTTGAAAGAACTGAAGGATCAGCTTGGTTACTGTGGTGGTTTGAGTATGTTTGGTCCACAGTGAGTGGCATTATTATTAGGATGTGTTGCCTTGGTGCAGTAGGTGTGGCCTTGTTGGAGAAATTTTGTCAGTGTGGAGGGTGCTTTGCTGGCTCCTAGTGCTCAAGCTCCACCTTGTGCAGAAGAAAGCCTCCCCATAGCTGCATGCAGAAGGGAATCTCATGTTTGCCTTTGAATCAAGATGTAGAAGTCTCAGTTTCTTCTCTAGCATCATGTCTACCTCGATATTTTCATGATTCTAGTCATGAGGATAATGGACTGAACCTCAGAACCAGTAAACCAGCCCCAATTCATTGTTGTCCTCTTTAAGAGTTGCCTTGGTTGTGGAGTCTCTTGACAGCAGTAAAACCCTAACAAAGACAATTACTTATTATTGCAAGACTTGCTCTCACTTGAACACTCATGGGTTGAGTTTTAAAGGGAAATTAGAGATCTTACTTTTAAGCATTTTTTCTTTGTGGATGACTCTGTTATTTTTTTGTGGCCAGTGAAGATAGTCATTTAAATCTCTAAGATAAAAGTTGTAAAGTAAGAAAAATTCTATATAATTTCTTTTTTTTTAAACTTTCTATTTCTATTTGTGTAGTCTTGTTTCCATTAACTCTGTCACACCTTCAAGTAATAACTTTATTACCAGAGTTTGTGATTATTGTCTGAAGTCTAATACCATTAAAGCTAATTTAGCCATCCCAGAAGCTGAGTTCACAGTTCCTCTTTGTAAACTTAATTACTGTTGTTGGAGCCCTTAATATACTTATGGAACATAATAATTATGAAGGTAATATTCTGATAATGAAAAGAAGTACCACATACTGAGCTCAGGAAATGGTCTTTCGTTTCTGGAATATCGATATATCTAAGATGATTTCTATATTTCTGGCTTGGGAGAAAGTACTACTTAACACACGAAAACCTTATCCATATTTTAATATTGTTAAAATAGATTTTTATAAGATGTAAAATATTTAATAATAAGGTGATTTCAATGGAAAACTCTACATATTTAGGTGTTACTTTTATGTGTCAGTAATTTCCTATTTCATACCTAATAGTCTATAATGAGAGGCTCTTTCCCATGAATACAAAAACTTGAATTCTAGCTAGGGGTGTCTTGGGTACTTTGGAAGACATGAATCAAAGCAGAACATCATAGAAGGCCATGAATGTTTAGCAAAGTTAACAACAAGAATATGATAATGGCAATCACAAATCCTTAAAATATTTATGGCATCCTCTAGATAAAACACTGTAATGCAGGGTTTATGGAGGGAAACTAGGATTGTCAAATCTAAAATATCATATGCCTAACAGAAAATCCATCTTCAAAAATAATGTAAAATATAGTACCAGAGATCCTAATGTAAAACTGAGTTTATATGTAAATTTCAGCTTCTTTGATGGAGAGTTCTGAGAAACACACGGAACGCTTTTAAAGTGATTATGGAATCTTCTACACAAAAACACCTTATAACAGAGTCAGTTAGACTCTTCTCAGCAGGAGGCTAGTGAAATAATAAGGCCACCACACAAGAGTGATAGAAGACATGAAATACATGAAATGTGTCAAATGTTTAATCGTACAATTTTGATAAGTATTCTACCGTAGTGCATAATTTAGTGAACTTTAGTTTATGCATCTTTTCTTATGCATCTTAAATAATGGTTTAAATCTCAGAATGTAATTTTAAAAAGTCTTATTTATGAATGTTAGAGTAAATCTTTAAGCTACACAACAGACTGAAAAATAGTAATCAACCCAAAAGCTTGCAATACCCAAGATACAACTCACAGACCCTATGAAGCTCATGTAGAAGGAAGAGCAAAGTGTGGATGCTTCAGTTCTTCTTCGAAGAAATAACAAAATACTCATGGGAACAAATATGGAGACAAAGTGTGGGACAGAATCTGAAGGTGGGGCTGTCTGGAGACCATTCCACCTGGGTATCCATCCCATGTGAAGTCACAAAAGACAGAAACTGATGTGGATGCCAGAAAGTGCATGCTGACAGGAACCTGATACAGCTATATCCTTAGAGGACTGTCAGAGCCTGACATACACAGAGGTGGATGCTTACAGCTAACCATTGAACTGATCATGGGGTTCCCAATGGAGGAGTTAGAGAGAAGACTGAAGGATCTAAAGGGGTTTGTGGCCTCTTGGGGAGAGCAACAATACCAACCAACCAGAGCTCCCCTGGTCTAAACTACCCACCTGGGAGCACATAGGAAGGGACCCATGGCTCCAGCTGTATAGGAGGGGAGGAAGACCTTGTTGGGCATAGGAGGGTGAGGAAATTCTTGGTCCCATGGACGCTGGATGCTGAGTGTGGGCGAATTTGTTGGAGGGGATGTGTGAGTGGGTGAGTGGTTGGTGGCATATCCTCACAGAAGCAAGAGGAGGGGGGATGCAATAGGGGGCTTCTGAGTAGGTGGGAAATGGGGAAAGGGGATTACATCTGAGATATAGATAAAATATCCAATAAAAATTAATTTCAAAAAAAGAATAATAAAAAAGAAAAATAATAGAAAAAATGTCCAATAAAAATTATTTGAAAAAAAGAATTTGAAAAATAGTAGAAAGTATTATAAATAATTTATACAATAAAGTAATTAATTACTTTATTATGACTCAACTCATAGAAGTAAAAAATATAATTCTAAAATCTGAGTTTAAAAGCTGCCTAATTAGCTCATCAAAATTGACTTTCTATTGCAATTTACACTTTAATGAATAATTTTAATTATAAGACTTTGATATTTTGAAACATACTTCAGAAGTTTCAGTAATAATATTGAAAAAATAAGCAACAGAGAAGAGGATATGTTTTCACTTGGTAAAATATACAGTCAATTGCAGACATTTATTGAGTTTTGATATCTGCAATAGTCTATTTTATTTTCTCATTACATTTTTAATTAATTACATAACAGTTAACCCATAAATATTGACACTGCTTGGATATGAGTTCTGATTTGTTGTTTATAGATTTCATTTTTTTCTAAAGAAATGATATTGTGAAGATAACCATTTCTGTATAATTTCTTGCAAACTCATCACAAGTATCAATCATTTAACAATACATTTGTGAAAAATTTTAAACAACAGTGAAACCAATGACTGTTTTCATTCTATGGTTGTGCCTGAAAGGTCTTTGTACATTGTACGTTCAAGTTGTAATACTTATGTTCAGAAAGAATATCTGAATCATAATGGTTAAAATGATGCTGATAATGACTGATGATGATGATGAAGATGATGATGAAGAAGATGATGAAGGTGATGATGATGATGATGGTGATGATGATGGTGATGATGATGGTGATGATGGATGGCACACTGAAAACAACAAAGCTTGTTTTCTGGAGTCCTGGCATTTATAGATTTCAAGGAAATCAATTTCCCAATATAAGAAAACCAATATTGCATCATTTATATAAACATGTAATATTAGGAGATATGAAACAAAAAAATCATAGTATGATCAAGAAAATTTAGTAAATTTCCCAATTTAAGACATTTAGTTTGTACTTCTGTCTACATATTCTTGTTATTCTTAAATTATTGCACTTGTCAAAGAATAAAAACAGAAAGAATACTGGGTTGAAAACTATGAAGCATTTTAGTAGATATTTTAACTTTTATGACAAAATTTCTAGAGGAGTCATTCATAGTGGCTCTTTTATTTAGATGCTTCAGCCCATCATAGTTTGGAAATGTTTGACAGAACAGAGCTGCTCACACATTGGTGTTCAAGAAGTACAAAGATGTTTCTTTCCTTCCATTCTGTCATCTTTTCCCCAAGTTTACTGGATGATCTATTCAAATTCAGCAATGTCTTCCTCACTTATTAGCTCCTCTTTAAAATGCCCTTAAGCAGTTTTACTAATTGCTTAGGTACTCCCAATGTAATTAAGTTCACAATCAAATTTAACTGTCCCAAGTTTAACTTGTCAATTTTACATTAAAACACATCTTCTGGAATTACAGTATTTTATCTTGAGCTTTCAATGACTCATATACATGTTTACCAAAAAATACTTTCAGTCTGTATTCAAGATTTTTATAGATTTAATAACTGCAGCATATAATACCATATTCAAAGTCTCTTTTGCTATTTAAGCTCATAGGCGTAAGCCCATGTAAAACCAAAAAGAAGATTCCATGCCTGTGACATAAATGCTGCAATATCAATGCTCTCATTCAAGAATGGAGTATAACAAGAAAGGAATGTGAAGAAATTAAGATCAAGAACAAGCTGAACAAAACCAAATCCTGTTGCTATATGCCTGGGATCTGGAGCACATTTTAGAAGCAGCATCTGTGTCAAAGCTTTTGGGCTTCCCTAGCTGAGGCCCTGCCGGCTGCATATCACATGGCCTCCTGGGCTATCTCTGTTTTCTATTACTTTCAATAATAGTTTTCAGAACTTTGGTGTCTCCAGTTTTCCAGCGTCCATGCCATGTCTTTGATATCATTGTCATAGCTTCACACATCACTTGCTTAGTGAAGTCACATAGGAATTACAAAACTGCCTATATGATTCAGTGGTTATCCATATAAATTGTAAAATACTTGAACCTTTGATGAAGGTATAGCCAATTTCTTTGTTACCATCAAATATATCTTTCTATTGTTCCAGTACCTGGATTCTTTTAATGGCCCTTAGCTCTTGGGCAATTGCACTTTCCTTGATACTAACATTACACCTGATTCTTCTCTGAGAAAATTATCGATTTTATTATTTGTTTGTTTTGTTTTATTTTTCTGTTTTCCAAAGCTTCTGGCTTGAACATTGTACCTACATTGCAGTATAATCATCATTAGAAACAGGAAGTGACAGCCATACAGAGCATAAAGAAAAGCCTCTTTCGAAATTTTTCTTCTGAATTTATTAGTACTACTTATTGGTATTTTACTTTAAATTTCGGGCCACTTCAAAGTTTTAGGATGTGGCTAAAACTGATAGATATTCCTTGACAAAGAATATACAAATGTCATGTTCCACATGAATGTCACGTCTCCTTTTTCTGATCTGAAATAACATCAGATCCACGGCTTCTCTCTTCCCCATCACTAAAATGTCTGAATCTACCACACATCATTGTAAAAGTCCTTGGAACCATGTGAACAAGTGAACATGCTTGATTACACAAATTTCCTCACTTAATTAATGCACAAGTTTCCTCAATTAGGTCTTATTTTGCTGTCATGGACTGACTGATATCTATACCATAGAGAAGAAAAACGTTATGTTGATTCATGTTCTCAGATGTTTCAGTCCATTGTGATAAACATAGCAAAGTAGAATAACACATGTTGCAATGGTCACAAAGCACAGAGAAAGAAAGCTTTTAGATAACAGAGTCTAGTGGGTTTTTTTCTTTAAATACCTTCTGTATAAGCCCTCAATCTAGGCTATAATGCTATGAATACTCAGAGTCAGCTATATATTCAGAGCATATCTTCTTTAGAAATAAATTTACACTCCTACATGAAGATATAATTTATATGTTAGTGGTTTCTCAACCCAATCAAGTTGATAACTAACATTTACCAGCACACAATTCAATTTCATTCAATTTCATTTTACTATCACATACTTTTCATTAGATCTCATCACTATAAAATAAAACTATTATGTACTGACTTAGTCAGAAAAGACATCTATGAAGTTGTACTTCTGAGGAAAGTATATAATATATATTTATGATTTAACATAAAAAACTATTGGAAGATCCCCTAAAATACTAAATCAATTAAAAATGGAAATAGATGAAGAAGAAAGCCAACACATAATCCAAATAGACAAAGATCCTAAAATCGATAGGATGCAGAAGAATTTGATATACTTATACAACAATAATATCAACAACAATAATAGTAAGCTTATTTCAAAAAGACATCAATTTGTATTTAAATGAAAATATAATATATTCAAATTGGAAATTATATAATCACTCAATCCCTGAGAATGCTATTATTTTTTGTAAGATGTGTCAAGGATATCTGTGAAATAAAAAAGTAACTTTGGAAGTATAAATTTCTATACTTAGCATTAACTCTTGAGAGTGACTTTCAAAAGCCTTGGAATATATCACCTGCTATAGTACCTTTATTTATATGACTTTTATTAATTTCCAATAATCTAAATTAACAAACTAGTTACACTTATGCCATCATTTATGAATATCTATTAAGCTACAAAGTGGAGAATATATTTATTTTGACTTTTTATGGCAAAGTATATGGTCCATCAGGGCAGGGAAAGTATAGAAGTGGTTGTGGTATGAGCAGCTTGTGAAAGCATCCTGACAGATCATGCCATACAGACAGGAGGGTAGAGAATGGGAAATACTTATCCATCTCTTATGACCTTCTCCTGCTAAGCCAACCCATTTATTATAAAGGCTTCATGCCTTCAAAATACAGCCACATATTGGAGACTGAGCATTTACAACATAAGTTCATAGGGACATTCCACACATAAGCCATAACAAGTAATAGTAAAACAAGCACAGACTTCTCATATCTACATAAATTCAATAGTTTTTGAAGTCTAAAATTTATCACATGGTGTTCAACCATGCTTACATCCCAAGCTCCATTGCAAGTTGTAAGTGTCAAACTTCAGAATCTCTGCCCTGCTTGGCAACACTGTATGAGCTTTGCCACATCCCACTGCTGCAAAATGAGTATTATCAGAGTTTCTCTATTGGTAAAAGACAAGTAGAAGTTTTGTGTCTGTTCTCTGACTTATGTGCTGCTTCACTTGGAATTTTTAAAACCCTGTCCTAGCACTATATTCTGAGTTCTCTGAAATATTAATATCAGCGGATGTTTTCAGGGCTGCACAATTTGCATTTCATGTAGGACATATGATAGTGGTCTAAAGAGTCTCAAACTGGCCAATATCAAATGTCAGTTAACCTCTCAAAGTTTCCAAATCAGTATGTATATCCATTATTTTAGGATTGCTTCATTTCTATTTTGAAAATTTGGGGAGAGGCTAAAAGAAGATTTTCACCTGTATTGATCTTTAGTTTCTTGTCTCTGTAATAGGAATAAAAATTCCTATCACCTGAATGTTGTGGCTAGAAACTTTTAAAATAAATGTGCCTACAAAACAAGGCTAATGTGAGTCAATAAGAGAATTTAGTTCCTCTTTCCAATATTTTAAAGTTCAAAATTAAAATTAAAATCAAAATTAAAATCTGCTTCAAATATTTAAAATTTCAAATTTAAACAGCAGCAACCATTACTCAATGAAAAGTAAGATTTACATGAAAAAATATATATTTATCCTATTAAGCATCTTTTGTATCATAGAAGCATAGAAGTACGTATAAAAACTTTTATTAACATTTTTATAAATATTTTTTGTCATTTGTTTATTATTATTTAGTAGCACAAGAAATGAATTGGCACCTATGTGAAATCTGGACATTTTGTCACTGAGATACCACTTCAGATAAAAATATTTGTTTTCTCTTTCAATTATTTGCTATATAATTATTCTGTATTAAACTTGGATAGTAAATATTTGAATATGCTTATATGTACTTTTGTCCTTTGATATTCAGTTTAAAATAACATGTGTATGGACAGTGGATTTTACAGAAATATAGTTAAGACCCTGAATGGCATAACGACCTAATTTCCATAACTTAACCTGTGAGTTTATAGATCATCCTAACAGTATTCTGTTGATTTTTCCTTTGAAATATTTTAAAGTTATATAAAAAAAAAACAAGTATTTAACCGTGCAGCTCTGAGACCTGCCCCAATTGTGCGGGGAGTTATTTACGAAGATTTATTTGTTCTGTGGCAATGCACAGCCCCAGCTTCTCCTATTGTCCTGGACATCTCAGGCACTATGCGATTTGTTTTCTCTAAGGACAGAAGTAAATAGCACAATTTGTTTCTTGTAGACTATTAGCTGATTTTGAAATGTGAGGAAACTCATGGCAAATGGGCTGACTGTTAGGAATAAATAAGAAAAATGACGCAGCAGAAGTAAATCTTTCATGAGGCCCTCTCTGACTCATTTATATGGACACAGGCTTTGCCCCCACTATAGGTGACAAGAAGCAACAGAGATTACCAGCATGAAATATTTCTGAGAAAATTACTTTACTATCAAAGAAGTTTTATCATCAATCCAAAAGATATGTGAACCCTTTTTGAAAAAATGTGTACTGAAATTGATTTATAGAGAACAGTGATTCCTTTTCAGACCCAAAGCTGTTACTTTTATACTGCATTAAATTATTTTGATTCTTCTCTTCACAATAAACCAATACATAAAAATATTTTTGGCAAATATATATATATATATATATATATATATATATATATACACACACACACACACACATACAAAGTATGTATATATATAAGTCATGAGACATTATGGTAGAAATAATGATGAACACTAAAATATATAATAATTTTCTGAGTATTGATGATTATAATATACAGTTTAATCACTTTATGCATATAAAAATGCATTGGAATTTTTCTGAGATATTTTATTTATATTCAAAAAGAATTGAAGCAAGGTGTCTTTTTTTGTATTTACTGAACGCTCAAATTAAAGAAAGGTGTCTGCATTTTAGGATTAATGAGTTGAATAAAGGAAGCTGAACAGATGATGCTTTTTTATGATTTCCAAAGATGGACACATCCACATGTACACTATAGCATATCTGTACATATTCGTACACTCTCTCACACTCTGAATTGAAAGGACTCTCATGCTAAATATTGGCTACCCTTTATTCATTATTAAATGTTATTCCACCAATGCATAACTCATGACTTTGGCACAAGTGATGAGACATGCCATGCCTTCCACATGATCATACTGAATGAGATTCACCTGATGCTAACAGAGAGCACTCTTGTGAAAAACTCATCCTACAAAATGGCAATGACAATGTAACCTTCCTGAATCAGTTCCAGCTGAAAGATTAGCAGTTTCAAGTACCAAATGCCCAAGTGAGTCTTGAGGACCTTCTTAGTTTCCAAGTAACCAAAATCATACACAACAGGTATGAGCTATCACCTGGCGAACATGACAAAATGCTTGAGTAAATTCTGTCACTGCTTTCAGAAATTTTATTGTGAAACTGGACTTTTTCTATTTTATCCAGTAAAACACAATGGGAATTTATTAAATTTGAAGCAAGTTTAAGAAGAGAGGGCTAATATTATTTACTCTTCAGCATACTAAAGATAGTATAGTAAAAATGCAAATATTTTGAATGACACAAGTGTAGTAAGTGTTTAAAGCCACAGTTAAGTACACAATGTCTACAAAAATGGTTACAGTCAGATTTGTTTCCTACTTGTTAATGATTAGGTAATAATAATCAAAATCACATTGAGCAAAAACAGCATAGTATTAATGTGATGATACAATTAGTAACTTTTTGGTTCTATCTCAACATTTGCTTTATCTCAATAAATTCTTCTTGAAATATATAAATGTTTAATTTATTTATTTTCAAAAATATAAAACTATGAGTTTTTAATTTTTAATTATCATAATATTTCTAATGGTTTGCAGACTGGCCTCATTTTAAATATGATTGGGAATATTAAAATTTTTAATTATTTTATTAGACCCCCTCCTCCTTTGAATGAATAACATATGTAGAAGGTACAAAGTATTTATGCCAGGTTTTAAATAACAAAACAACAACAACAACAACAACAAACTAACTCTCTTAGTTATGGAATACCATGACCAAAACAAATGGAGGAGAGAAGGGATTATTTGACTTACAATTCCATATTGCTGTACACCATCAAAGGAAGTCAGTGTAAAAAAATCAAACAGGGCAGGATCCTGGAGGCAGAAGCTGATGCAAAGACCATGGAAATGCATTGCTTACTGGCTTGCTTTCTCTAGCTTGCTCAGTGGCTTTCCTATAGAGCCCAGGGCCACTAGCCCAGAAATAGTCCCATCTGTCATGATTTGCGTCCTTCCCCATCTATCTCTACTTGAAAAAATGCCCTAATACCTACAGTCTGAACTTATTTTTTTTTCTTTATTTATTTTTTTTTCTTTTTTTTTTATTGGATGATTTATTTACATTTCCTATGTTGTCCCCTTACCCCATCCCCCACCACCCCCTCGGAACCCCCAATCCCCTCGCCCCTCCTCCTTCTTCTCTGTGGATGTAACCTCTATCTACACTCCCCCACTCCCACCTCCCCACCCTCAAAATTCCCACCCCCTGGGGCATCCAGCCTTCATGAGGTCAAGGTTCTCTTCTTCCACCTATGCCCAGCAGGGCCCTCCACTTTTACATATTCAGCTGAAGCCCTGGATCCCCCCCTAAGTGCTCCCAGGCTGGTGGTTTAGACCCTGGGAGCTGTGGTTGGTTGGTATTGTTGCTCTCCACATGGTGCCACAAACCCTTTCAGCTCCTTCAGTCTTCACTCTAACTCCTCTATTGAGAACCCCATGATCAGTTCAATGGCTAGTTGTGAGCATCTGCCTCTGAATATGTCTGACTCTTGAAGGCCTCTGAGGAGATATCCATATCAGGCTCTTATCAGCATGCACTTCCTGTCTTCCACATCAGCATCTACCTTTGGTGATTGCACATGGGATAGATACTCAGGTGGGGTGGTCTTGAGACGGCCCCTCCTTCAGTTTCTGTCCCTCACTTTGTCTCCATATTTGCTCCCTTGAGTATTTTGTTGCTCCTTCTAAGAAGGACCAAATCACCCTCACTTGGTCTTCCTTCTTTATGGGCTTCATGTGGCCTGTGAGTTGCATCTTGGGCATTTCAAGGTTCTAGGCTAATATCCAATAATCAGTGAGTGACTACCCTGTGTCTTCTTTTGTGATTGGCTTACCTCACTCAGGATGATAATTTCTAGTTCCATCCATTTACCAAGGAACCTCTCGAATTCATTGTTTTTAATAGCTGAGTAATACTCCATGGTGTAAATATACCACATTTTTTGAATCCATTCCTCAGTTGAAGGACATCTGGGTTCTTTCCAGCTCCTGGCTATTATAAATAAGGCTGCTATGAACATAGTTGAGCATATGTCCTTGTTATATGTTCGAGCATCTTCTGGGTATATGCCTAGGAGTGGTATAGCTGGATCCTCGGGTAATGCTATGTCCAATTTTCTGAGGAACCGCCACACTGATTTCCAAAGTGGTTGCACCATCTTGCAGTCCCACCAACAATGGAGGAGTGTTCCTCTTTCTCCACACCCTCGCCAGCATCTACTATCACCTGAGTTTTTAATCTTAGCCATTCTGACTGGTGTGAGATGGAATCTCAGGGTTGTTTTGATTTGCATTTCCCTGACGACTAAGGATGCCGAGCATTTCTTTAGGTGCTTCTCGGCCATTCGAGTTTCTTCTGTTGAAAATTCTTTGTTAAGCTCTATACCCCATTTTTTAATAGGGTAATTTGGTTGTCTGGAGTCTAATTTCTTGAGTTCTTTGTATATATTGGATATTAGCCCTCTATCAGATGAAGGATTGGTAAAGATCTTTTCCCAATTTGTTGGTTGTCGTTTTGTCCTATTGACAGTGTCCTTTGCCTTACAGAAACTTTGCAATTTTATGAAGTCCCATTTGTCAATTCTCGATCTTAGAGCATATGCCATTGGAGTTCTGTTCAGGAACTTTTCCCCTGTGCCCAAGTATTCGAGGCTTTTCCCCACCTTCTCTTCTATTAGTTTCAGTGTATCTGGTTTTATGTGGAGGTCCCCCTGTACAAAGGACCTCCAGTCTGAACTTATGAAGACATTTTTCTCAATTGAGCTTTCTCTCTTTCTATAGAGTCTAGTTTGTGTCGAGTGACATAAAAATAGTCGGCATACTGACTTTTCCATTAAATGAAAATATTCACTCATTTTATGAAAGATAACTTTGAGTGTGTCTTTTAACATTATGGCATGAATATCTTACAGAAAATTCAAGACATGCTAATAGTTAGCATAATAAGTATGTTTTCAATAGATAAGTCTTTTCCCCTCCCCATAGTACATCGGATATTACCACTTTTTATTAATAATTTCTACATCTTAGCAGATATTAGACTATAGATTAGCAGAATTTTTTAAATAATGTACTAAAAAAGATAAAGAAAATAACCATACTAATATACACATGCACATTAATCTCGATCCAGTATCACATCTCTCAGGCAGAGAGCTTTAAAGTGACAAAAATTTAGACATACCTTGCCTTCTATCTTCAGAAGATACTCTTTCAGAGATGAGAGGGAATTGGGACTTTGTGGAAGTACCATATTGTAAAAGGAGAATGGTTCGTTCATACTATTCTTCAAACAAGAAAGTTCATTTATAAAACAACCATAATTATAAGAGTAAATTGCTTATTATTTAACTTCAAGGTATACTGACAAATTTGTAATTAGTGAATAATTACATTTCTTCTTTTGCTTGCTACTTCTTCACCGTCTTTTTCTTTTTTGCAATATAAAAATACATAGTTAAATTGTGAAAGTATTATAATAAAGATAAGGTTATAGCAACAATAGAGACTTATAAAGAGAAACATATGTTCATTGTCTATAAAGAAAGAATTGATTTTTTCATTTTAAAATCTTCACTCATTATTCTACAGATACCTGACTCTTGGAGAAACAAGAGACCTAGAATATACTATGTAAAAGTCACTTTTATTTGCTTGACCTAATTGTCATCTTGGAGTGTAATTACTTGGAATGTAATTAGAGTAATCACAGCTGAATTATTTCATTCTTTCTAGTTCTCTCTGAACTCTGATTGGCTTGTTCTTCCTCTACAAGCTGACTGATTCAATATGGCTTCTCTCAGTTTCCCATGAAATTGCTCTGCTTGGGCTCAAATTAACTCTGACAGTTTGTTCTAATCTTCTGGCTCTTTCACATATTCTAGTGTCAACTTCCTCTTCCAACCTGCACTGACCTGCATGAACTCACAAATGACCTCAACCCCACTGTACTACACCACCTCCCAATTCACTTCCAACTGACTGTCCAAACTGAGAAAACTGGATTCACTCTCTTGGCTCTGCTGGTAAATAGGTTTTTCTGCTGACAGTTGGACATATTCTATATGAGACTCATTCTGTCAAATCTTTCTGTGACTTGTTATATTGTCTGTCCCTCAATTAGATATCATTATTTGGGATTAAAGGTGTGTACTAAAGGATTCCAGGCTGGGAGATTAATGGATGTACACTAAGGGTATGTCTGTATTCCAAGCAGATTACATAGACTTAGAAGGTCATTGAACGTGATTAGAGTAGCTACGTTGCGGGATTTAAATTCCTCTACACATATGTCTAAAAATTCTGAGTTTCCTAGACTCCGTTAGGAGCTACACTAATGAGATGCTTATTTGTGAGAATATGACCATTACAACTACATTGCAAGTAATCATTTAGATTTCTCTTCTTTCTTCTTGATCAACTGCTATGCAGTATTGAAGATAAAAATAGAACTACCATACTCATTTGTTAAATAAATCATCTGTGCATCAAAACTTGTTTAGGTTTCATATGTTTTATTTAGCTGGAGCTCTGTTTCCATCAACTCTTACACTCAAAGTTATAATAGTTTTATTGAGAAGGAAAGCTAGTCTATGTATTATAGTTTTAAAATACTAAGATAATTAAATAAATTCTCATTCAGAGATGTCTAGTTATAAAAGAAAGAATGACACAGAATCAATGAAACAATATTTTATAAACTTTTAGGCAGAGAATGACAGAAATAAGGAAACTAATAAAACATTTTTTGAATAAAATTAAGTAAATTTTCACTACTTCTTAGAAATTTTTTGATGCCTAAAATTTTCATAATACTTATACTTAATTCTTCAATTATATTTACAAGAAAAATGAAAACAATATGTATATAAACATTTATATTTGAACTCCCTGATAGTTCTATAATTTTTCTCAGTTTGTTTTCATGTATCCAGTGATTTTCTAACATACCAGTATTAATGTCCCTTGGTCATCACAGTTAATTTCAACTAAAAGTGGGCAGTATTGGTAAATTTAACTTTTAGGGCTAGTGAGAAGCAATGTAATAAACTGTAAACAGTCTGTGGAAATTATCACTTTTAGATCTTTCTATCAAAATTTTAAATCTTCTATAACATTTAATTTCATAATTGCCACATAGATATAATACATCATAATGTCTAAATAAATTTGTGGGTTTATCTGGTTGGGAAGAATAACTTACAGATGGAATCAAATGTAACTATTTTCTCCATAATGGTCTCAACTTTATGCCAATATTCAACATATTAAAAACTGTGGCAAATTAACTTATTTTTTAACATGCAAAAATGTTTAGTCTTTTTGTTATTCTCTCTCTCTCTCTCTCTCTCTGTCTCTCTCTCTCTCTCTCTCTCTCTCTTTCTTCCTTTCTTTACTGGATATTCTACTTATTTACATTTCAGATGTTATCTGCTTTCCCCATTTCTCCTGCCCCCAGGAACTCCCTCTCCAGTCCCTCATAGAAGTCCCATTGCTTCTATGAGGATGTGCCCCCACTTATCCACCATTCCCCCTCCCCACCCTCGAATTCTCCATTCTGGGGCATCTCACCTTCATGAGACCAAGGACCTCCTCTCCTACCAATGCCTGACAAGGCCATCCTCCACTGTATGTATATACAGCTGGAGCTATGAGTCCCTCTATTTGTGTTCCTAGGCTGGCGGTTTAGACCCTGGGAGCTCTGGTTAGTTGGTATTGTCACTCTTTCCATGGGGCCACAAGCTCCTTCAACCCCTTCAGCTCCTTTAGTCTTCTCTCTAACTCCTCCATTGGGGACCCCATGATCAGTTCAATGGATAGCTGCAAGCATCTGCCTCTGTATATGTCAGGCTTTGGCAGAACCTCTCAGGAGACAAGTATATCAGGCTCTTGTCAACATGCACTTCCCGGCATCCACATCAGTGTCTGCATTTGTTGACTACACATGGGATGGATCCCCAGTAGGGCAGTCTCCAGATGTCCCCTCCTCCAGTATCAGCTCCACAGTTTGTCTCTGTTTTTGCTTCCTTCAGCATTTTGTTATACCTAAGAAGGAATGAAGCAACCATACTTTGGTTTTCCTTCTTCTTGAACTTCATGTTATCTGTGAGTTGTATCTTCGATATTGTGAGCTTTTGGGCTAATTAACTTCTTATGAAATATTTTTATGATTATTTATGACAAAAACTAACAATTGGGTTTGTGTAAACACCACAAAGTTGATAAATTTTTAACCATGTTTCTTTTCACTAAAAATGTTTCTATGAGGAATAATAAATGCTTCTAATGAGTATCTCTAAGTAGAATTTCTGACTGTTATACATTTCATTCACTCAGTCCACATTTATATACTGGCATGAAAAAAATTTATTGGCATACAGCACATAGGGAATTGGAATTTTGACTCCCAATGACACAGAAATAAAATACAATTGTCATAAAGGATCAAAATGCAATTATTTTTCTTTGCTTTTGTAGAAATAAACCTCTTACTTTTTCTTCTTCTCTGTGACAAATTCAAATCAATACCACCTTTTATTTTAACTTTTTTTTAAGCACAGAAAAAGTGCACAAGGGGAAATACACTTTACTTAAATAGTTAAATTTCTAACATGTCAGAAAAATTTAAAATGCCTTGTAAAATGAGCAAACTAATAAGACACTACAAATGAAGGTGTGAAAATATGAAACAAAATAGAGGCAAGTGAAAAGCAAAGTATTATCTGTGGGGGTCCTTGAAGCAGTAGAATATAGTTGGGTCAACTGCCAAATAAACTGAGTCTCTGTTATTTGACTTTTCCTATAATCTGCTCTATAGATTCACAGAGGTCATATTCAAGCATAATAGTAAAATCTGCTACTCGATTAATTTGCAGAAAACTGAACCAGTATACTGCAAGAGAATGGATTGAGAAGAATTGGAAGAAGTACATTTTCTATAATCTTCCAACAGCCGTAGAATCTACTTTTTCTAATAACATGGTGCTAGACCTGAAAATCTTTTTGCTTGCCTACATGGAGATTACTTATTTGTATAACATTTTCTTTTTGCAATGATAATCAAATTCACAAATACTGCTCAGACAATAAAAAATTAAAATGTTGAAGATTAAGGATAATCTTGAAAAGTACCAGTGGCCTGTACTGTGCAATTACCTTCTTCTGGATGTGTTTAGTTATAGTATATCAAAATAATTTGTTATGTTTTTTAAACATCTTAGAACTTTCAATATCTCATCTTCTAAACATATTATCCTCCCTTTTTTTTTTTAAGTAGAGCCTTTTATTTCACTTGGATTGTTTAAAGGAAACCAGAAATTTGGTTTAATGTTTAAAATAGAGGGGAGCATATACAAAACCACAAACCTGAAGAGGGGATAATACACTGGACTTCTCTGGGGAGAGGGGGCTATTCCCAGGCATAAAGCTGAAGCTAAATCAGGAGGGTGTCACAGTGCTAGGTAAAGGGTAATGGGACAGTGGTCACTGCCAAAAGCCTTGGACCGGATCTTGCTGTCACACAGTACAGGTAAAAGAGAGTAGGACAGCACAAAGTAATCAAGGCTCCAACCAACATTCTTAGAGTGGGCATTCATCATGTAATTCCAGAAAATGTAAGCATAGGCAGTGTTGGGGTAGAGATGCCGGAAGCTGTGAGCCAGTGGTACAGCCGGTAGCAATTCCCCAAAGCCTTCGCATTCCTGGGGAGTAAAGTCGGCATTCTTTTTGTTTCCTTTGGGGTTATGAAGGTCAATTTCATCATGAGCCACACTGAGATCCCTGCATAGCACAAAGGGGATTTCGGGAAGCCAAATCCTTTAGAAACTTTCACAAGGGGTCATCCCAACACTGTTGGTATTCCAGTCTTACCGTCTGCCTGCCTGCGTTGGGAACATAGACCAAGACAAAGGACTCAAATTCAGCTACAATCACCCAGTCTTCTTGATCATGTTCTTCGCCACCAATGCTATAAGAGACTTTGAGCGGGCACTGGCGGGAAAGTAGGCGCACACCACTGTATCCTTCTTTGTCTGATAGAGCTGACCAGTACTGATGGGTGAGTCCTGGCAGCTCTTGCAGTTCAGCCAGGAGTTTGTTCTCTGAGCATTTGGTCTCTTGGTGGCACAAGATGTCTGGTGCTTCTTCCTTTACCCAATCCAAACCTTTCTTTTTAATCCAGACTTAAAGCCCTTCCACATTCCAGGAGCATATCTTGAGTGTGGCAGATTTGCCACTGGGTGAGGTTATCTGATCTGGAGGGTCTTCATACAGGACAGGGCCCTCTCCTGTGGCCTCCTTCTCAGTTTTCTTTGCTGCTCCCTTACTTTTCTTGGTCTCTGGCTCGGACTTGGGTTCTTCCCCGTTTTGGCATCGCTGTGATGAAAGCCCTTAGGCGCCTGCAGCACCGAAGCTGTGTTCTCTGCCTTGCCTTCTAATGATGCCTGGGAGCCCCTATCAGCACAAAGAATGGAGGCTTCCTGCTCCCACATGGCTCACCGTCACTTTTAGCACACACACAAAAAAGAGAATGGGATAAAAGATCCTTAAACATTCCTCTCAACTTTGTGTCTTGCCCCATTTTTTTTGTTGTTTTTTTTTTCTTGTAGGTTGAAAAAAAAATGAGAATAAAGTGCTATTTATCTTACATCATAAAGAACATGGGGAACATAACAATAATTTAATTTGGATTCAAGTAACAGTAGCAAAGAAGGAGTAAAGGAATAGAAAAGAAGCATAAGAGTTTCCATATTGTTGATCCTTGATGCCAGGAAATCATGTTTACTTATAAATTTAAGGATTAGTTGAATGCCCAACACATTCAAAACACAGTTAAATTTTCCCTTCCTGGAAGGTCCAGGCTTATTGTCAGTACTTCCTTTATTCCATAGTTACTTCTACTTCAAAAGCATACCAATTTTATGTACTTTTGATTAGAAAAAACTGTTAATGAGCTACACTGAATTGAGTTTTCAAAATACATATAAGAGTAAAATTGAAAGTATCTACAAAAAGACAAAATCCTTCATTGCTAAAGTTTAAAACTGTGGTTTCTTCCAAAAATGGATCTCTACTTTGCTGTCAATCAATAGGTGTCAATAGATATCTATTTGATCTACTTGATATTAATAATCTACAATTATAAAGTTGTCTTGGCCAGCAGGGCATTAAACAGGGTTCTGGGGAGATCACCTGAAAGAGGAAGTGGGAGACAGGCCAACACAAGGAAGGCGATCTGTCTATAGTCTGATCAAATCACCATTTTTACTTTTTCACACAGGGGTTATATACACAAAAAAGGCAGGATGTGGGGAAGGGGATGATGTAGGAGCATGGGTGTTCAGCGGGAGTACAGATATCTTCCAGAACAGAGTATCGGCTGGGTGAAGGTTCAGGGGACAGGTCACAATGACTCTGACTATAATTCACTTGTCTTTATCTAAGTCGGTACTATCCACCAAGGTTACCTATCTACAAGGTCTATAACTAATTAGTCTGGCAATTTTTCACCAAAGCTGCTTGTTTACAATAGCTTCCAGGCATCTGTTTCAGTGTTTTTCACAGAGACCCAAGACTTTATGCTAGCAGGCATGTATGTCAGACCTATGGATAATTTTAGGCCTTCAGTGTATAAGCAGGACTGCCCCTGACACAACGTGATTCTATGGGCTTAGACTTTTCCTAATTTTTAAGATGGTTTATTTCTGTGTTGTCCAAGTTGTTCCGAAACTCTCAGGTTCAACCAGCTACTCTGCTTCATTGTTCTTATAAGTATCCTCTCTTATCTGTGATTTCAATTATTTGAGGCTCATTATATTGATGAAAATTCAAAAACTACATCATCAGCAATTTCAAATCATATGCTTCTAAGCAGTATTCCCAGAACTTTTATGATTCTTCTTTTTTTTTACTCAAGATTTGGATTCTCCTTTGGCAAGTAGAGCCACACTGTTTATATGAAGTAACCGTAACAGCTGCTCTTAGTCGGAAACTGTAATATTGTTAGGTTACTTTGACTGAGTGTAAGTCATATTTACATGATATGTGCCATGAAATGGATATCGAGTGTTCCAACTTAGATAAGATATAAAACCTGGAAGGTCAGAGTGACTCTGATGCTATTAGCGACAACAAAGAGGATATAAGGAAAATCAAACAGAATAGTCTATACAGGCTTTAATAATATCACTTGCTTTAGGAGAGTGGAGAAAATATCTCCATGGACAGGCAGGTGATGAAGGTAATGTGTATATCTCTCCTTTTTTGTATTTCCAGTAAAGTCTACATGTCCTGTGCAGTGTCATGACTGTAGCAAAGCTACTTTTCTATTGTTCTTAATAATACTTGCCCCTAAATAATACACATTTAGAAAAATTATTTGGAAACAAAAATTTGTCTACCTGATATGATGTGTCATTTGTAAAAGGCATCACTTTGAATGAGTGTTGAAGGAGAGATTTTCTAGACAAGGACTATAGAGAGATCACTGTGTCTCAGATTTGCAGTGGTAAGTGGTTTATGAAAAAAATTACTATTCTAATAGATGATGACAAAATGACGGTAAGAGCATATATAAAAATTACCTTTAGGTAGAAAAAGCAGCTATATATTTAAACTGAGTAAATAGACAAATTGTCCTTTATATGGAAATTAGCACCTTGCGTAAAGTGGGGATTTTCTTAAATATTTCCATATGCTTTCAATGATTCTCTTTCAAATAAACATTAAAATCCAATTTAGTTGTGTAGTTATCAAATATAAGTAAAAATTTTGGAAACACATTCAGAATGACTACTAAGAAACTAGTATCCCCAAATGGTTGTAGGAAACCAGGTTAACTTCCTTGTGCTCTTCCCTCTGCTGCAATACACAGGACCTGAGAGGAGGAGGAGTAATCTGAAGAGTCTGTCAAAGGTCTTTATGGTGACTTCTTAACTTTCATAACCCTAAGAAATGATCAACATTATCCAGCCTTGAGTATTTTGCAGCTCAAATTACCTATTGATTTTCTATGGTTATAATTATAGGATTATGTTTATCAACTTTTAAATAGAGCAACTTGTCTACTTGTTTTTAACATTGTAGATCTCACTACAAGTGTGAAAATGAAGAAAATTGTTACTTAGAGTCTATATTAGATATCTTTGCATGCTCATTTAAATTGTAATGGTTTCTCTGAGGCGGTGGGCTGTGAGAATTAACTGGGAGCCTGTTCGAGCACAGGCCTCGAACCTGTACCTTAATGGGACGGAAGGTGTTCGGGGTTGCTCCTGGCTCCTAGCTCCTTTTACTCAGTCTCAGCCCCTCACAGCCCCTCCCACAGAGAGGTCTATGGTCATAGGTCATGGAGGAACAGTGCCTCAGGCTCTCCCACATGTAGTCGAGGTATCTCCAAGCTCTCAGACCAAGCCAATAGGGGTTATCAGCTGCCAGACCCTAACCCACCCCAAAACTGTATATAAGGACCCTATACAGGAGAAGTAAAGGTGTGTGAGAATCATCCTGTTGTCCGAGAGTTTCTGTTGCAAGAGCTGTAACATTTGGCAAGAGATCTGCTCTCCTGAAGCGCTTTCAGGCCCCTCCCCTCCCAGCTCGGGCAGGCTCAGCAAGAGACAGGTGCAGAGGAGGCAGCTGGAACCAATTCCCCCTTCCTGCTCGCAGTTTGTCTCCATGGCCCTGACTCAACCCCTACCCCGTACCAGGCCTGGCTAGAGATCATCGCTAGACACCTCCAGATCAGGGACCTGCAGGTTCGGTGGTTATGGTTTATGGTTTTATTTAAGAAACTTGCTTGGCATAAGTTATGAGCTTAACCAAGGTCTCTTGGTCCCAGCTTTCTGTCTTCTATAGTTTCTCTTCACTAGTCCTTGCCACTTGGGACTCATAGTCCTATAGATTTTGATCATGTGATTGAAAATAATCCTTTAGATATTTTTAGAAAGTATTTTGTTGCTACTAAGTGTATTTGTAATAGAGTATGTTAGATAACAAAAATCTAACATAGGAAGAACAAGGATAACATTAACGAGCAGGCCACAGTGGACACAGGAAAACCTACTAAACCTCAAATCTACAAAAGAAAAACTACAGACAACAGAGTAAATTTGTGAGCAGGGGAGGTAGTTCTCTCTAGGGAAGAGTACACTATTTGTTTTCCAATACCAAAGTTCCAGCCCTAAAAATAAACATGCCACTTATACTATATGTACTCAACAGGTTATATTTAGGCTATACATGTTGATTCATATATCAGTGTTGAATATATATACATACATATACATATACATCCCATAACACACCCCATAGACGTAATACCCCAAGTAGTATAAAAAACAAGTAGTGTAAAAAAGAGGTCATGAATTTGAAGGAGAGAAGTGAGGGCTATATACTATATAGAAGTGTTTGGAGAGAGAAATTTTGCAATTAAATTATAATCTAAAGGGAAAAAAGTGACTATGTGCTGGAGAGAATTTAGAGTTAAGTGCATCTATCACCCTTACTAAGGAGCTAAGTTTGCTTCCCAACACCCACCCAAGTGGCTTGTAGTCATATGAAAATTTAGCTCCTGGGAATATTTCACCCTCCCTGGCCTCTGGGGCAATGCATGCACATATAAAAAGTCACACTCATTCACAAACATATATATATATATATATATATATATATATATATATATATATATATATATATACAAACCCCAAAAATATCTTTAAAACTTTTGAGTAAAATCTAACTTTTATGCATGCTTTTCTTAAATGAAATTAATTCAAATTTATGCTGGGATTTCCAGAGATAACTTACACAATTAAGAAAAAATAATAGTTTTTCTCCTCTGAAATCACACATTTTACCTGACTTAACTGTTCCTGGTTTTTCATAAATCTCATCCAAGTCTTGCCTTTTGTTTAGGTTGAAGAAAGTCATTGGATGGCATCAGTGATGGACTCATTGATAGAATGTGTGATTAAATTACATAATGCTAAATGATACTACATTTTCTTGAAACATCTATCTATACATTAATGTGATTCTATGATGTACAATGATTTAAATATATTGTTAATAACAGCTAGTGTGCAAGCATTTTTTCTTTTACAGGAACAGAAACAAATCGTGATAGGATTATGCTACCTTCATGTATCAGACAGCTTTTCTACATGAACTCTAAACAAGAAAACTATAAGAAAAGATTTAAACAATTCTACTATTCAAGTAATGAATGTTACTTTCAAGTACAAGATTAGTCCTTTCCACTTTTTTACAATGATTAAAGAGAAGCAGAAAGTCACATTCCAATTAAATGTAGATTGAACTAAAATGCCATTCATAATTTTATTATATGAACTTTTATTTATTAAATGAAGCTTGTACTTGAGTAATATTTTCCAGCCTCCCAAAAGAATAGCTGATATGTGATTAATATAAAGTGCTTTATTTTCAAGAAATAAATCAGATAATCAGAAATGATTTATTAGGCAAGCCTACCTATGTTGTTAACAAGTGTTAATACATCTAATTTCTAGTTGATTATATGATCACTATGCTCATACCTTATGAGTTGGCAAATATGACTTATACATAATCTGTTACTGGGATTACCAAGTATTCCTCAGATTTGAGAGTATTTTGTATAGATTGCCATCTTCATTTCAACAGCATATTCTCTGGATTACAGATTAGTCCATTCACATTGGGAAAAAAACCAACCTTATCAAACTGGAATGATGTAAGTATGTGTTTGTATCTTACCTTTACTGGAGAAAAATTACACGGATCAGCAGCCATAGAAAAAAGAGGCATCAAAGACAGTTTGCTGCTAATAGTTTTAAGTTATCATATCTTTAGGTACAGTAAGCCATGGCAAAATAAGATATATCAAAAGGAAGACTTGATTTTGTGATTCCACAAGCACCTATTGTTTAAGTATAGTGACTGATCTGTTATAGAATATATTATACTAATATTATGACTGAGGGTAAAAGAAAATAAAGGGAAGCTGCCAGCTAGAGATATTAAAAGTACAATTGGAAGGATGATTTTGAATGAGTTAACTGATAGTTGAGCTGATGTGCCTCTGCTCATACCTGAATAAAATTGTGAAAATTACAAGATAAGAAAGAACAAAGTATATCTAGAAATCCATAAATTGTGCAACCTTGCAATGATATTAAGCAGGGAGTACTTGAGATAGATTTGGAATTTACTTTGAAATTATCAAAATGTTTTCAGAATTTAATGAGGTAATAGAATTTTAGCAGTAATTTTTATGATTACTTTACAGACATATGATGGAGAATAATATTTGAAGGAATGAAATTGTTTATAATCTTGACATTTGCATGCAAATAGAAAAACTTTCAATTTAAACACCTATAAAGACACTGCAGTGAGCAGACTCTTCAGTGGTAGATGGAGACAGTTTGTGTGGAATGAGGAAATACATGGGGATGACAATGAGAAGCCACTTAGAAGTACTGTTGCCCCAAAGAGGAATTTCTGGCAGCCTCACAAAGCAACACCTGGTAACTGACACACCAAGTTATTCACTGATCCTTTTCCTACAAGTTCATACCCATGACCTATGCCTATTCCCTTAGAGCATAGTTAAGATCCAATGACCATTTCACACCTGAAAACTGTTTCTGCAATATCCAGCTAGCACAATTGCTTTTGAGACCTGCCACAAGAGAGTGAACCTGTGTTTCTGTCCCAGGAGTGAGATCAGTGACTGTTGGCCAGTACAGGCAAGACACATCATCATGAAACATCTCACCAAGACTACCAATACCAGTGAGCAACTTTAAAAGTTGTCTGTCTATATCCCTACTCATTTTTCAAATGATATCATTTTTCATGTTATTAAAATATAAAATAAAATTCTGAATAATTATTTTTGCTGACATCATTTGAGATTTCTGAGTGGACAATATTTTTTTAAGTGATAGGTAACATTCTCTGGAACGTATCACTCATAATATAGACATTTTAATATACCCATTTCTCATATTCACTTACTTCCCCTTACTCTTGAAGTGCAGTCTGAGCTCTTCCCCACTGCTTCTGAGGATTATCTTATCTGTCCTGAAGGTCTCTAGGTATGGGGGACACTCACTTGTTCATGTTAATTAGTGCTTACTGATAGTAGATTTTCTAGATTATGGCAGAACATTTCTATTGAGTCTATTTGAGTTTCCAAACACTAAGTTAATTTATGATAACTCTTCTTGACTTTTCATTTAGCCAGGAATAAAAGCTTCAATGTATGCTTATGGAACTCTACTTCTGATTTGGTTCTCAAACCGCCAAGTCTAGGATAACAGCAGCTAAGAGAAGTGCCAGAGAAGTGCTAGTACTAGAACCCATTGTTCTAAGAAAGACCTCAGGCCATCAGTGTGTCTTTGCTACTTTAATGTGCACATGCCTGAACGTGTGTGTGTGTGTGTGTGTGTGAGTGTGTGTGTTAAAGTGGCTGGTACAGTCTTACACAGAAACCTACTGTTTTCTTTTTTAAATAAAAAAATTAAAGTATTTTCATTTACTAATAAATACCAACCATTCTTTACATCTATAGAAGAGATCCATGACTTAGTGATTAATTTAAAAATGTTTACTAAGCTTCTGTCCAGTGTGCTTGGGCATATGTAATGACGTTTTACTCTTGGAGAAGACATTCTAAAAGAAGTAGAAAAGAGCTTCATTCAACATAAATACAAGGAACCCAAATTAAACATTTAATAGAGTTTTATGAAAGCAAATTATAAGTTATTGCTTAGGAGGGTTTTGACTAGTATAATTTAGAATCTTGAATTGGATAAGAGCTTTGTAAGTAATTTTTGCTTCCAAAATGATGAAAAGAAAATCAAACATGTAAGCACTGGTGTTTGTGTGGAGCAAGAAGGGTTTTTACAAGGTAAAGAAGAAAAAAGAAGAGATGATACCTAACTTTGCACAAACCAGAATGGTCTGTGCAGCCATTCACACACAGTGCAATTCATGAGATGGCCCATAGGCCTGCAACCTGAAACTCGTCATAAAACTGTGGTAGCTTCTATACTTAGAGAAGGGAGGAGATGTCGGGCAGCCCTGCTTACCCACTGAAGGCCTAAAATCAGCCATAGGCCTAAAATCAGCAATAGGCCTGTCACACATGTATACTAACACCAAGTCTTGCATCTCAGTGGAAAAACATTGAAACAAATGGCTATAAGCTAATGTCAGCAGGCAGCTTTTGTGGAAATCTATAAGCCTGAGTAGTCACAGACCTTGTAAATAGGTAGCCTTGGTAGACAATATCAACTTAGATAAGGACAAGCGAGTCATAGGCAGAGTGAATTGTCCCCTGAACCTTCACCCAGCCGATACCCGGTTCTGAAGATATCTGTATTCCCCCTGATCACCCACACTCCAGTGTCATTCCCTTCCCCACGTCCTGCTTTTCTGTGTTTATAACCCCTGTGTGAATTAATTACGATTTGAGAGAAAAATAGAGGCAAAAAAAGAAATAAATAAAATAAAACTGTGGTAGACCACTGGAGCTCTAGAGATGCTTTTTTGGACCACCCGGGGCTTTGTTGTAACTGCTTTTCCATTTTCCTGTGGCCCACTCCTGCATCTTCCTGCTTCCTTTCTCTCCTTGCAGTATTAAAAATACCCCACCATAACCGCTGAGGTAGGTTTCAGCTGTCAATGTCTTTGGCAGGGAACCTGGCTTCAGACAGAAAAAGTCCTGTGTGAATGATTGAACGACTGTCAGAAGACAGTAGAAAATGGGGAGATGGGCCTGGAAGGTTAAGATAAGAGAAACACACCCGGGTTTTGTGACTGAGAAAGACATGGAGTTGGGGGAGGGAGGGACAGAGGGAAACAGTGAGGAAAAGGGAGAGGGGAAGGGAGAAGGGAAGGGAGAGGGAGAGGGGGGAGAGAGAGTGAGAGACTGAATAAGAGAAAGGAGGCTTAGGTTAAGTGGATGGGTGGGGAAGTTGGGAGGATCTGGTATGAGCTAGGGAGAGGAAAATACGATCAGAAAACAATCTATGAAACTTACTTCAATAAAAAGGAAAACAAACAAATATATTTCCTTCTAAGTGTAGTGATAGGCCATTAAAGCAGTTTGAAAGAAAGATTATGAAATGCGATTTCAGATGATGACTCTCGTCACCGGAAATCAAAAATGAGCAGGGTTTTTTTTCCCCTGTTAATATAAAAGGCAGGAATTACATGCTTTCCCACTCATGACTTACCCGAGTCTCAGCACTACACTGCCTTTCATCTTTCTAGGTCCCAATCACTGCCTTTCATAGGACAATAATAAAATTATTTCATACAGACAATTTTTAAATTCCTTGAAAGAGGCCGAAGCTTCCTAATGAATTCCCAGGAACAATTAGTGTGATTCTGAATACATAGTAAATGCTTACTATTGAAGTTGAAATAAAAGTTGCTGTGGGCATGAGACTTGCAAGCAAGCTGGGCCTCGGCTTTCTTCAGGCTGCCTCATCTGTCCTCATTACTTTTGAGTGTTTGTTGCAGCTGCCTGCAGTCAGCTCTTTAGCCTTGGCAAGCACAAGGACTGTATGTATCAACATCCTAAGAATAGATTTGTCTCAGGGGAACAGGCTCACATTAACCAAGTCCCCATAGACAGATGTTTAATGCCTGAACTCAAAGGTAGATCAGCACATTTTCAGAAAGCTATGCTAAAGGCTTAAATATGACTAAGAAGCAATCTGTACATATGCTGTGCTGAAAGCAAAATTACCATCAGCAATGTCTTCGGTGAGTGTAAAATCCGAAAGAAAAGTTACTATGTGATTTGAATGCGGAAAGGCATAATTGTTCTTAGACAACTTGATTCATTTATAACTCAAATATTGATTTTTTTCCTGGGAATTAAGACCAGCAAACAAGTCTCTTAGTGCTTCAATGAACATGATCCAAATTGACTTTCTTGATGTAGCTAGGATCCAAGAAACATCTTGGGAGAAATGCACATCTTGGTAATAATGTTAAGTAGTGAAGCTGAAGATAAATTTTTGCTAGGAATAGCATTATGCTTCTAGAATGATTTTCTCATACTTTTTCATACTAATCTATGATAATGTAATATATTAACTCAAGAAGTATTTCAGCTATATGACTAAGGTGTTTTGTGAACTATTACTTAGCTCGGGGAATTTTTAAAAAATTAAAAATTTTAATGCTATAAAACCACAAAAACTCCAAAATAGACATTCAAGATTATGAGACATTAAATACTAGGTGATATTTGTGATAATATATTATTATCTATGAATATATTGAGTGTTTGATATCCCTGAATTTAGCATTATATTTTGTATTTGTTGAGTCTTAGTACATAAAAAGTAAGGAAGGTAGTCATTATATACAATAACTAAATATGTACTGAGAGTTAATTATGTCAAATTGTTACAAAGTTAGAATAGTAATATTTTTGTGTTCCAGGCTTAGCTACATTTCAGGTTAAAACTAAACTTCACGGAAATACCTTTCAGAATTTTTGTTGTAGGTTAAAAATATTTTTTATGAAAAATAATCTTTCAAAATTGTCCTTTTACCTTTCCTTTTTTTGCTGCTGTTGTTGCTGCTGCTGCTTCTCTTCCTGTTTCTTATGAGCCTTACGTGCTTTTATGTTAGAGAGAGTTTCATATAGTTGAAGCTTCTTGAACCTACTTCTCTTACTCTGGTTTCTTAAGTGATGAATGTATTGTGTGTGGTATCACACCCAGATTCTACCTTGCTTCTAATTCCTATCCATTTTAGTGGAAAACTCATCAGACGTTTTAAAAAAACATGTATTCTCAATATGTCAGCAGTATAATAATCCAGGGATTTATCAGTTACTTATGATGTATCCTCCTAATAATTGGATCACATAATTATCTTTTCAATTTGATCGATAATTAACTTGTAAATGACCAGTATTATAATGAGAAATTTCTATTTTGGCCAGCGGATAAAGGATGAAAGTAGCTTCAAGGGAAAGTCAAATAGTGAGAGGAGTAGAGTTGATAATATTTTAATAACTTGAAAAGTATGGTACAATAAAGCAAATGAGGTGTTGTGCGCTCTATATCTGAAATGTCTGTGTGATGATGTGAATTGTCTTGCTTTTGATTCTTATTAGGTAAAAAGAAGATAATCCATAAAGCAGTATGTTTAATGAAGATATTAGAAATATTTATGCAAAACATAGAACCTTATAAAATGTTAAGGAAACGCAGCTATCAGTGTTAAAATAATTATTGCCCATATAATAGTCAGTAATTTTTACTGGTAAGTATAAAGATAAGGCCATCTAGAGTATAGTACATGTGACCTATTTGGTACCAAAAAAGACTGATAAAACTATTCAAAAAAAATGTACTTTTCTTTACAGTCCTTACCAGGACAAATCTTTGAAATTGAGCCTCTGACTGTAGAATGAGCCAGACTTTATACTGACAAGCATATTTATGATAAGAGGATAAAATAATTCAGTGTTTTTAAAATGATTAATAATTTTGTCTTTCGTGTATGTATTGTTTTCTTAAAATCTTATATTTTCCTTTTGACACCAACTACCTCTTTGGAAGCACAGAAATGTTGTTGTTAAGTTTAATACAAACATAGAACAGATTTGTTTCCTGCAGTTGTGCTTCCAAATGCAATCAATCCAAAGCTTTTCCTCCTTGGTTTGCTGCTTATGTATAAGGCACATGCAATGATAACTCAGCAAGGCATCATAAAGCACAAATGTCAGACTGATTCAATTGATAAACTTTTAATGATGGATGTTTTCGCATTTGAAAGCATTGATGATACGATGTTCAAAGAATACCTCACTTAAGCAACATGTCCAAGAAATATTTCCATCAACGGTGCTCTGAAAATTTTCCCCAAGTGTTAATGCACATGTCCATTGGAAAATAAATTACTCTAAACATATCCCAGCCCACTCCTTTACTGCTCACAGAAATATAACAGATCTCTTCTGCTCAGGCAGGACTTCCAGTGAAGGGAGGAAACACCAAGACATCCTCAAAACCTTTGATCCAAAATTTGTCCACGTTACAGGATGTGCAGGGATAAAGATGGAGCAGTGTTTGAGGGAATTGTCAACCAATGACTAGGCCAACTTGAGACACACCCCATGGGAGAAAGCCAGCAGCTGACACTATAACAATACTCTGCTATGCTAGCAGACAGAAACCTACCTTAACTGTTTTCTAAGAGACTTCATCTAGCAGCTGATAGAAACAGATGTAAAGATTCAAGCCAAACATTAGGCAGAACTGGGGAAAACATGTGGAAAAATTGAATTTGATGAAAGGATTGAGGGGGCATGAGGGGACAAGAACACCTCAAGAAGATCTACAGAGTAAACTAACCTGGACACATGGGAGCTCACAAAGACTAAACCACCAACCAAAGAGCATGCATGAGCTGGACCTAGGCCCCACACATTTGTAGTAGATGTAGTTCACGTGAGTCCCCTAATTGGAGTAGGGGCTGTCTCTGACTTGCCTAGCATCCCCTTCGCCTAGCTAGGCTGCTTTGTCTGGCCTCAGTGGGAAACGATGTGCTTAGCCATGCTGCGACTTTATGTGCCAGTATGTATTGGTACCTATGTGGAGCTTCCCTTTTTCTGAGAATAAGGAGAGGAGGAAAGGTATGTGAGGGTGGGACTGTGAGGAGAGGTGGGAGGGACCAGCGATTGTGACATACAATAAGTATATAAATAAATAAATAAATAAATAGTTTGTGTTTACAAAAAGATTTCAAATTACAAATCCATCTTTCATTTACTTATTGATTCAACAGATACATATTGATGTCCTAATGAAGGAAAATAACTGTTCTAGCGCTTGTAAACACTCAGTATAATTATTGTCGCAGAAAATATCCAATAGCTTTATATCTTATTTATTAAACTGCATAATTTTTAAGTAACATATCTATCTCAAGTCTACTTTTCTTCATTAGGAAAATATAGACTTTTATCCTTATTTATTTATATGTACCATATGAATGAATGTTTCTGTGTGTATTTACATATTCACAAACATGGGGACACGCTGTGCATGTACATGTGTGTTCATTTACTGTTTATTTACTTAATCTCTTTATATAAAGCTTGTTCAGCCCACTTTCTAATATCAGTCAGAACCACCTGGGCTAGGTTCTTCTCTATCAGTTAGCAATCAAAAAAAAGTACCACTAACATGCTTAAAGGCAATCTAATAGAAGCATTTCTCAACTGATTTCTTTTCTCATTTGTTTCTACCTTATGTCAAATTGACATAAAGCTTTCTAAGACAACTGAATTCTTGTCAATTTGATACACCAATTAAAAAAAACTACTAAATAATATTTTATGTCTGATTTATTCCCAAGATATCATGTTAATATTACTATTGAAATATAAAAGCTTGAAAGTTTGCAATGTCAAATAGTCCTAAAAATTCAAACATTTTAAAAGCTCATTCCTTTAGGATATCAAAAGGCCCTTTGCCACAATATAATCTCTCTAAAATATTCAAGGTCTCAGAACTGTGGGTTTCTGTAAAATCAAAAACTACATTACATATTTTCTTATTGCAAGAGGGAAGAACCAGGGCACAATCATTTCAAAAAATATAAATAAAAAATTCCAACAGTATAAAGCTCAGTGCTATGCAGTAATCCTCTAGAGCTGCTCATATAGTGAACACTGGAGGTCTGAGGGAACTGTTTCTAGTTACTGTGAAGAAATGCTGCAGAAGATAGGTGAATTTTCAGCATGAGTGGAGGAAAGCAAGCAAAAGCATAGTTTATTTCTGTATTTTTTCTTTTTTCTCTTCCTCCCTCCCTCCCTCCCTCCCTCACTCCCTCTTTCTTTCTTTCTTTCTTTCTTTCTTTCTTTCTTTCTTTCTTTCTTTCTTTCTTTCTTTCTTCCTGCCTTCC
>NW_021604597.1:20667056-20670765 GCF_004785775.1 Grammomys surdaster | reverse complement strand
TTTCTTTCTTTCTTTCTTTCTTTCTTTCTTTCTTTCTTTCTTTCTCTTATCTGTTGTCATCAGTAGTTACCATTAACATTTAGGTTGGGTCTACCAATTTAAATGATCTGGTCACAAAGTGTTTCACTGGAGTTCCCAAGTCCTTCCATTTTAATTGACTCTAGATCCAACCATATTCACAACTAAGATTAAACCACATACATGCATGAAAACAC
Organism: Grammomys surdaster; assembly: GCF_004785775.1. Lineage (NCBI taxonomy): Eukaryota > Metazoa > Chordata > Mammalia > Rodentia > Muridae > Grammomys > Grammomys surdaster. The sequence continues at coordinate 20,670,550 of NW_021604597.1, read as the reverse complement.
ACACACACACACACACACGCGCGCGCGCGCGCGCGTACACACATATGTACACACACATACCCTTAGTCTGGTTGCCCTCAGGAGCAAGAACCAGTGATGCTATGTAACTTTGCTACTTAGTTTAAAACTACTGGGTAAATAATGGTGCCTATAGCCTATAGTTGGGCAGAAAAATCTCATTTCCTGGGTTTCAGGTTGAAGGAGGACCAGAAGAGAGATAAAGGTAGAGAGAGGAAAAAATACCATGTGTAAACAATTGTGAGAATTGGCCATGAGAGCTGGTCAGTCAGAGTTTGTGCAGCTCAGGGAGGACATAGCAAGTCATATTTTGAAGTTACTGGCAGGGAAGTAGACATAATAGCATAGAGGGTAGATTTGGCAGTTCTAGTGCTGATCAAGTCTTTTTAAAGTATAAAAATTTTCTATCTTTTATCTGGAAACTGAATAATCAAAGACAGGGCAGAAACTCCCAATTGAGTTTAAATATTTAAATGTAAGTTTACTTTTTGGCATATATTTTGTGAGTCTTTCATATAGTGACAAAATGAAGTCTTTTAACTAAGTAGTATTGTGTTATATAACTATATACATTGATAAACGATTGTGTATGAGAAGTTAACATTATAAAATGATTGCAACTTCACACAATGTAAAATATATATTTTCAATTGAGCTTTATATTTTAGATTTTTTTCTTTTGGCATATGTAGATGAATATACCATGTTTACAGAACTAAATCACAAGAAATGGTAAATGATAGAAAAAAAAGTTACTTTACAAAATCTACAAGTAATTCCCTGGCAAAGATTTAAAGTGGTTGTGTTCTTTTAAGGCTATAAGTATCTCATATTCGTGCTATAAATGTTTTGATAGAGAAAAGCATTAAGAGCCTATAAAGTCCATGAGCATGTAAGATGTCAGTTTTAGGAAGGCAATTTTAATAGTACTTAAGTAACATGGGAGTGATTTTTATGAAGAAAACAGCCATTGAGAAATTTTTTCACAGCCACATACTATGTAAGGTTTTAATTGCAAAACACGCTACTATACAAATATGAATGCTAAACAGAATATAGAACATGTAAAACCAAACCAAGCACAAACATTACTTCATTGAAAAAAGAAAAAGAGTGCTCAAGACTTTATGTGTTCTGATTTCAAAATGAATGGTAGAGCCAGGTGGCTGAATTAATGTCAATTTTAAAGTGTATTATGAATACAGGACAAATGTAAGATTCTTGATTTATGGTAAATGTCTTCCAGGACAGTCATTAATTGAGCATCATAGTAAGTCTTACAAAGTAAAGAAAATTTAAAACAAACAATTAATTTACACTATGATATCTACTACATGAACACTACTTCTGTCTTCTAATTAATAATTAAAGTAAGATGTTTTCACTGAATGTTAAAACCATCAAGAAGAGTAACAGTCATTAGTGTAGTGTTGGAATTAAGCCTAGAGAAGAAAGAAATTTAATTAGAAATTTTAGAAGAATATTGTTTAAAATGTCCTGAAGTAATTTAATTTAGAAACTAGCCATTCCACTTCATGAGTTTGTCACATTTATGGTTCTTAGATATAGAGAGAAAATATAACTTTCCATAAATATGTAGTTTTCAGGAAAAACATAGTTCATTCAAGGAAACACTTTCCAACCATATTTTATAATGCATACTTTTTTATTTTTTGCCCGCTTCTTGTCAACTAGATGTAAACAAGTCTAATTTTTTTTATCATCTTCAATGTATCCTAAGTTGTAAAAACTCATCTGGTAGTCAGCAAAGTTGTTATAAAATCTTCTATTATAAGGTACAGTTATAGGTTAAAGCACAACACTGTCAGTCTGTAGAAAATATACTTATTGCTTATAGCTGGCTGTTCTCTTCTCAGGGCACAGAGCTTGGCAGTTAAATCAGGAGAAGTAAATGACAGAGGCATGGGATGTGCAAGGATACTCTATCCCCTGTGGAGAAGCTGTCAATGGATGACATAATAAAATCTACAGGCTCTGTGGGATAACTGCTTCCATGTTGGCTCTCCTGGAGGAACTAATCAAGCAGAAAAACAGCATTTAAGTTTTCAAAATATATGTGCTTATTTGCTCAGAAGTGTAAAGCAGGCTTGGAGAGGCAAAACATTCAATGAAATAAATGTATCAGGATGGATAGTTGAGAGTATTAACAAGACTGAGACATAAAAACAAATACAAAATATATCCAGCAATTGAAACTGGCTCACAAGAAACAATAATTTTCCTTTTCCCTACATTTGAAGAATGATTTTTTAGGTATTTTTTATCTCTTTAATTATAGCCTCTGGTGATTTTAATAAATTAATTGGTACCTATTGCTGCTACCTTCAAATCTTGTTACTTTATCTCAGTAACAGTTATGTGAAATAGACTAAAATATTAAATATTTTGAAGAGGTGAATATGACAGAATTTGAATAGTTTTGACCAGTGTTTCTGCCAAATAGAGCAAATTTCTACATATTAAAATAAAGTTTCCATTAAACCACTAAGAATGAACTCTATGTTAAGAAAATATTTATATCCAGTTTTTTGTTAAAGAACTTGCAGTATCATGCATTTTGCTCTATGAACATATTTATTTATTTATTTATTTATTTATTTTAGATTATCCAAAGGCTTGTATATTTGGTAATGATCAATTACAATATACCCATACAGAGAGAATTGTTTTCCAATTAGCTAACCAAAATCAGAGTTGTTACCCGCGACTGCTCTCCATACCTGCGTGACTCTCCATCTTTCTACATCTCTCTCTCTGAATACATTCATTTTAATGAATTTTTTTGTTTTTTTTTTCTTATTTTCAGAAATTTTAAATTGGTTGCTAAAGTAGCAAGGAGTTTCTGAAAATGGTATGGAACTAGAAAGTCAGCACCAATAAGACTTTGAGCAAGACTGTACAAGCCAGAAGATGGGAGGCATACAATGAAAAGCTGACATGTCTATCACAATCACAAAATCAGAGTAACTATGGTTACCTGTATAAGTCCTACATAAGATCAAGACCTCCAAACTCTGGCAAAGAAAGTTATACTTAGTTTTCCAGGTCTGATTCCCTATTGAGAAGCTAATGGGTGGGGATAGTGGAGAATTATTTTTCTTTAATTAAGAATAAATCACTTGAGAGGATTTCCTTGTCCAAATAAACAATACTAATTAGACTAGTGGGTATCAGTATGAAAAGAGATGGAAAATTGTGATGAACCATTAGGCCTACAGAGCTTGAAACCAGACAAAATGCCAGTATTGCAAATGGAAGTAGACACAAACCATAATGAAAAACAAAACAAAACAAAAGGTTATTTGTAATTGATATCTGCTAGGAAATAGAAACCAGTAGTCTCCAATGACGTGTCACAGAGTAAATCAACTGGAGTTTTTTTCATTTTATTTTGTATTGGTTTTGTTTGAAGGAGGGAGGGAGGGAGGGAGGGAGGGAGAGAGAGAGAGAGAGAG
>NW_021604597.1:20649247-20666656 GCF_004785775.1 Grammomys surdaster | reverse complement strand
GGAAAGATGTCTTGAGCAGAATATAGGCTGTTACCATGGGCCCACGAACAGATTTTGAGTCATTTGTTTTTCCTGTCTCAAATACCCCTAACTCAGAATTCCTTTCCAAGCTGAGGCTGGTCCTTGACAGGTTTTCTTGTGTCCTTGGCCCATATGGCTTCTACGAACCTTCCTTCCCATCTTCCACAGGAGTCCCCAAGCTCTGCCTAAAATTTGCCTGCAAGTTTCTGTATTTGTTTCCTTCAGTTGCTAGAGGAAGCATCTCTGAGGGCAGTTATGCTAGGGTCCTGTCTACAATGATAATAGAGTATCGGCAATAACGTCAGGGACTTGTTCAGTCTCCTGACATGGGTTTAATGCTGGTGCAGTCATTGGTTAGCCATCTCTTCAATTTCTATTCAATGTTTTACTCCTGCATATTTTGTAGGCAGGCCAAATTGTGGGTCTAAGGTTTTCTGGCTGGATTGATGTTCCAATCTCTCCACCAGAAACCTTGTCTCGTTACTCGACATGGCTGTTTCAGGTTACATATTCCTATTGCTAGTAGTCTTAGTTAGGAGTCACTTTCAGAGATTCTTGGAAATTTCTATTGTCCTAAGTTTCTAGCTTGTCCCAGATACCACCCCGATGCTGTTCTAGTTATCTCTCCCCCCCCCTCTCCATCTTTCCAACTACTGCTTACTCCCTCCATCCATGCCTGATGTCTAACCTCTTTCTTCTCAGTGAGATTCAATTGTCCCCTCTTGGGCCTTCCTTACTACTTAGCTTCTTTGGGTATGTGAAGTATATCATGGTTGATGACTAGTATCCACTTATAGGTAAGTACGTACCACGCTTGTCTTCCTGGGTCTGGGTTACATCACTCAGGAAGATCTTTTCTAGTTCTATCCATTCGCCTGCAAATTTTATGTATGTATATGTTTCTAGGGCTGACCATTTAGTATTACATGCCTAATTGGTATATTCTTTCCTGGAGAAGAAGACAATTTCTCCCTCTCTTGGCATTTTTAGCTATCTACAGTTATTTGCTTAGAATGACCTACTACTACTTCTCTTCCTGTTCCATGTTAGCATGTCTGTTTGTATCACCTTTGTTCAAATCATATTTAGGCAACCTTGTTGGATTGTTATGGTTTGAATAGGAATGAACTAATATTCTCATATATTTGTATACTGGATTTCACCTGTTAGAACTATTTTGGAAGGATTAGAAACTGATCCTTTGGGAGAAAGTATATCACTGTGGGTAGGCTTTGGAGTTTCAAAAGACTGACTCCTGCAATTTCCACTGTGCCTCTCTCTCTACTTTGAGATTCTGGACAAAAATATAAGATTTCCTATTACCATGTCTTTGCTCTGATAACATAGACTCTAACCCTCTAAAACTGCAAGCTTATTAAACACTTTCTTTTATAAATTGCTGTAGTCATGGTGTCATGTTATAAAACTATAAAGGTCGCAAAGAAAAAAATGGTATCAGGAAGTATGCTAGTGCTCTAAGAGTGTGTGATTGCTGTCATTGGCCTGACTAAGATGTTTTCTGGAAAAATACATAAGACTTTGGAATCTTACACTGGAATGTGGTTAAATTATGTAAGTAGTATTTAACAGGGCATCCTGGTAGGAGCTTGAGTGACAGTAGTACAAAGAGTATTATAGACTACACAGGCTCAGCTCCAGAGCTTTCAGAAGGGAAGAATATTATCAACTGAGTTAGGAAAGTGGCTACCTTCTGTACTTGTACAAAATTTTTGCCTAAGGTTAAATTTTAAGGTGTTGGATTATTTATTTTTGGTGCAGGCAATTACAAAACAGCTTAATATTTTCGTTGTTACATCTTTACAAGTAATACATAATATTCAAGTCTACAATGACAAAGAACAAGAAGGACAAATATATATATATATTATTGGCTGGTTTTGTGTTTTAACTTGACACAAGCTGGAGCTATCACACAGAAAGCAACCTCCCTTGAGAAAAGGCATCCATGAGCTGTAAGGCATTTCCTCAATTTGTGATCAAGAGTTGGAGGGCTCGTTGTGGGTGGTGCCATCCCTTGGCTGGCATCTTGGGTTCTATAAGAAAGCAAGTCAAGGGAAGCAAGCCAGTAAGTAACATCCCTCCATGGCCTCTGTATCAGCTCCTGCTTTCTGACCTGCTTGAATTCCAGTCCTGACTTCTTTTGGTGATGATCAGCAATCTGGAAGTGTAAGCTGAATAAACACTATGCTCCTCAAATTGTTTCTTGGTCATGATGTTTTGTGCAGGAGTAGAAACTCTGATTACACACAATTTAAAGATTTAAAGTGAACTATGAAATTAATGCTGGAGTCAAAACTGATGAGACAAAAAGAAGACTGACATAATATGCAATAAATGGATAAGTGCTCCTGAGGCAAGATTCCCACTGATCTTACCTTCTAACTTGGGAAAAGAAAAGGTCTGAGGACATTTCCACTCCTCAAATGCAACAACAAAGGCAATCTTCTGCAAATGTAGTTCAAGAAAGGTACCATATTCTATCCCAAGCAGGCAGCATAACTTGACAACCATATCTAAAAGCATTAGGGTCATGACGTCTACACAAATACTGAGGTTGTTGACTCTTCCTATATGTTGATGGAGGCCAGGCCTGTGGCTGGAGAGTCCCTAAATATAGGTCCTCAGAGGCCATTGCATGGAGATGTGCAGGTGAAGCCTGGATTGTGTTGGATATTAGAGGCATGAGAACCATAGGATATTTGTCAGGGAAAGCTGCATATGAAGAATGGAATGAGCCCAGAAGAGAGAAGTTGAAGTCGATAAAGCTGTTAAGAGCAGTCACCTTTGACACTACACAGAGCACTGCAGAGTTTAGAGTCTGCCTTTCTTGGGTTGATTCTGTTGTCCATCAACCCTGTATTTCTTCAGTACATTCTCATTCTTCTATTTTGATTGGTAATGCACATTCTGTACAGTTATGTATTGAAAGTATGTAATCTACTTTTTCATTTTACAGAGGGCTACAATTAAGAAATTGCCTTGGTTCTCAGAAGAGAGTTAGTACTCTGAAGCAGTGTTGAGATTATAAAGATCTACTGGGAGAATTGAAATCTGATTCAATGTATTTAACCTAAGACTTTGGGGACTAAGATGGAGAATGCGGTAGAATTTAATGAGATATGCTTCAGACTGTTCAGATATTTGAATACGTAGGCATCTGTTGGTGACTCTTTGGGCAGGATCAGAAAGAATGGCCTTGTTGGAGTAGAAATGTTACTCGAGGTATATTTAAGGTTTCAAAACCTGTCACTGATTCTCTGCCTCCTATTTTTGGATCACAATGTCACCACTCAGCTGTTCCTTCTGCCCTGTCTTTGTTAGTGTCTGAAGTCATAAGCCCAATGAAATTCTTTCTAAATTCTCATCATCATGGTGTTTTCTTAGTACAACATAAAGCAATTAAAACAATGTACTAAATTACATTTTCAACTTTTTCAATTTAAATGTAATTTATTTAGTACCGTAAAAACATTTTGTGCAAACATTTTATGCAGAGAAATTTTATATTTATATTATAATATTTGCATGGCCATCTGTTTACTACTATACTTATTTCATTAATCCTTCCAAATTTACTATACTTGGAATATCACCAACATATAATATATATTTTCTGAAACATGTCAAGTAGTTCCAACTAAAGTATTCAGACTTTGTGTTATATTGTATTAAAGTTATAGTTCTTCTGTATGCATTCATTTTACTGACACATTCATCTTATAACTGAAATATTCTCTCTTACCTAGTTATATAAAACATTCCCCCATGGAGTGTGAAGGGGTGCTTGTTGCTAAAAAGCTGAAAATAACGTTACAGATTGCGATTAATGTTTTTTGAATTTTTCATTTTAATAGGTATTTACTTTTTAAAGATTTTATTATATATTTATACACACACACACACACACACACACACACACATATATATGACCTTTGGAAGAACAGTCAGTGCTCTTAACCACTGAGCCATCTCTCTAGCCTAGTAAGTACTTATTTGATAATTATCATAATAATTCATCCTGTAGAAAAATATAGTTTTGGACAGCTTAATGTGTTGTTATTTCCTAGGCTCTTTTCATTTCAACAAAGTGTGGAGCTCTGAATTAAGCAGAAATAAAACAACAGAAAACATACCCAAAGCCCTAAGAGGAAGTTTGTCAGTTGGAGTATGATCACAGAATTATTCCAACCCTGAGATTATATATAAAGATATGTCAGGAGAAAAGACTTGAATTCTTTTTATTTACTTTGGCTATCTCTTGCTCCCTTCCAGAAAGATAATCAAAGCTGTGGGTTTTATTGTTACTATGACATATCCTACTGTCACATAATCCTCATCACTTCTCTTCACTCTGAACATCTGTCTGGTTTAGGCTTTTTGCAGAACTTGAAAGAGAAACCTTTATGTAGAATGAATCTTTTAAGCATCACCAGACATTCAGTTAAAGTAAGTCTTTTTCTTTCTTTAATTACATATGAATTTCTTTATGCAATATGTTCTGATATGATCACCCAACTCCTCACAGATCATCCACAGTTTCCATGGCCCTTCAAGTTAAGGCTAATCTTAAGATATATTGTGATATATTGCCCTGAGATATATTGTGTCTATTTGTGTGAGCTAATTATTACAGTTACTTTCTGAGGGAAAATGTCTATCACACATATTTTATGTTTTCAAAATAAGAGTGATAACAGTTCCAACGACATGGATAGTCTAGTTAATTTAAAATTGTAACCAGTAAACAGCATTAAAATAGTTGTTCTTAGCTTGCATTTAAGTTACAGGTCTAAAAAACAATCACTTTAATATGAAAAGTAGTTTTCATAAGTATCCAGCTTGTTCTTTAAGTTGAGAGAAAATTTGAAAGACTTCCACTTGTCAATAAAAAAAGTTATTCAGATTAAAAACCTTTATTTTTAAATTGCATTTCAACATATTGTGTGCCTAAGTGAAAGAGTGGGGTGGGGGCAAGCACATGAATGTCAAGCTGTGTACTGGAAGTCAGAGAACAATTTTAGAGACATTGTTCTCTTTTGGTGAAGGCACCTTTAACTTCAGAATAATCCCTCTAGCTTTGAAATTTTAACATTAAAACACTATATGTAACTCTAAGGAAAGGGAAGGAAGAAAAATATGGGGATTTTTACGAATGAATGGAGCTTCTTCCTTTTAAAGCTATAAAATAAGCATAGAGTTTTCAGTTTACTCAATGAGACAAATTGTTATACTCTATGTTGAACATTAACTTTTCTGTTAATTTGAGATTTTTGTAGTATCCCCTGTAACTTGATGATTCAACTATTTCTCTCTTTCAATTTTTTTTTTAATACTTTGATAAAGTACAGCCATAGAAACTGAATATCTTCTAATGAAGGGAATATGTCCTTTGAAGGACATTAGTTCCCAGCTGGAAATTTTCCTATAAAACTTTTAGCAGTGTGAACTCTTCAGAGAATTGTGTAATATAACATTAGATATTGGAAACCATTAGTTCCTTGTGGAATTTCTGAAGTTAAATTTTATTCCTGAGTCACCTCAATCAGACTGTAAAGATATATTAAATTATGAATTTCTACATCTGATTTTACAGTGACTCAGATAATATTCTTAATTTTAAAGATATAATTTTGAAAATGATGGAAATATAGTTTTCATTTGATATCCTAAAGATTTTGACCTTTTGAAAAATCAGTGGTGATCATATAATGTGCTTCTAATTATAAAGAAGTGCCTCATGCTCTCTTCCAATTTATTCTGTTTGAAAACAATTATTCAAAACGTTAGTGATACGACTATGTGTTCAAGATAGTCACTTAAGCTTTGCTCATTTAAGGAGTCATATGAAAATTGTTGAGCAAAAATCCTGCAAATATTTGAATTCTGGTCACCAGTATTCTTGAGTGTTTTTTATCCTCTGGTAGGCATTTTCCAGAAACCAGATTACTCTTTCAAAATCTCCAGTCAAACACAAATATTTGAAGATTCAAGGCTATCTTCCAAAATGAGAGAAAAATATATTTGTCTTTCTGGGTATGAGTGACCTCACTTAAAATAATTGTTTCTAGCACTACCCATTAACCAGCAAATTTCATTTCCTAAGAGATATATAACTTCCCATTGGATAAATGTACCACATCTTCACTGTCAGCTTGTCAGTTGGTGGCCATCTAGATGGTTTCTATTGTCTTGCTGATTTTGAACAGTCACAATGTTTCTTGGGATCTCTCCAAATCAAGCCAATTCTGAGCAACTAACCAATAGACCCCATAAAGTTTTTGTCTTTTTCCCAGTGCACAGTTATCCTTGTAAAATCCAGTAGGTCAGTCAAGGGAAGGATAGGAGAAAGACTAACAGTAAAGCACTTAGGGATTTTAGCGAAGTCCTACCTCAGAGGCACTTGGTCCCTTCATTCTAGGGGCTCTGGATCTTCACACTGGCTCCAGTCTGGAAATTGGTTCAAGGCCTGTGAATTCCACTTGTCACCATTCAATGTAGTGTTTCTTTTATTTGAGTAGTTTTCTGCTTATGTAGATCAAGCAAAAACATAGTAGGCTTTTTATCTATTTCACACCTGGAAAGAGTGACTGGTTAGTACCAAAATCCCATACAAGTCAGTCTACCTCTGCTACCCATTACATGACAGGCTATGGTGGGCACTGCCTTGCCTATGTGGCCAATACAAGGGATATAATCTTCTTGCCTTTGGAGATTCAGTGTTGTCACCTAGCTCTTGCTACCCTGGAGTCAATATAAACCACTTATGTTTGAATCACTCTACTAAACAGCAATATCTCCAACCCTAAAGTCTGCCACAAGCAAAAGACTGTAGGAAAAGCAATTCAAAACTCATGGAGCTCTGCTCAACATTTACCATCATAAAGCATTAGTGAAGAACATTCTGGCCCTTCCCATTGTGGTACATAAGGTTTGACACTTCATAGTCACTCTAGCATTGCAATTCCCCTGAGCATTAAATTTCCATTTCCAACAGGAAGTCATGGAATATCAGGATGCCCCAACTTCTGTTTAGTAGGCCATCATTTGACAAATGCTTCAATTATGCATTCTAACACACTTTTGATACTTTCAAAGAAAGAAAAAAGATATAAAGGAAGAGAGAAAGAAGGAAAGGAAGAAAGAAAAAATAGAAAGACTGTGGAGCTTTCCATATTAAACCTAGAATCTCTAGTCAATGTGTGTATATTAATTACCAGATAATGAAGGAGTAATTCACTTAGACTGAAGTAGAAAATATGATACTTAAGGCTGTGAGAGTAGGGAATGTATCTTCCAATATGGTAGAGAGAATTCTTTTTCAGGTGAGATAAAATCTTGATAATCTGAAGATTCAAAGTTTTTAGCTTCATTGGGCTCCTCCCACACATCTCCAGTCTCAGGTACATGATCCCATTATTTACCAATTAATACCCTCACCAGCAACCTCTGTGCATGAGACTTGCAGTATCATGGTAATTCAGCCAATCTTGTAGGGAGAACTTCACTTTGATTTCCACAACTTGGACTCTGTGACTTCTTGAAAAAAGATTTTGTTCCAGAGATGACCTAGAAAACTTTAGATGATTAATGAGAATCTTGAATCTCTCAGTTTCATCATTGAGTACATTGTTATTCTTTGTCATATCCTACCATGTTAAAAGCTGGTTAATTTTAAAACTGATCTCACTCTTTCTCGTTGTCAAGATGCTAGGAACAACCAAGCAGCATCATTGCTTTCCTTATTTTTCTATACATTACTAAAAGTTTCATCTATAGAGTCACTAACTTACTGTTTCTCATAGTAGCGAATCAAGATATCCAAGTGCATCTGTTTGTATGAGTTTGTAAAATAGTTCACATTTATGGGTTTTAGTACTCACCGAGCTTCCAGGAGAGACCCTGGAGAGACTTCAGTAACTGTTGGTGTTGGCAAGTCGAAAGCCTGTTACAGATACTTATATTTTTCTCTACACATATGTATGCAATTTTGTCATTACAATTTTAAGTCACCATGGATTTGCAATAAACAGATCTTTGGCAAAGTTACTATGGGTAATGCCAACACGATCATTGTGGACTTTAATTCCAGTTCAGTTGCTATCAATTTTATTTCTGGAAATAACATCCCTGTATGTGCCAGTAGAAAGACCAATTTCTAAAGTAGGTGAAGTAGATGAAAATGACCACTAGTAGTTGTTAAAGACAATAAATCCTCTGTTTTCTCTACCAATATCTACTTGGTTGCTTCTATTACCACAATCGCTTGCAAAAGGCTGGATACTTACTACATTATAGAGAAAACCATATTATTTATTTGATACTATCAGTGCTAACAGACCCAGTCATTGCCATAAGTGGTGTCTGGATTAATGATCAATATTTTGGTGTCTCTGTTGTTACTTGGTGTCTCAATACAATCAATCACATCCTGATGTAGACCCATGTAGGCCCTTAATTTGATTTTCTGTGAGTTCATATGCACCTTGCTTGGTAGATTCAGAGGCCCTTGTTCTTTTGTCATTTTCATCCCCTCTGACTATTATAATCTATCTTCTCCCTCTCCCTCCCCCTCCCCTCCCCCTCCCCTCTCCCCTCCCCCTCCTTCTTCTTCCCTCCTCCTCCTCCTCCTCCTCCTCCTCCTCCTCCTCCTCCTCCTCCTCCTCCTCCTTCTTCTTCTTTTGAGGGATTCCTTGAGATACAAGAGGGACTGGATGGCGACCTCCCATTTATACTCTGGCTGTGGGTCTCTTCATTTGTTCCCATCTTCTGTTGCAGGAAGTCTCTCTAATAATGACTGGTTAAGGCACTGATCTAAAAGTATAGCAGAATATCATTAGGAGTAATTTTATTGGCTAATAGTCATTTTTAGACTACTAATGTTTGGTTTTACCTTAGATCTCTGAGCTAGTCTATGATTCTTCTTTACCCAGTGTCAAGTGTGCATTCCTTCTCATGGAGTAGGCCTTAAGTAACAGTGATTGGTTACTCTCACAATTCTGTACCACAGCTACCAGAGCAAATTTTTCAGGCAAGACAGTTTGTAAGTCAAAGGATTTTTGGCTGGGTTGATGTCTATGCTATTATTTCTATATCCTGCAGGGTACCTTCCACCAAAGACACTAGAATATAGGAGTGAAGGCTCCGTGTAGGCACTAGCTTGACCTGCATGTGTGAGTGATCCTGCTGTCAGTTTTCAAAGAGTAACCCACTGTCAGCGGGTTTCAGCAGCCTGTATTTTGAGGGGATTTCCATAGCAAACTTTTGGCTAACAAATCAATTGAATGCAATTCAGTCATGACATGATGATGCTTGTCTGACAACCAGTGAGCCTTGATATCCCCATTATGAAAAGTCCTCATTAGGATCACTGCATACATTCCAGGAAGTTTTCACTTAAATGGGTTTCCACACCACTTCCTAAATTCTGCCTAACCTAATTCGAGCAATTTCTCTCTGCACTCTCACCATCTTCCCACTCTTATGCCCAGTCGACTGACCTCATGCTCCCATCCATCCATGGTCCCAATTCACCCCTGAAATGTATTATATTTCTCCTTCCAAGGAAGGAGATCTATGCATTCTTCTTTGATCCCATTTCTTTAGCTAGTGTTTCCAGATCTACAGATTATAACTTGGTTAACATTTACTTAACAGTTAATACACACAAATAAGTGAATACATACCATATTTATCAGCTAGGACTGTGTCAACTAACAGGATGAGAGGAGATTTTTTGTTTTTATTTTATTTTTTTTTTAGTTCCATCTATTGTCCTATAAATTTCATGATGCCATTTTTATGTACACCTGAATCATGTAAATTTACACCTGTAATATGTAAATGTACCACATTTTGTTTATCTATTCTTCTGTTGTCTATCTTTCCAGGTTGTTTCCAGGTTCTGGCTATTATGAGCAAAGTCACAATTAGTATGGTTGAGCAAGGGTCCTGATGGTACAATAGAGTGTCTTTTGGGTATATGCATGAGAGTTGTGTAGCTGGGTCTTCAGGAAGATTAACTCCCAACATTCTGGTGAACCGCCACATTGATTTCTATTGTGGCTGTACAAGTTTGCAATCCCACCAGCAATGGAGGAGTGTGCCCTCACTCCACAGTCTCATAATCAAGAGCTGTCACTTATATTATTTATGTTAACTAGTCTTACATGTGTAAGATGACATCAGAAAGTAGACTTGATTTGTATTTCTCTGATGGCTAAGAATACTTTACTATTCTTTAAATGTTTCTGTGCCATTTGATCTTTTCTACATAAAAACTGGACTATTTGGTTTTGTTGTTGTTGTTACTGTTTTGTTATTTTTTGTTTCATTTGAGACAAGGCTTCTCTGTGTAGCCCTGGCTCCCCTGGAACTTATACTGTAGACTAGGTAGGCCTTAACCTCATAGAGTTTTGTCTGCTTCTGCCTCATTAGTGCTAGGATTAAAGGCATGGACTGCCACTCCTCGGCTATTATATTTGTTTGTTTGCTTGTTTGTTCTGATAACTAGTTTCGTGAGTTCTTTAGTATTTTGAATAGTAGTCTTCTCTTTGATACAAAGTTGGTAAAACTCTTATCTCACTTTGTAGTCTGATACTACACCCAATTGATGGTACCCTTTACCATACAGAAGTTTTTGGTTTTATGAGGTGCCATTTATTAAATGTTAATCATGCTTGTGTTACTGATATTCTGTTTAGAAAGTACTCCCCTGTGTCAATGTGTTAAAATATATTCTCAACCTTCTCTCTTATTAGGTTGAGTGTAATCATTTTTATGTTAGGTCCTTGATCCACTTGGAGTTGTGTGTTTTGCAGGATGATCGATATGGATCTATTTGAATTCTTCTCCAAGGAGACTTAATAGTTTGATTAGCTCCACTTGTTGGATATGCTTTCTTTTTCCCAATGTGAATTTCTGGGTTCTTAAAAATAGTCAGGTATCCATAGGTGCATGGATTTATTCTTCAATTCTGTTAAAGATAGTCAGTGTCTGTTTTTATGCCAAAACAATGTGCATTTTATTACCATAGCTTTATAGTACATCATGAAATTGAGGATCATGAAACCTTCAGGAGTTCTTCTACTGTTCAGGACTATTTTAGCTATTCAGGATTTTTTATTTCATATAAAGTTCAGAACTTTTCTTTCATATTCTGTGAAGAATTGTATTGGAAGTTTTGACTGGGATTGTATTCAATATACATTGATTTTGTGAGGATGTCCATATTTTTCTATCTTAATCATGCCGATACATTAGCATGGTAGAGCTTTCTGTCTTCTGCTATCTCATTTACATTCTCTCTTCAAAGACTTGAAGATTGTAGGATACATGTATTTTACCTGCTTGGTTAGAATTATCCCCCAAAGATTTTACATTGATTTAGGCTATTGCAAAATGTGTTGTTTCCTAGATTTCTTTTCCTGTCCATATGTCATTTGTGTATAGGAGGGCTACAAATTTTTTTTGAGTATTTTTAGTGTTCAGCTACTATGCTGAAAGTGACTAACATCTGTAAGAATTCTGTGTTGTAAATTTTTGGATCACATATGTAGATTATCATATCATCTACAAATAATGACACTTTCACTTCTTTCTTTCCAATTTGTATCCATATGATTGTTTTTGTTGTTGTTGTCTTATTGATCTAGCAAAAATCCAAGAACTATATTTGATAAATATGGACTCTGGACATCTTTGTTTTGTTTCTGATTTGAGTGGAATCACTGTCAGTTTCTCTTCATTTAATTTGATGTTGGCTATAGGTTTCTTGAAAATTGCTAATATCGTATTTAGGAATAGCACTTGAATCCCTATTCTTTCCAAGTCTTTTATCATAAAGAGGTATTGAGAATTTTCAAAAGCTCCCTTGTCACCTAGTGAGTTGCCTGCATGGATTCTCTTCAATTTCTTCAAGAAGGCACTTAGTGCTATTAATATTCCTCTTAGCACTGCTTTCATCATATCCCATATGTGTGGTATGATGTGTCTTCTTTTTCATTGAATTCTATCAAGCCTTTGATTACCCTTTTTGTGTTGGACATTTCCTTCCAGTATCTTCTGTAGGCCTGGATTAGTAGAATGATATTATTTAAATTTGATTTTGTCATGTAATATCTTGGTTTCTCCATCTATGATAACTGAGAATTTTGCTGGGTCTAGTATCCTGGGCTGGCATTTATGTTCTTTTGGGGTCTGGATTACATCTATCCAGGATCTGTTGGCTTTTAGAGTCTCTGTTGAGAAGTCTGGTATAATTCAGATATATTTGTCTTTAGATGTTACTTAGCCTTTTCCCCTTACATTTAATATTCTATACTTGCTTTTAATATTCTTTCTTCATTCTGTGTACTTAGTGTTTTAATTATTATGTGATGAAAGGATTTTCTTTTCTGGTCCAATCTATTTGGTGTTTGTCAGGGGCATCCCTGCTTATACATTGAAGGCCCAAAATCAGCCATAGGCCTAAAATCAGCAATAGGCCTGGCATACATGCCTGCTAACACAAAGTCTTGGGTCTCTGTGGAAAAACACTGAAACAGATGCCTAGAAGCTATTGTAAACAAGCAGCTTTGGTGAAAAATTGCCAGGCTGAATAGTTATAGACCTTGTAGATAGGTAACCTTGGTGGATAGTACCAACTTAGATAAAGACAAGTGAACCATTGTCAGAGTCATAGTGACTTGTCCCCTGAACCTTCATCCAGCTGATACTCTGTTCTGGAAGATATCTGTACTCCCCCTGAATACTCATGCTTCTGTGTCATCCCCTTCCTCACATCCTGCCTTTTTTGTGTATATAACCCCTGTGTGAAAAAGTAAAAATAGTGATTTGATCAGACTATACACAGATTGCCTTCTTTGCGTCAGCCTGTCCCCCACTTTCTCTTTCAGGTCATCCCCACAGACCAGTGTTTAATGCCCTGCAGGCCAGGACAGTGTTTTGCAAGCTTCTTGTACATTTATGGCTATCTCTTTCTTTATGTTAGGGAAATTTTCTTCTATAATTTGGCTGAAGATGTTTTCTGGCCCTTTGAGCTGGGATTCTTTACCCTCTTCTATTCCTATTATTCTTAGGTTTAATCTTTACATTGTGTCCTGAATTTCCTGGTACTTTAGGTTAAGAGCTTTATATACTTCGTATTTTCTTTGACTGATGTGTCAATAATTCATATGGTGTCTTCTTTTTTTTATTGGAAATTTTGTTTACATTTCATATGTTATTTCCTTACCCCATTTCCCCCATTCCCAGGAAACCCCTATCCCATCACCCCTCCTCTTGTTTCTATGAGGATGTGCCTCCAACCCCACACCACTGCTCACTCCCACCTCCCCTATGCCTGCGATTCTCTCTTCTCTTTTCAAAGTTGTCCATTTCCAGGGTAGCCTTCGTGTGTTTGTGTGTGTGTGTGTGTGTGTGTGTGTGTGTGTGTTTATTGTTTCTATTTCCATTTTTAATTTTTGGACTGTTTTGTACAATTCCTTCACTTGCTTGACTGTATTTTCCTGTATTTCTTTAAGGGATATAAGTTCTTTATATCCTCTTTAAAGTTCTCTATCATCTTTATGAGATAGGATTTTGGGGCATTCAGGTATGTTAGTTTATCCAGGGTGAATTGAATACTGGTGGTGCTGAGTTGCCTTGGGCTCTGCTGCTTATGACCTTGTGCTTGCCTCTAGCTATCTGGCTATCTCTGGTGTTAACTGTCCTGGATGTCTATAACTGGAGCCACCCTTCTTCGAAGCAGGTAGAGCTCTGGTTGCTGTGGACCTCCTGTGCTCCTGATTACTTTTGACTTCCTGTGTCTTTGGTTACTGAGTACTTCCTGGGACGCAAACAGGCTGTAGTGTGTGGGTGAGTATAGGGTCCTTGATCTGGCCTGGGCTAGAAAGAACCCTGAGGAAGATATAGCTGGGGTGTGGGGTGGTCCCATGTCAGCTAGGCCCTGTGTGTGTCCCAGGAGACTTGAAAATTTGCACTAGATTTTCACCTGTGTCTTCAGTTCCTGTGACCTCCTGGGATAGGCTGTACCTTATGGGCAGGCTGCTGATCTGCAGCACTCTCTGTACTTGTTCACCCAGTGGTGACTTTCCTATTTTTCAATGACAATTCTAGTGCAGTAGTCCCGATGACACTGGTTAGGATAAATTCATTTGGGGGGGGGGAAGGAGAGAGAGAGGGAAGAAAAAAAAAGCTTAATGAATCTATGAAAGTTAGTGGACTGACAGAATGAGAAGATTACATTGTTGATTAGAATGTGGGGGAGAAAAAAATTAAAAATTTTAAAGAAAAAATATGCATATTATAGAAAGGGTCTCAGCATTTTATGCCTTGAATGTTAAAATAAAGTTATATATATAGCCAGAAAAATATCATTATATACAATTTTTTAAAAAAAATCTCTAAAAGCCAAAGTCATCTTTTATAAAAATAGAAAATCAAGAGGTATTAAACTTACTGGGTTTAAGATTCTCTGAAGAACTACTTTCATCAAACAGCAAGTTACACCTTCCTCCCCCAACCCCCAATAGAAACATCAGAGAGAACTTTGACCTCATCCCTGATACACTTGCATGCTATTTATTTTCAATAAAGGTGTGAAGAGTCAACTCAGTTATATTGGTTATCTGTCTTTTTTATGATCAAGTTTAAATTCAACATGTTTCTCACTAGAAAAGGCCGTACTTACTTTTAATTTAATATCTTTGGCTACGTGAGTCTCATGTTAACTGAATCTGCAATATAGCCTTTGCCATATAACATTTTCTATGTTAACTAGGTGTCAGAGTAAATGGCACTTTACAGAGAGAATCATTTTTGGCTAACCAACAATAAATTACCTTGATGGTTATGATATAATCAAATTAGCTCTTTAGTATCTGAGTCATTCATTTATTCATTCACTAAGTTTATTTTCTTTGTTTTTTCACAAATAGACCTGTCAAATAACTATCAGAATGAAATATAAAATAAACTTTAAACCATGTAGTGTGTCCTTGTTTTGTGTAAAATGATGTATATATTGTCTTTTCCATCTCCACTTCCTTTGGAGATTCAGATATTCTCTTTTGCTCTCTGATTCTCTCTATCTATCTATCTATCTATCTATCTATCTATCTATCTATCTCAATTTGTATGAACACAAAATATTAATTATTCCATTTGTTTACTTTCTGCTATATTATTCTTTAGTTATTAATCTTATGCTAGGATGTACACTGTTATTGAAAATAAGGGCATTTAAAGAAGTGGACTGATAAATAGAGTATATAAGTAATGATTATTTTTTATATCAATGCACTATCATTACCAATAATATTATGATATCACCAATGTGTATAATACAATTAAAAATAATAAATATCTTTATCATCAACATTTCTTAACAACTAAGGATTACTGACTTGGTGGTTGATGACTCAATTGGCTAATTCATACCTAATCTTAATAGTTCTTTTAATCCCATGAGCAAAAGACAAATTAACTTTTAATAGCTAGACTCATTATTCATGTGTGAACATTCTTTTAATCAATTCTTTACTGGTAATGACTTGGATACTTAGAAGCCTATTAACTCTGAGCCAATAAGGTCTTACTGAATTGACAAAAATCAACTGTGATTGTTCCTTTGGGGTCTACAGACTCAATACCCTAGATAACTGAATATGGAGAAAGAGGAATCACACTATAGAAACATTATAGTCTGTTTTTACATATTTTTCTGAGTAAAAGTGGTTTTACAACTTAAATAAATGAAAAAAACCCCACAATTTCCCATTAAGAGTTACTTAAGAAACTTCATGGTATTGTTGATACAGAACCCTCATCCCAAGCTACCTCTTCATAATCCCAGTTGAGGTTATGCAGAGACTCAACTGCAAGCTTTATCTGTGAGCTGGACTCATGTTTCTCTTCATTATCATCTCCTTCTTTCTACAGGAACAGATAAGAATCTCTTGGACTATCCCTCTTACAGTAAAGGATAAGGGTACTCACCTTCAAGAGCTACAACTTCAGTCTGACTCTTCTAGACTAGACTCAGGCAAAAGTCACATGCACTGTCTCCTTGCCAAGTCTTACTGAAGATTCTGACCATCCACTGCCCATATACACCACTTCTCTGTGCCCATGTAGGACAGCATCTCCAAGAGCTGTCTTAGGGTCTAAGTTTATTCACCCAATACTCCATTCCTCCTAGTACAGGCTCTGATAGGAATCGTGTTTAGCTGTCCGTAGGACCATTGCCCCATAATGTTGATCCATGCCATCCGTGCCTCAGGAACTAGGAGTGAGACATATCTGTGAGCTATATTGCACCAGCCCTATTGGAATTTGTTTCCCCTTACTTTATTTAGATCATCAGATAATTTATACTCTGATGATTAAGAGGAGTCACAGGAGTAAAATATTCAATCACAAGGGCAAGCCTCACAAGACTGACAAACTGCTTGTAGCAGGTAAGCCACACATGACAAAACATGTTTTTTTTTTCATAGAGCTATATAACCAAGTAACAATAGTCAGTTGTAATGAATTATATAAAATAAACTTGCTTCTATCTGCTATACCTGAGAAGAGTGTTAAAGCATAATCTAAGAACAATTCCATGTTATTAAAGAAATTGAAATCACCAGACTCTTGTTTTCTTGGAGTTTTCTAACAAGCACTCATAAATCACCTCATATAACTACATGCAGTGGGGTTTTAACTGGAGAGGGAAAAGTCTAACAGAGGAAGAAAAGCAAAGACAGACAAGTAGTTTATGCAAAAATACATGTATGTGAGTATAAATAGACACACAAACAATGAATATACCATTTATATAATCTACTTATAGATATAGATAGAGTTAGATAAAGATAAGAGAGAGAGAAATAAAGATAGATATAAAGATAAAGGTAGAGATGATAGAAATAGAGAAAGAGATTGTTGGGTATAGGAAATAGGGTTTACATCAGAATCTACCATTATAAGATATGGTATAGATGAAGGTAGAGATAGAGAGATTATTTATTGAATGATACCTCACAGGTACAATGAATCTTCTCCCAAAAATCATAAACAACATTCCCAGTACCATGAATTCAAAACCTATCGTTGAGTTTTTGGTGACAGTGGTTCAATAGACGTCCAGATCAATATAGACTATTGCTGTTTGCATTGGTTTCCCTGAAAAGCTTAAAGTTAAGACCCTATTGCTAAAGAAGACACACATTTTAATAGAAGACTTCAAAGAGTCCTAGATGATGTAGAAGCCTTCTTACTGGGGCCTATCTCTCATACACCGACCTACAGATCATTTTGGTGAAGTAGCCCCAAACTCTTATTGGGAGAAGGTTTTATAGGAAATGGCAAGCAAGAGAGAGG
>NW_021604597.1:20637839-20648847 GCF_004785775.1 Grammomys surdaster | reverse complement strand
AGGGTGTCCAGTCTGACAAGTATCTAATAAAATGACTATAAGTCCAAATGTTATTGTTCTGAAGTAAGATTGAACAATCATAAACAGTCTGAAAGTACTTCTGAAACAGACTAATCTTTGATTAACTGTTTTTAGGAAATAGCTAGGTAGTAACTCTGGGGTATAGGCCAAGGACATACTGTGGGGTCCTGCCTGGTAATTGGATAAAGCTTGGGTTCAGCTACAGATCAAGTTCTCAGTTTTCTTCTTCTTCTTTTTTTTTTCTCTTTTTCTTTTAAGATGGAGTAGGTTTGGCCTTTCACTATCCAGCTGTTAATTTCCTTGTTTTCTTTTTTTTGTTTTGATTCTTTCATTTCCCTGATTGTTCTGAAAGAAAGAAAGAAAAAGAAAGAAAGAAAGAAAGAAAGAAAGAAAGAAAGAAAGAAAGAAAGAAAGAAAGAAAGACCAACTAACCACAGCTCCCAGGGTCTAAACCACCAGCCCGGGAGCACTTAGGGAGGGATCTAGGGCTTCAGCTGAATACGTAAGAATGGAGGGCCCTGCTGGGCATAGGTGGAAGATGAGATCCTTGACCTCATGAAGCCTGGACGCCCCAGGGGGTGGGAATTTTGAGGGTGGGGAAGTGGGAGTGGGGGGGTAGGTAGGGGTTACATCCACAGAGAAAAAGGAGGAGGGGTAAGGGGATAGGGGGTTCCCGGGTGGGTGGGGGATGGGGTAAGGGGACAACATATGAAATGTAAATAAAATATCCAATAAAAAAATCTCAAAAAAAGAAAGAAAGAAAGAAAGAAAGAAAGAAAGAAAGAAAGAAAGAAAGAAGACGGAAAGAGAAAAAACCATGGACGTGGGTGGATAAAAATTTTATGAAGATCTGCCTGGAATTGAGGAAGGAGAAACCATGATAAGAAATTATTTTATGAAAACAACTATACCATATATGTGTGTGTATATATATATATATATATATGTGTGTGTGTGTGTGTGTGTGTGTGTGTGTGTGTATTTGAAGCTTTAAAAAATCTCCAACTTCATTTCATAAAATTAAAAAATCATTTTTTCTTTTTCTTAGTTTATCTTAACAGGGTTTCTACTTTGTATCCAAAATAGTCCAATATAACCTTGGAACCTAAAAACAGAAGTAAGCAATTGTGACAATGAAATAATATACAGAATTTTATGGTACTTTATATTATAAAGTATATAATACATTAATACATGCTGACATTGCATAAGACTGTTATCTTTCTCTATAATCAGCATGTTGGCCAGAGCAGCATTGAAAAGAACTAACAATGAAACTTATTTGTCTTGCATTTCTGATGTAATCAACTTTTCAACAACCCAACCTAATAATTATTTGCAACATTTTAAGTTATGCATTCTTCTTTGTCCATGACCCAGAACACTGCATGCATATAATAATTTGCTGAGTGGAGAAAGGATAGAGATTGAAAGGAATCTTATAAAATGAATATCCAACACAAATGTTAAACAAAACATTTGGTTATTGGTTGATAAACAATGGAGTTTGATGTACTGTTTCTTTTTTGTGTCACTGTGGTCATTTGGAGTCAGTCGCTTAATCCCTTGAAAGTTCTGTAAAGATTTTTCAAAGTATCCCTTGTCATTTCTTCCCCTTGTGATGTTTTCTATACCCTTCAATAAAGGCAGAGCTAAGTCCTTTGTGAGGGACATAAACATAGTGGTACAAGAACAAATTGACCAGAATATGTACAGAAAGGAAGAGTCACAGGAGACTCAGAAGTAGAGACTTCAAATCTAGATTTGCTGTTGGTTCTTTGACAACAAGGGAGAGAGAGCTTTGATTTCTTAATGGAATACTGACAAATTATTGGAAACTTGGAATTTTTTATTGATACATTCAAACTGACAAAAATAAATGCTTTGTAAGTTGATACTTACACATCTGAGAGAAAATAAACAACTTTGAACAACTTTTACATTCTGTGCTTGAATTTAACCATAACATTTGGCAGTGAAATATGTCAGTTTAACAACATTGTTACCTAACACAAAACATAGTAGAACAGTATTAACTTCTTATTTTTAAAGTGTTACTTAAAAAAAAAAAGATTTGTGTTTTTCTACTTTTTATATGTATGTGTAATGTCTGTCTGTGTATATCTCACATGAATATGTGTACCCATTGAGTTCAGAAGATGTCAGAAGTGTTGGAAATGGAGATTTGAATTACCAGAACTGGGTGCTAGGCCATGAATTTGGGTCTTCTAAAAGAGTAGCAACTGTTCTTAACTGTCAATGGGTCTCTTCAGCCGAATGGATTATATTTCTATAGGAAACACTACATATCATAGTGTTTCTTTGTTTATTCTCTCTGTTTTTATATTATATACATTTTAATGTTAGAATGAGAAAATTCAAATTTCTCTACTTTAATTATTTCAAGAATACAGGATGAATGACTGAATACTATAGTGGTCCTTCAGTGCCTGCTCACTTTGTGAAATAAAGCAAACAAGCAAACAAATAACAAAGCCAAAAGGACATTACCATTATTACATTCACTTTCACTAAAGCTTCTGTCAAGAGGAGCCTGGCTGTGCTCAATTCTGGTTAAAATTAGAACATGTAGTCCCTATGTACTAGTCTATAACTGTTCTATCTATCTATATTTTTTAAAAATTTTAAATAACTTGATATTCAAGTTTTCACTTTTTTCTCAAATTCTAGGATCATTCAATATAAATTTCTTGGCTAAGGAACTGATACTAGTCTGATAAAAGAATATTGAAAAAGAATATTCATATGACTTTTGGGAGATACCATTAACAATATTTCAAGAAATGAGTATAGATCTCTCACTGTGATGCTTGTCAGAAAATAAAGAATCATTTTTTATAGAATGAGAATATTATAGTACCCTCAGTCTTTGCTTTAAAATGGAACTAATACAAAATACTAAACTTAAGTTATGTTTTAATTCACTGTTGTGTTTTCATACCATAAAATTGCATGTACTCAGAAGTAACATGATCATATTATACAGCTATAGTAAATAGGTCATTATCCAATATTTCTTAGGTAGATAAAAATTTAAATTTATGTGATGAAACAATTATAAAATATAATGAATGTTGATTTTATTCTTAAATAAAATATGGTTATATTTAGGATATGTTTGCATTAATTTCAAAATGCTTCACAATGATAATGTATTATTGGAATATGGTGAAAAGTAAATAAACATGCGGTAACTGTAAAATGATATCCAGAGCTTTAAATACTATTAGAAAACTATGGAATTCTGAGAACCCAAAACTCCAAAATATTTTCTGAAATGTATTCTACAAATGTGTCATTCTATGAATTCTTTTATATTGTATTTGTATTGTAATGCTTTATATAAGTTTAGGCACAAAGATTTTAAGAAAAATTCATTTCTTGGTCAAATTACTTAAGATGTGGCGGGCAACAGAAAATTATCTGATGAGTATAACCAATATTTTTCATATATTTCAATAAGGAATTATATACAAATTTAGCTTAAAATGAAAATATTAATGCAAAAGCTACATTTAGATACTCTTGAGTTCAAGGTGAAGTTTTCAGGTATAAGGTTACATCATTAAAAATAATGCTGCAAGTTACAAATTTTATAATTATTTTATAGAAAAATATTCAATATAATTTACCTTTAAAGCAGCATAACACATTTTATAAATCTACGTAAAAATGTTTAGTGTTTCCATTAATATTTCAAAGCACAAAATATAAAATATATGGAAGGGTGTTCTCCTTTCTTAAGCCTACATTGAAGATGTCTCACCCCTGCCTAGCAGCCAAGCCATTCAAGCAAGAGTCTTCTTTGATGTAGACATTGGTGGAGAGTGAGTTGGAAGAATTGTTTTAGAATTATTTGCAGATATTGTTCTCAAAACTCCAGAAAATTTTCATGCATTGTTTAAAGGAGAAAAGGGTACTGGATCAAACTGGGAAACCTCTCTATTTTAAAGGATGCCCTTTAAATTTCCACCGAATTATTAAGAAATTTATGATTCGGGGTGGAGGCTTCTCAAATCAGAGTAGGACAGGTGGAGAAATTATTTATAGTGAAATATTCAAAGATCAACATTTTCATTATAAGGATGATCAGGAGGGTTTGCTGAGCATGGCAAATGCATGCCCCAATACGAATGGTTCTCAGTTCTTTATCTCAACAGTTCTGACTCCTCATTTGGACGGGAAACATGTAGTATTTGGTTAAGTAATGAAAGGACTTGGTGTGGCAAGGATGCCTGAAAATGTAGAAATGAATGATGAAAAAACTGCCAAACTGTGTCATTGTAGAATGTGAAGAACTGAAGGAAGGGGAAGACTGGGGAGTATTCCCCAAATATGTCTCTGGTGATAGTCATCCAGATTTCCCAGAGGATTCAGATATATATTTAAAAGATGTAGGTACAATTTTATAAATATCTGAAGATTTAAAGAACATTGGAAATACTTTTTTCAAGTGTCAGAACTGGGGGATAGCTACTAAAAAATAAGCGAAGATTTTAAGGTGATAGTTCAAAGGTTGTTATTGAGAAAGCAGATAAATTCAGACTGCAAGTTGTGTACTGAAGATTGGTGCTTGTACATTGAAGATATCAAATTGGCAGGGGGCAATTGATAGTTGCTTGGAGGCTCTTGAAATGAACCCTTCAAATACTAAATTACTATACAGAAAAGCACAAGGCTGGCAAGGATTAAAAGAATATGATCAAGCATTGGTTGATCTTAAGAAGACACAAGAGATAGCCCCAGAAGATAAAGTTATCCAGGTAAAATAGCTTAAAGTCAAACAAATGATAAAGGTGCAGAGAGATGAAGAGACAACAATGTATGCAAAAATGTTTGCTTAATGAGGATTAAACTCTCCTTAACTATTATATATTGACGACATAAAGGACAATGTACATTACTGTCCACAAGACCCCTGATGTGTTCCCCTTGATCTTTGTCATTGCCTACAAAGCAGTGCTGACATAAGTTCCTTCTAAATAAAATGTTATGAAATACAAACAAATATGGAAGACATTTTAATATTAGGAAGTATTCCATTGAGACCAATTTTCTACATTATCACTTTTCAAACCTCAATTTACTCTATATCAATATCACTTTTCAAACCTCAATTTATTCTATATCAATGAATATCAACACCACACCCATGCAATATAGTGTTTTTTTGCCATCTTAAATAAATTCAAGTAAAATGAATGTTTTCCTGGTTTTCTTCTTTTTCTTTCTGTACTAGTTGATTTTTATTTTATGTGTTTGGATATTTTGTCTTTACATATGTTTGTGCACCATGTATATGCAGTTTTCAGCAAGGCCAAAAGAGGGAAGAAGGAGAATTACAGCTGGTTATGAGTTGTCATGTGGGTGTGTAAATTAAACCCAGGTCTTGGAAAGAGTGCTCTTCACTGCTATTTCATTTCTCCAATTCTGTCTTCCCTTTTTGCCTTATCTTTGTAAAATATATTAAGGTTTCTTTTTGTACAGGCTGTCTTTAAGTTGTCTGTGTAGAGTAGGATGACCTTGAACTCTCATCCTTATGTCTCCACCTTGTATCCTAGACATGTTTTATTATCATCTGGTGACGTGTTCTTGGCAAGCACTATAGCAACTGAGCTACAGCCCCAGTCCTGTGTCATTTAAACTTACACATGATAAATTCATTGAATGAATTTTCTATGAATATATATTTAATTATATATTTAGAGTAATCAGTGTCACTAATGCATTGCTAAAGCCTATAATTTTGTTTTACTTTATTCCATAAAGTAGAGTTGTATTTTGTTAAGTATTAACAGGTATTGCATAAACTATATAAAGCTAAGTGAAATAATTAGTGTTTATTAGATTTAATCTATAAAGCATCTATTTATAAATATGCCATTTTTCTTTTCTTCCTTGTTCAAGTTGTATAGCATAAATGTTTAATATATACCTTCATATCTCTAGAAAAAGGGTCACTTCTAAAGAAAAATATTAAAATACTGCTTGATAGAATGGTAATTTTCAGGCTGACTTTCTTTTAAATTGCATCTGCTTACCTTGTGTAATCATCTACATTTTCATTACAAAAACTTCTCAAGAGAGTCAAAATAACAAAGAGCTTGCTGGCGAGTCTGAATTAATCACACAGAAGTAAGATGAATATGATAAAAGCGTAAAGAACCTGTAAATTTTAATTTTCCTCAAACTCTGAGTATAACAATGCAATTGTGTTGAAGAATACTTTTTTTGCTTACTTCCATTAACATGTCACAGTGAAAAGGAAAGCATCACAATACAGAGAAGATACAGGAGGAAATCAGGCATTTTTATCAGTGGTGGGAATCTATTTCCTTCCTTCAAATCTAAAAATAACTTTTACTGCAGGAAGCTTTGAGAATCTCTAGTTATGAGTAATAAGAAAATGACAACTAAATATTTGTATTACTTGACTGTTGACCTCTTAAATCATTACAAGCATTTTTTTTTATTTTTCCTTCATATATTTTAAAATGAAACTCTAGAGTGCATTGAGAAACTTCTCTGAACACTAAAAATAGCTTCTTTTAAAACTGAAAATAAAAACACTGGAAGAGAATTTTTGCTGAGCACCATGTCAGCAATTTTATCTTATTGAACTTGATATTTTCTTTCTTTACACATAGCTAATGAATTATGTATACACACTTCAGATTGTTTAATTCTATGGACAGTACAAACTTTATAACCTTTGAAAAGACATTTCTGGTCATTTTGTGAAGAACATTTGACCAAGAAAATAACTTACAAATGATATTTGACTCTGGCCATCTTCATGGAATTAGCAGCAGATCCTACAAGTCAAATTTGCTTGATATCTGATCAGTATATGACTGAGCAACTTGTATAAATAGCATTGTTCAATATATGATCAAATAAAGAGATAGAACCACTCTGAAGGCTTAACCATACTATGAATTTGTTTCAGCTAATTATTAAGTATACAAGAGTTATTCTAGCTTCTGACTATTATAAATAAGACAGTTATGAACATAATCAAGCATGTGTTCTTGTTGTATGTTGGAACATCTTCTGGGTATATGCCCAGGATGGTATACCTGGGTCCTCAGGTAAATACTATGTACAATTTTCTGAGGAATCACCAGACTGATTACCAGAGTGCTTGTATCAGCTTGAAATCCCACCAACAATGGAAGAGTGTTCCTCTCTCTCCACATCCTTGCCAGCATCTACTATCGCCTGAGTTTTTGATCTTAGCCATTCTCACTGGTGTGATGTGGAATCTCAGGATAGTTTTGATTTGCATTTCTTTGGTGACTAAGGATGTTGAACAGTCTTTAGGGTTTCTCAGCCATTCAAGTTTCCTCAGTTGAGAATTCTTTGTTTAGCTCAGCACCCCATTTTTTTTATCATTGAATATTTTTAATGCTTAAATAAAATTTTTCAGTACAACTTTTCAAGGATTCAGACCACTGTAAATCACATTTAGTGAACAGTACTTAATCAGTGAATAATTCTGACAGAAATACATAGCAATTCATTATATACAAATAAATCATATTTACAATATGATAATACTATAATACTTAAATATATTGATTATATACAAACAAATAGAAATTATCACACTTAGTAAATATATAAGCACTTTAGATCTTAATTGTAATCTGAAATAAATTATAATGAGAAATTTTACTTCCTAAATAGTCAAATATTTGAAAAATGCTATGACTTTTAAGTGAAGAAATGGTGGTAGTAGGACTTTGAACAAATGAATGAAAAAATTCTACAGATTCAGCTGAGATTAATAGAAATCCAAATATAAAAATAAAATAATTAACTGTGACATGGGGTAGACTAAGTTCAGGCCTATATACAACTGCCACATAATGAAAAGGCTCTACCCACCAGAACTGTTTGTTCTCACTCATCCTTCATATCATGTTTCTTGTGCATATCATCATGATATCTTCATATCATCATGGTTATTATTGTTTCTTTGTTTTTTGACATAATGCCAGGGATTATTGCATTTTGGACTTAAACAAATTTTAATATTTTATTTTTGTTTAGTTTTCCTTTTATGCCTAATTAATATATATTTTTATGATATTTAATTCTTTAAAGAAATTGAAATTCTATTTCCTCCTCCATGGTTTGCCATCTTAACTCATTTTTACCTAAGATATGTAATCTGAACTCTTTTTTACCTAAGATATATATACTGGTGACTTAGTTATAATTTCTTCATCATATTATATATCACTGTTGACCACAGACAACAAATTTCTTTCTTTCATTAATGTAATATCTTCATTTATGTGTATTTATCTCTTAATACTATTCTGACATATTTCTTCTCGATTATAGCTTCTTCAGCTCATTAGGGATACAATCTGCATACACTGATAAATGAACCACATAACAGTTAATTTTAATGATTACTTTAATCATTTTATAACTTTTCTTTTTTAAAAAATAATTTATTTTTTCCTCAAATCGTAATTCATTAACACAGGGGTTATAAACACAGAAAGGCAGGATGAGGGGAAGGTAATGACACTGGAGTGTGGGTGTTCAGGGGGAATACAGATATCTTTCAGAACCGAGTATCCGCTGGGTGAAGGTTCAGGGGAAAAGTCACTATGACTCTGCCTATGACTCGCTTGTCTTATCTAGGTTAGTATTGTCTGCCAAAGCTACCTATTAACAAGGTCTATGACTACTCAGGCTTCTAAATTTCCACAAAAACTGCCTGTTTACATTAGCTTATAGCCATCTGTTTCAATGTTTTTCCAATGAGACCCAAGACTTGGTGTTAGTATACATGTATGACAGGGCTATTGCTGATTTTAGGCCTATGGCTGATTTTAGGCCTTCAGTGGGTAAGCAGGCTGCCCCGACATTTCCTCCCTTCTCTAAGTATAGAAGGGCTGTGGCAATTCTAATCTTGTGAAGGTAGGGATAGAGGCCTGACCTCCAGTACTTGAAGGGGATCTTGTAATGGCTCTGGTCCCCCTGTTGTTGTCCAGTGAGGCATGAGCCCCTTACCCATCCCAATGTCTTTTTCCTGGAGAGGGGATACTTTTGACATCAACCCCTATGCAGTCAGGCTTGTCCCTCAGGGAACCCAGACAGGTATTTTTATCTTTTATTTATATTCCCTTGCAGTGCTTAGCCTCGCAGCCTAAGCAAGAATTCAGATTGCCTGTCAGAGGGGGTTCTGGGTGGCCCCTCTCTGCTTGGTCTAGGGGCAGAAGTCCCCCCTTTTAGGTTGGGTGGAGATGGGTTTTGGAAACATCCTGTATAAAGTAACAACCTCATCTTGAGTCTCGTGGTCCTAGCACCCCATTTTTTAATAGGGTTATTTGATTCTCTGGTGTCAAACTTCTTTGTGTATTGGGATTCTAGCTCTCTATTGGATGTAGGATTAGTAAAGGTCTTTTCCCAATCTGTTGTTTGCCATTTTGTCCTATTGACACTGCCGTTTGCCTTATAGAAGCTTTGCAATTTTATGAAGTGTCATTTGTCAATTCTTGATCTTAGAACATAAGCCATTGGTGTCTTGTTCAGGAACATTGCCACTGTGCCCATTGTTTGAAGCTCTTCCCCATGTTCTCCTCTATTAGTTTCAGTGTATCTGGTTTTATGTGGCGGTCCTTGATCTACTTGGACTTGAGTTTAGCACATGGAAATAAGAATGGATCAATTTTCACTCTTCTACCTGTTGACCTCCAGTTCAGCCAGTACCATTTGGTGAAAATGTTGTCCTTTTTTCTTTGGACGGTTATAGCTCCTTGTCACAGATAAGTGACCATAGGTGTGGGGGTTCAATTCTGGTCCTCAATTCTGTTCCATTGATCTTACTATGTTGCTTTTGCTTCATTTACTGGAGAGACGAAGCATCACTAGACAGGAATCTCTCACTTTTGTTAGGTTGACCAGATATTAAGCACTGGATGTTGTCCTGAATTGTGTCCACTTCAGTGATATGGTTATAGGCACACCTAGACATGCTGGGATTTTATGTGGGTATTGGTTATGCGAACTCAAGTCCTCATGGTTTCATAGCAAGCTCTCGTACACATATACCATATTTACTGTCTGCTGTCAGGCACTTTGTTCTCTGCTTGATGGCAAGAGTAATATGTTATTATACAATAAATAATGGTTTAATAAAAATTCAGTTAAATGCAATGTTTTACATGCAATTTGTATATAGTGTCATTCATTGTGTGACACACATGTGTGTACAGGTATTATGCAGGTTTGTGGAGAAACACAGTTAACATCAGTTATCTTCTCCAGGTGCTCCTCAGCATGTTAATTGATGTTTTCAATTTAACCCTGAGTTTAACAATGTGGGCAAGTCTCTCTACCCAAGTTGATCCACAGAATCTCTGTCTCAGCTTTGGAAGTTCTGGAATTTTATTTGGGATATCATGCCCACATGACACTGGTTCCTGGGAATCTGAATTCCAGTCCCTAGATTTTTATGATATTCATTGAGCCAGTTATCCAATCCTCAATTCCTAAAAATTATTTTATCTTAATAAATAAAAGGAAGTTTAAATAGTTTAACTTTTATCCGATTTTTTGACAGAAAGCTCTAGATAGTCTGATGTAATATTCTGGTTGTTCAATAATATTTTAAATCTTACATCATTAATGCCTATCAAAAATTACTTCTGGAATAACCCCCATACTTTTGGCTCCTATATGCAGTATATCTCTATAAGATGAATAAATGTACTCACTTGTACCTCTGCAAGATATTTTTGATATACAGAAGATTAGGTCACACGAAGTTACATACAGCCAAATTTTGATGATTTAGTTTGTCAACAATGTTGAATTATATATGCCAAACTAATAATGCAATTCCAAACTTTGCAACAAATACTTTTCTAAAAGTAGTTCTACAACATGTGAGATTTTATATATATATATATATATATATATATATATATATATATATATATAT
>NW_021604597.1:20563197-20637829 GCF_004785775.1 Grammomys surdaster | reverse complement strand
TATATATATATATATATATATATATATATATATATATATATATATATATATATAATTTGTGAGATAATTTGCAGTGGTTATGAAAGAAGCAGTTTCATAGCTTTATCATTTGTTCATTATTGTTTAACTTCATTCCTTGTTTGGTTAATTTCTTTAAAAGATAGTTTTAAACTCACTAATTTGCCATACTACAAATTGCTACGTATGTCACACTTACAATATTGCTCTTGGAGGCTGCTGTAGGCCTAGCAACTTACAGTTATTGTGTGGCAGTTCCTTTGTACTTGTTTCTCCTGTAATGAGCCTTTGTACTTTTCACTGTCATTATAATTTTGTTTATATTTTGAAGTAGAATAATGATACTATGAATTCTAATTCTTTTAGACATAGATATGATGATAATGAGATTTAGTAACTTATTGCCTTACTTTTACTATTTGAGGACAAGTCGAATTCCAAAAAATGTTTACTTTTAGCTTCAGTAAATTTGTGAGAAATGTATTTATCATTGCTTTATTGAAAGAGGGGAAATAAGTATGTCATGTTTTCAAAAGTTAGAGCCTGCCAGAAGCTCAAGTAAGAATGCAAAATGATAGCAGACACACTGACTCTTTGATTTGAATCTGATCCTCATCCCATTAAGATTATAAATTCATTTCTTCATGAGTCCACTCAATTCAAAAGAGGTAGGTGCAAACTTTTTAAATTATTGAAAATATTCAGAGAGGGTTTTTTTGGTAACTCAGATATAAAACTAAAGAACACTTAGGTCACAATAGTGAGTAATACAATCTGTTACTAATTATATGTGAGTAGATAGCCACTAATGTTGTTGATGACCATTTTGAAACAATATTCAGTGTTATTTTTATATTTTTTAACTTCATTTGTCAGAAAAAGGATCAAGTTAAAAGAGTGACATATCTTATTAAAATAAGAAAACATTACATTTCTATTAGACTTTTTAAGTTATCAGGCCTAATACTGTGCTATCATTGAGCACATGATGACAATGGTGTTATGTTTATACCATTCATTAAGCATTACTTGAGGAAATGCCATACCAACCAAAATGAGCAAATTTATACATTTTTTTACAAAATGCCAGTATGACATACCTGAAGACATATGAATTTTAAATGTGTATAATTGGTAAATATGTCAACATGAGAACTAATTTCAGATAATATCAGTAAAAACAGATTGTATATTTATAAAACAACATTCACATAACACTATAAAACAAAAATTTAATTAGTTTCAAATTTGAGTTGACTGTAAAACTTAAAATATATGAAGCTAACGAATATTGAACAATAATTTAAAAATTACATTTTTTAGACCATGAAAGGAGACACATGTTTATTGTAAAATGTACTAATGTGCTGTAAAGTTGAAAAGTGAATAAAACATAAATTCTTAACTCTGTAGCTTTGGAAAATGCACCTTAAGCCACATTGTATTCTGGTAAGATACTAAAATTCCATAGTATCACTGTTATCCAATTTAGTGTACCTTTTGTACTTATACTATCAATAATTTTTCACTTTATAAAATATATCCTTGCATCCTTTCTTGTGCCAAGCATTCTTTAAGCAACAAAGTCAGAGATTATAATGATAACAGTAAAATAAGGTTTTGATTTGTGTACTTTATGTCAATGGAATACTTAAAGATATTATTAAGAATTAACATCAATTGAAGGAAAAACTTGTATTGCTATCTTAGAGATGTTAAAAACTTACACTTCATATTAAGGTAATATGATCATTTCTAATTAGCAATAAAGTCTTTCCTTGAGTTTGAAATCCAAGGAGAGAATCAATTTGGAGTAATGTATAATGTCCCAGAATCACGGGATCTCAAAATAAAATACAAACTATCACTACAAAAATGACTTTGAACAATAGCGTATGATGCCTAATTCAACAAGACTAATTATTTCTTTTCTTCATTAGAAAATATCTAGTGAATGGTCTCGTGGGTAAGCTACTCCTGCTCACTATGTAAGAGTTTGATGAGAGTAAATAAAAGACAGCCTAGTACTTATGGAATTATACAATGATAGTAAATAGTGTGACTTACAGAGACCATAATTCTTTTTGAAGTTTGGGAACATGTGATTCATTCTTAAATTAAATTTCCAACACTTATGTCCATACAGCTTACTGGTCTATTTTCTGACTTGGGAGTATCATATTAAATATTTGAAATAGGAACTGTAGTAATAGGAGAATCTGAAATAGAAGACATTGAATTGATTTAGTCTCAAAGGGTCACTACTAACAAAATCCAAGTCTTCTACAAATAAGGCAATATTAACAATAGAAAGTGCTGGCACGTGAGATAGATTTTGGTGTAAAAATTCACATATAAAGTTGTATTCCTATTTCCTTGCTTTGTTTAGAATTGGAAAGATAAAGGGTGCCCAGTTTTGAACGTTACTGAGCTTTTGTAACTTGTAACTAGAACTTGAGGTCACCCTAATTATTTTGAACCTGAAACATTATTACATGGAAACCACCTTGACCAGGATCAATTACTTTCACTTAGCTATTATCAACTACAAAATGGTATCAAGGGTTTGAAAATACTTCGTTTTAATGATGTTGTTTATAGTAGTTTATAAAGATAGACGATAATATTCAATGCAATCACCTGTCTACCAAACCACAGTGTGTGTAACTGATGTAAATAATGTATGGAGTCATAGAAAGAGAACAGCTGTATAGAATTTAGTAACAGATAATACTTTCTGTATTTAAATAAAAGATATCCCACTAAACATATTTGAGAAAATAAAAACAATGAAGTCAAAACATACTCCAGAATTTAAAAATGAATTTGAATGTGGCAAGGGAGTATGTATTAACATGCAAAATCCTATAGCTTTAGTTCAATATCTTCCAACATAATAAATCATGTTCTCCAGACATTCTCTCTCTATCCATATGTTTATATATGTCTACAATATACAGAGTTCTTTTTAAAGTGACAATTATTATATTGCAGAAATCTTCTCAGTACAGTTTACATACAGTTGAAATTAATATTAAGAAGTATCAAAATTTTCATTCCAGTTACACTCATGGTGGCCAAAATATAAAAGTAACCTAAACATTAACTTGTTGGGGACAAGCTGGATTCCTGGGTAGAGCATTGTGCTAAATGAATGAAGACATTAGCAATGTTTAAAGTATTATACACTATAAAGGACAGTCAATGCTTCATCACTCATGAAACAGCTTACAATTACAGCTTAAGCAGTGTAAACCCACTTCTTTCTCCAATTTTATTTTAATCTTTAATGCACTTTTATTTGTCTGAATGAGAGCTTCAGCTATCTTGTCTACCCTAAAGGTAGCAATAAAGATAAATGTCAGAGAGAACATCAGAATCAACCTGAATCAATCACTTTCAAAGAGTGATTTTTTTCTAACATTCTTTTATTTATGTGGAAAAAAAATAAATATGAAGCTTATGTAGCCAGAGTTGTCATAGAGATGAGATGCAAATGTGCTATTATAGACTAAGATAAAAATGAAGAAAATTGCTTCATTTGGATTGTATGAAAGCTTTTGCCAATGAGTCATACTTCATAAAAAGGAAAAATAAAGTTAAAAAACAGACTGACTTGTCTTGCTTGAATGTAAATAGTAACAATAAATTAGAGTTTTACAAATATTCAGTATCTTGAACAAGTGACTTACCTTTTCATTTCATTCTCCTTAAATAACTCTCCTTAAATGGTAACTTTCATTTTTGCTTTGAAAAACATGTTTAAACATTTGGAATTTTTATATATCAGTTTGTATATTATATGTTTAACATATTACATAATTAATATTTCAGTACTGTATGACATTGTATATGCATTTCTATTATTTGAATAGTCATTCAAACATTAGTTTTCTTTAAAGAGAAGCAAAAGTATTCTTTTGACATTAAATGAGCAGGCACCTCTACAATTCCACAATCCAAACTAGGAAACGACTATGTAAGAAAATGACTTAGGTTTGTTTCCTTCATGAAGTACACATTTCACATTGCTGAAAGCAAACTTCTTACATCACAGTTCTAGATAGGGCTCACTAATCCATGAATGAACTTTCATCAGTTTCTTTGAGATGCTCACCCACCACACACAGGGCGAGAACCATATTTATCATTACAGTGCTTTCCTGTCTTTACTCTTTCACTTCTCCCTGTACATTATTGCTTCTCTTCTTCTTTGCATTTTGATTTTGGAAATACAGAAATTTTCTATAATTATTCTTCCAGGGAGCATATACTTTCCTTCTCTTTATCATGATAGCCATGATATCTTCAAATTTTATACAAGCTTTACTTGCATGTTTTACACAGTTTATATATTAGTGTCATTTGTTAATCTAGAATGCCATATTAGACTTTAACTTCTAAGTTTTAAGTAATTGAGTCCCTAGGAGCATATGGACAAGCCAATTCTGAGAGAGTAAGTATGGCAACATCACATTATAGCTCTGAGGACCTTGAATTTTTGAGGAGTCATTCTTCATGATTTGAAACTTAATCACCTTCTCCCCAAAATCCCCATTTTCTCACTATCACTTTCAGAGACAATGACTAGGCAAACTGGGGTGAAGAAACATTTCCTTAGATGTAAAGAGTGAAAGAACACAAAGAAAATATTCATGCCCAAGAAAATAATGAAGGACAAAAGGGGAAAGAAAGTGACTTATTTTCTGTGAACTAGATGGGAGGAGTGTTTCATTCTATAAATATGAGTATTTCTTTATTCGATTTGTTTGGCCGACTATAGGGTTAATTGGGTAACATATAGTTTTATTTTGGTATAATAGACAAAATTGATTTTGCATGATCTAGCTGAGTTCACATTGAACTTCTCCTTGTCCTGCCTCTACCTCATGAATACTGTGAATACAGAAGTCTACCATAACTATGAATTTTCACAGTGTCTGGGCCCAATCCAGGGCCCTGTGTAAACTGAGCAACCACATTAAAAACCAAATCACATCGCAGCAGGAAGCTACTTTCACTTAACTATTTTTATTTTTTTAGTGATCTGTATTATTATTTATGGGAACACTCTATTTACATTGTCTCTTCCGAATGTTTTTCAACTAAAATGAAATGCCCCCTCTTTTTCCCAATGACAGCAGATGAAATGTGCATGAATACAAAGCTCCACTTTCTACACGCACTGATTCAATTTCATATCCTACATGCAACATCAAAGACAGGAAATAAAATTTCATACAGAGTGTTTCTCTAGTTACTGATCAAATCTATTCATTTATTAAGCAATTTTTCCCCACAGATTAAATCAACTATGGTCATTTTCAATTCTTTTCTGTATTTGCTGAACTATATGATGTCAGTCATACTAATATTATGCCTTTCAATTGCATTTCTGTTTATGTTACAGGCAAATATAATTTGTTCAAAAGGAAAAGTTTAGGCCTAACCAATGACCATGAAGGACTGATTTAAAATAGTGAGTAGCTGTCACAGCAATTCCTTTGAAAATATCGTGTAACACCTGCATGTGTGCACATAAATTATATGCAAAGCTGTTTTATTCCATATATTCACATTGCAAGTTGAATTATAATAGATGAGTTTGTATAGTTATATAAGTAATTTCACACCAAACATCAAAGTGTCAACCAGGAAGGCAAAGACTGTGAATTCTGAGCATTGCTGTTGAGGAGGTTTCTCTCTTATACAGATAACTAGTTTTAGTTACATCTAAATTTGTAAATACTAAAAAATTGAAAGAGTTAAAAACAAAACCATGTCTGCATACTAGGATGACATTCTATGATCACATATAATTTGAAAGATAATTTGATAAAACATCTGTGATTTATTGAGAAATAATTACATGCTCTTAAATAGAACTCATATACAAAGATATGGAAATAGTATGTTTTCTGTGTGTGTGTTTGTGTGTGT
This sequence comes from Grammomys surdaster, assembly GCF_004785775.1. NCBI lineage: Eukaryota > Metazoa > Chordata > Mammalia > Rodentia > Muridae > Grammomys > Grammomys surdaster. The sequence continues at coordinate 20,631,871 of NW_021604597.1, read as the reverse complement.
GTGTAAGAGACAGAGGGATGGAAGAAGGGAGAGAAGGATGGAGGAGGTAAGGAAGAGTGGGAGAGAGAGACAGATGGTTGAGGACATTGGAAAAGAGTACTAGAAAGTATGTCTGAAAGAGTAGCAAGTACTCTTAATTGCAATCTCGGAAGCCCCAAGGAAATGTGTAATATTCTCCAAGATAAGTAGGTAGGTCCCTAAGTTCAATATTTTGTTCTATAATAAAGTTTGATGCAATGGAGAGCTACATACAGTGTAAATTTGCATTGTTTACCCACATATTCATGAAGTCGGCGTTTACCATAATACTGAATTTGCTATCAGAACAAAGAAATTAAAATATTATAGTGTTATTAGCAGTACAAGAGATTTTATCAATTGTCTTCCTAATGATTTTAGGAATTATAATCCAGTCTATGATTTTATATTGTTTTTAACTGTATATTGTTATTTTTGTCTACAATTGATAAACAACTACTTATTCAATTCCATATTGTACAATTTTCATAAAAATGCATGTAGAATTCAAATGCACATAACAGATGATAATGTATTAAAAGTTGTCAGAATATAGTTGTGTCTCTGCTGGTATCATGTCTGTGTAGCTAGATTTAGTTCTGCTTGTCAAAATAATATTGTTTAAAGTAAGTAAAGCTTGTTTCCAATAGCTGCATTATTGAGGGCAACTGAATTTTGAAATATGTGTAAAAATTAAACATAATTTAAGCAAAAATTATGAAATACAGACGGGTGTAATGGTTCATACATTTTGTCCTAGCAGTCATTAGGCAGAGATAGGTGGATCTCTGTGAGTTTAAGGCCACACTGCTCTATATAATGATCTCCAGAATAGTCAAGGTAATATAATAAGATATTGTCTCAGAATTAAATAAATACATAAATAAATAAACAAATAAATGGAGAGTAAAGGAATATGTGAAAAATTAAGATCATGATAAGAATGTGTTACTTTATAGACAAATGTTACTTTCTATTTGCTATCTTCTAGTGAAGAGACTGCCAAATCTAAATCTACTATTTTTACATGAATTTACAATCTATTTTACCCACTGCATCCTCAGGAGCACTTTTTTTTCTGATAATTTTTGTCTCATCTTTTATATCTGAAGTCTTGCTTTGAAACATATAGAATGTTTGTGCAATGGTTTTGTCATAATTCTGCTGAGTTTTGGAGAATGGTGTTCAACAGGTAAAGTGTTATTTTTGGTTTAGGTTGGATGATACACATCACCAAGATCACTGGAAGAATTCACTATGATAACTTGTCTAAAAGAGAAGTTATCAGTGTGTTCCACATCATAACATAGTTTGTGAAAAATCACTATATCCAGTACACATTAAGGTTCCAGGAGATGAGATCTAAATTTTATTATGAATATAAAATACTATGAGAAAATTTATGACTGTGTGTTAAATTCATTGAGTATTTTAATAAATAAATCTTGAGGCTTAGAGATGTAGATCTGGAATAGAATACTGAGATGCCATAGTGCCTCCTGTCACAAATACAATAATAAAATAAACATGATTCAACCATAAGAATAGTAGTATGTTTACCTCATGAGGTTTTTTTCTCACACTTATTTTCCATTATTTCATTTTTATATTAAATTATTTAATTTTTTTACAGTCCAGACTTTATCACCTTCCCAGTTCACCCTCCAACTATTCCACATCTCCACCTCTTTCCCCCATCCTGTCTCCAAGAGGATGTCCCCTTGCAATCTCACCAGACTTCCCACTCCCTGGGGCCCTATGTCTCTCAAGGGTTATGTACACCATCCCTGACTGAATCCAGACCTGGCAGATCTCTGCTGTATATATGTTTTAATTTAAGCAAATGTTAAGGATAGCATTACCTTGTCTCCAGGAATAATTCAATATTATATTTGCATATTCAACCAAGCGAACTGGCACACAGACAGGCTGTCATAGTCAATGGGCCAATGATATTGAGCGGCAGAGAACTTGGTGAGTTGCTAAATAGACTAGATTGGAATCATATAAATTTTTGCTCAATATTTCTCACTCCTTTTCCATTTGCAATTTGCTCTCTTTCTTTCTCCATTTCAAAGAAAAGATGGAGCTCATGATATTCAATTCCTTGATGAGGTTACATTTAATTAGCAAATGTCACTTAAACAAATGAATAGTTCTATCAGATTCTTGATCTTCTGTTTGTTTTGAAGAGGGTCCCTCTAGTTTGCTTCCTGTTGCTGTAATAAATATAATCACCAAATTAACGTGAAGATGGGAGGGTTGACATGGCTTACACTTATACACCGCTATGTACTATTGAGGAAAGTTGATACTGGAATTCAAGCAGTAACTGAAGCAGAAATAAAAATACTGCTTAATGGCTTATTTCCAGGCTTCTGGTCAGTGAACTTCCATATAGACCCCAGAACCCTTGCCTAAAGATGGGACAATCTATAGTCATCTACAACCTCTTATATCAACTAGAAATCAATAAAATCCCCCACAGGCATGCCCATAGGCCGGTATGATAGAGGCAATTCCCTGAGTATCTTTCAGATAACTCTGGACAATGTGAAGTTGAGATCTCAAGCTTAGCTTAGTACTCTAATGCTCCACATGCAGAAGGAACATTTTACTTCCCCTACTTATGCTCTTTACCTTTCTACAAGCCCTTGATGAATGAGTGATGTTATGCTTGAAGAAACATATGTGAATACATTACCTTTAATCAATAAGCTGATAAAAATATTAGTCTCTTCTCTATACAGCCAGTAGACATGTCTAGCAACTCTCTGGACACTCCTTAGCATAACCAAATTTATCCATAAAGTAATACATAAATACACACAGAAACACACACGTGAATACCCACATAAAAACACAAAACAATACAAATCCAGAAAAATACTTTTCTCACTTCTGATGGTAATTAGTTGATGTCATTAGTTTTGTATATCACAGGCCCCTCATGGATTTGTGGCTTAAGAGTAGTATCTTCTAATTTATTTATGTATCAAATTTCTATCTAGGAACAAATGGTCTTAAAGTCCAAAAAAGTTCTTTTACTTTTATCATAAGAACCTGTAGGAACAGAGAATGGATCTTTTGCATAATTAAGTTCATGATATGAATAACTTTGTGTTTCACTTCTCACCCAAATCAATTACGTATATCAGTTTTTACTAGAACTTATATCCTCCTATTCTTTATTGAGAAAGCCTTCCACATAGTACCTAATACGATGGCCAAATGTGTATGGAACTGTGATATAATCACTGAAAATCCTTGTCTACTCTGCAGTAATATTCAAATACTCCTGGATATATACCAAGCTTTTTGAGCATTGCTAATGATGGCTTCATAAGATGAATTGTACTAAATTTTACATTTATATTTTAGTGTTTGTGTTCATAATTTTCACCACATCATAGAAATGTAAATTTTCTGTCTTGATGACAATTTGTATCGAGGTTTTGGTAGTGGAAGGCACCTTGCATTTAACTTCAGAGTTACAATTTCAGTGTTAATTATGAAATCAGGAATGATGTCAGCAGAAAATTAAGACTGCATTTCACTACTAGTGTTGTTACATGCTTTGAGATTTGAAAAAAATCAAAATAAGAAAAAAATAAAGATTTCCTTAACATTAGCATTAATGATTTTCAAGAACTATATGCACCTCTCTATTTAGTTAATTATATACTTATTAAATAATTACTTATTTGAAGAAGTTCATAGATAATCCTTAACAAACTTGGCTTTTGATATTTGTACCAATTTTTATTTACAGCCAATGACATTTTTCATTCACTATGTGTGAAATTCTATATATCTCTAATTCTCTAATGCCTCAACTTTTTTATTTGGGAATAAATTCAGTGCTTTGAGTACATTTTTTCTATTTCCCTTAATTTTTCTGTCTTTAGTTTTATTAGTATTTAACTCTAGTTATTAATAAAGATATGAAAATTGCTATAGGATGGGAATGTTTTGTAAATATACACTTTTTTTGTAAGTCAGCAAAATGGAGAGTGAGACTTTTATAATTAATTTAATATATACTAATCCCAAAAATAAATGCAAGATAGCTTTCAAAGCAATGGGTATTAGTTTATTGTTTTTAAGCCTCATGTACCAAACTCCATATTCTCTAAAGTGAACTCTATGAAATTTTCACTGAGTATCTAACTTTTGCTAGTAGCTCAGTTGACACAAACTTCCATAAGTTTAAGGTCCCCTGGGTAGTAATTTGCATCCCTGACTGGAATCTACTCATTTGAAACCATAAATAATTTTAGGCAATTTTCATGCTCAAATAGTCATGAAATTGAGGGGGCCTTCTGCTTCAGTAAATCATACACATTTTCTATTTTCTTTAACTCCCTTTCCTTTGAGCAAATGTGGCATGTGTTCCTAAATTATATGTGAAGAGCAGTTTCGGTGAGGTGTCAAGGATAGGAAAGTTCTACAATATATATTTTCAATTTCATTTAATGGGGCTAAGAAAAATTTTCAATACTATTAAATAACTTATCCCCCACAAAAAACATTAAAAACAGATGGAAGAAAATATTATTAGCTTCATTTTGAGATCAAATACTATGTTAAATATTATTTCCAAGAGAGAATATTTTATGTAGATAAAATGATTTTACTGTTATATATCCTGAATATTCTGCCATTCTTTCTAAATATTAAAAATATTGATATCATATATACTATATAAATTCTGTAAGTCAATATATTATACTGATATAATTTTTAACAAATATCAAATAAACAGCATATAGACACTGGTTACTGTGCAGTTTCTTATTGCTTTTTACATGTATTTGCTTTTTGTTGCAAAATTCTATGAAAGGAATGCTTATAAATTATCTGTTTTATATAATAGACTGGCAGAGAGATTTCATACTACCTATACAAGCTCAGGATTGAATATGCCTAATTCCTGTGATATATATATTCCAAAACAAATTAACCAAGATATAAAGCAACTACTTAATTTGTATTATTGCTTCTTTTTTCAAAATTTATTCAAATATGTATGCATAAGCAGCCCCTTAATATAGATTTTATATTTTATTATTAAGATCTATTCTTACTTTAAGCCCATATGCTGAAAGTACAAATACTACAGAAGTTTCAAGCCATATTAAGCCTACATTAGCACTGTAAACATAATACAACTTGAGAGAACTCTAATGGAGAATAAAACATTTACATCCTGATTTCATGTATGTATACAAATACATACATATGCACCTACACACACACACACACACACTCACATTTTCAGGTAGAAATGTACTTCTTCTGGAACTTTGTGATATAAAAAATGATGCCCTTAAAAGGACTTAAAAGGATTAATGTGATTTTATGCAACTAAATGTTTAAATATTTTAATGAAAATGTTGAATGTTGCTTTTTATATGCTACTTAACATTATTTCCTTTTTTCTATTGAGTATTTTGTCTTTAATTATAAATCTTGAGTATTCATAGTATATTGAAAATGATCTTCTTGTTGCCTATGGTGGTACATGTCTTCAATTCCAGCAATCAGTAGACAGAGGTAGGTGTAGTTGTAGGCCAGCCTCAGCTACAAAGAATGTCGCAGGACAGCCAGAGCACTTACATAGAGAAATCCCATTTGGAAAGAGAAAAGGAAAGAGGAAAGAGAGGGGGTTGGGGAGAAGGAGAAGAGAGAGGATGAGAGAGAGTGTAAGAGAGAGAGTGGGGTAAGGAAGGGAAAAAGAAAATAATTCTGTAATGTTAGATCAGTAGCGAGTAATAGCTTTTTGAAATGTGTTTTCTATTGTTAAAATGGTGACATAATAAATGACATGCTACATTATTCTTGCTTTACTTAGGTACATTGTCTTCACTATCTCTGCAGTGAAGTATCTAATTAATTATTAGAAATAACTCATATTGAATAGCTTGTGAAACTATCTTATAGACCTGTCCTAATATTAGGAGACTCTGTCTTAATATACTTATTAATGGTATTTAAGGAATAAATAAGAAAAATGTACGACTATGCGTGTATACTAGTTAAATGTTATAAAGGTGTTTCCTGGTAGTTTTGCTTTTAATGAAAGATCAGAAAGCTTTTTTTTGTAAGTTCTCTTATAAAGTGCATGTAATTTTAATAGCCTTAGCACAGTTTTATATCTTACATTTATGAACCACACTAATATACTTCAATTTTAATGAAGTAATGTACATATTTGACCAATAACACTATATAAAATTCATACACATATTCATTTGTATATTTATTTTTGAGATAGAATCCCAGGTTGCTCTTAAACTCACTATAAAATAAAGGATCCTTATTCTCCAAGTATTTGCTGAATGTTGCACTACCATATTTGATATATGTAGAGCTGGAGATTATACTTAAGACTTCATATATGATAGAAATTCTTTACAAACTGGGAATGCTTTTCAGAGAGAAAACAATTTTAACTGGAAAAACTCTAGCAAGTAAATGATATAAGAACTCTCTTTAGTATACAACATACCACCTTAAATTTTATTAGATGTTTAGATAGACTATAGCCATTCTTTGTCCTTATTCTTATCTCTGTCTTCAGAAGGATGTCTTGGGTGAGGCTTTGGAGTAAGATCAAAATCATCTTAAAGAGAAACACAAAGACAGTCAATATATGTATAATGTGAGATAAATTCACTTCCAATCAAATAAATATACCTTGAACCAGAATAATTAATTAGAATGAGTCTTAATATTTAAACATTGAATCTATTAATATATTACTTTATGGAACAAATTTTATACAGAAAGTGACAATTTATTGGCACACAATGAAGAGGTCTTAGAAGTGCTTCATGTATAAAAATAATAAAAATTTATTGTGTTTTTCATAGACATTCATGAAGACACAACTGCCCAGAAGTGCTGGACAGATGAGAATGCAGAAATAATCAGTAGGAAGCCTGTTTACATCTGTTTAATGTAGAATTTATTTCCTTTCTGTAAACATCTCTTTCATTTTCTCAGATGAAATGACAAGACAAGAACTGTACCCAAGATGTAGGAAGACAGGGCTGGGGCTGAACCGAAAACATTTCCTTCTCTGTTCTAACCCTAGGCCTAGGCCTAAAAGCATCTAACACTCATGTAATCTAATTTAAATAATAATTTTCTAAGCTGGCTGATTCAATTTGGCTTCTCTCAGCTTCTGACTAAATTATTCTGCCTGACTTTGTACTAACTTTGCATTATGTTCTAATCTTCTGGCCCTTTCTCATTCACTGACTATTTCTGTCTTCACCTGTGTCTAGCTTATTCTCTCTGTAACCTGTCTCTGTAAAACTATCCCAGTAAAACTGTCATTCACATACACTATGCACCAAATACCACATTACTACCACCTTTTCTCTCTCCCTTCTCTTAAGCAGCCTCCCTTCCTCTGCTGTTCTTATGTGAGTTGGGTGTATTTTATCTCTGACTCATTCTGTGAAAACTTTCTCTGGTTCATCACTTTTTCTACCTCTCAATTGGCATCACTTTCAAACATGGTGGCTTCCTTGTATAAACTGATCTTACCATAATTGTTAGGAATTAAATGTGTGTACTAAGGGCTTGTCTGAATTTCAGGCAAATCAGATGGCAATCCACGGTATGTCTACATTCCTGCTAAATCAGAGCAGACACATTGCTACATTAAAATTTCTCTAGATCTTCCATGAATTTCCTGGTTTTGTCTTAAAATATTTTGAAGACATATGTTATAAGTATGTTCACAGATTAGTGTGAGACATCATGGAGATATAGGATTCCCCCGCTTTTAAACAGTTGTGGAATTGAGGTTACCATGGCATGTATAATTGGTAAGGGGGTGAGAGGCATCTCTAAGACTGCCAAAGACCTTGGATGGGGGGGGGTTCCTAGCTGTCTATAGGGGTGACTCCTAGATGGGTGGATATGAACCTAAAGTGGTCCTGCAGCCAGGCAGGACCCCCAGTGTAGGGATAAGGACACAAACACACCCACAATACACTTGACCCAAATTTTGTCCTGCCTACAAAAACGTGCAGGAACAAAGATGGAGCAGAGGCAGAGGGAATGAGCAAATAATAACTGCCCCAACTTAAGCCACATGCCAAAGACAAGCACAGATACCTGACACTACTAATGATGCGTTATGCTTGCAGACAGGAGCCAAGCATAACTGTCTTCTGAGAGGATCCAACCAGCAGCAGACTGAAACAGATACAGAGATGCACAGCCAAACTTTGGACATAGCTCTGAGAGTCTTATGGAAGAATTGGGGGGGGGGCGTATTGAGGGGTCTCTAGAGGATAGGAACTTCACAGGAAAACTAAGAGAGTCATCTAACCTGGACCGTTGTGGTCTCTCAGAGACTGAACCACCAACCAAGACCATACATCGGCTGAACCTAGGCCTCCTATATGTAGCAGGTGTGTAGCTTGGTTTCCATGTGGGTCCCTCAAAACTAGAATAGAAGCTGTACCTAATGCTGTTGCCTTTCTGTGGATCCCTTTCCCTTGTCTGGCTTCAAGGATGCACCCCTCAAGGCAGATAACTGATGTGCCAGTGTTGAGAAGGATACCTAGGAGGGCTCCATTCTCTCAGAGGAGAAGGTTAGAGGCAATCAGTGAAGGAACTGTGTAAGGGAGTACCTAGAGAAGTGGGACAGCAATCATGGTGTAAATGCAAAAAAAAAAATAAATGGAAAAATCAACATAACAGCATTACTTATGCTAACAACGTTAAATATGTGATTTTTAAAAAGATCTATTTATATATTTTATGAATATGAGTACACTGTAGCTGTCTTCAGACATACCATAAGAAGGCATCAGATATCATTAACCATGGTTGTAAGCCATGATTTGGTTGCTGGGAATTGAACTCAGAACCTCTGGAAGGAAAATCAATGCTCTTAACAACTGAACCATCACTCCAGCTCTAAGTATCTCTTTTAATTATAAAATTATATGACAAAACAAAATTATACCTATGAATGAAACATCAATTTAATGAAGACAATCTCATTTAACTGTTCATGTGTAGATAATAGTTATTTCAATAAATGACACAAGGAAAATTTTAGCAAGAAAAAATTATTCAAGTCTATTAAATTAAGAAAAGATTAACAAAACACCATCAAATTCAAATTCTAATGAATGATGGAAGACATAAATAAGACCATGATAGAGATGGTCAGATTTGAACCAAATATGTATGTGTGTGTATATAGTTATATATATATATATATATATGTATGTACATATATATTTTTATGCATGGATGAATGTATCAGAAAGAATCATTTTAAGGAATGGAATTATCTTTTGATTTCAAGTTTTAGAAGTTTTGATCATGTTTGGCTGGATCTGCTCTTTCTGCATGGGGTGATAAAGAATATCTTGTCAGAAGGAATTTGCAAACTGAACCAACTTACTTTCTGGTATTGCTGAAGCAGAGAGAAACTATTATTGTGCTGACAGAATTCCCCCATTTAAATCTTTAGCGTATTAGATCAACCATCAATACTAAGGTTAGGTCTTTCTCCTCTTGCTCTTCCCTGGGGTCTATATCCCAAACACACCCAATACTTACCATGCATCCCTAAATCCAACCATGCTGCCAAATCCAGCATTTAATTCTTGCTTAAGGATAGCTAAACATTTTTTGTGTTGTTATGACAGGCAGTAGCTTTAGTTCTGGAAAGAATAATCCATAAGCTTTAGTCTCCTACTCGTATATCTAACACAAACATTCTCTTTAATGATGATATTTCAAAGCCTTTGCAAAACAGTAATCTGGAATTATAAAATTGGAGGAAGTTTTATTTTTAATAGTATGCAAAAAGAGGAGAGAAATGATTTACAATTAAAAGTTCTAAAATAAAAGCTACACAAGAAAGAGAAGTGCTTGTAGATTGGCCATTTGGAACTGGATTTTATAGTGGGTGTAAAAATTTTAGGAATTCAGAAGCAAGTTAATTATAGTGACAGAAGTACTAAGCTATCCTGATTAATTGCATGAACAGTAATACCTAGAGAATTTATGAAGTAATATACAAGTTGGTCTTTTGCCAATTATTTAGTTAAATGATTATTAAAGTTCCCCAAGGAAACAAAATATAAAATATATTCATTTTTAAATATACAAATTACTAGAATATTTAAATTATAATAACCTTTCTTTTTCTTCAAGGTATTTCATTTACATCAAAAAATAAAAGATTTTATGACATATGATGAATGTAAGCATTCATCAACATTATTAACAGAATCCGTAAGATTAGATATTCAAAATTAATTATCTTTCCTAAATCTGCTACAAAATCCAAAGCACACACAATTTATTGTTTAATGTCCATATAGATGACTAAGTTTAAAAGATCACTTTCACTTGTATTCAACATTCTATAAAGGTCTCTCAACACAGTTGTCAAGTAGCATGCTTTGTAAAACATGCTATAGGCCTTATGCAGTGGTGCACATCTTTAATCCTAATACTTAGGATTGTGTGGCAGCATATCCCTGTGTGTTGAAGGTCTGCCTGGTGTACACACTGAGTTCCAGGACAGTCAGGGCTAAATAGTGAGACAATGTGTTAAACTCTACCCCCCTGCTCTGCAAATATATATGTATGTATATACATATACATACATATACATACATATACATACATATATATATATATATATATATATATATATATATATATATATATATATGTTCTTCCTGGAAATCTATTAAAATCAAAGTTATAAGACATATCTGATAAATCCAAAAGAAATTTAGACATTGTTGGAAAATTCATTTTATTTCTGGAAACTGAGAATAACAATTTGATAGATCTTTTCTGTTACTTTATCGCTTTAATAGTTAAAGTCTTCCATTCTATAAGAAGTGATTGCTTCATCAGTATTTAATATGTCTGCGTGAAGCATCTTATGGCTATGATCTAAACACCATCATTTTAAACTGTATATCTCACCTGGCATATCAGCAATGACCTGTAATTCAATTACTTTGAAGTTAGGGGCCAGAATTGATGCCAGCACAAGCTACCCAGTGGATCAATGCTATATCTTCCATAAATAAGGAATTAAGTAAATAAATAAAAAATGGTAAATCCAGACTTCTTATTTTATTGATTATTACAATAATTTATAGTTAGCATGTAGTAGTGACTTAGTAAGAATTTTTTGACCATAAAAGATTGCCAGTATTTGTTCAAATATTGTAACTTGTTACAAACATAAGAATTTACGAATACATTCAAAGAAACAATATGAATACAACTCAAGGACAAATTTCAATTTGTTTTTTTTCTTTCCTATTATAAACCAAAACTGTTAATGTCACTAGAAAGCATGCTAGTTATCAAGTCACATATCTTAACATAGTAAAATGACTGGACTGTGGGCAACAAATTTGTCTAGGCAAAACAAAGTCGATATATTTTTCTTTACTGATGTAGATGACAAATCAACTGCAATCTTAACTTGATAGAATAATGGATGAGGCCCTAGATATATATTCATTTTATCTTTAGAATGCAAAGCATAAGTCCACTATGAAGTTACTTGTGTTTTACACTGAATATTTTTCCATGTTGTAAGACAGCATAAATGAGTCAAAAAGATAGCAAGCTAAAGATGAAATGTTTGTGTATAGAAGTCTCATAATTTCATCAACTCTGAAAATATTAAGACTTTACCAGGTAGCCATGCTACTAAGTCAAACAATTACATCTTACAAACCTAATCTAATTGATGTACATATGAGAAAATTATGAAGCCCATTGACAATGGATTACTGCAGTAGGCATAGTATATCTCTTCCTACAAAAATAGAACTGCCTATTACTTGCTTTCTTTGACCAGCATTGCAATGTGCTGGTGTCTCTGATGATAGCACAGTGAACTCATAGGTTGTTTAAACCTACTGCAATTGGAAATTCAAACTAACATTTGTTAGTAGGAAAAACTCTTCCTGGGGAATTCCTAAGGAAAAGCCACTACATCCACGTATCAGGCACAAAACTGGTGGTGGCTTAAACAGCTTTTTTGGTATTCAGAGTCCATAACATTGGGATTTCCCTCTGAAAAAACTATAACAAAGGATATTTGCAAGACATTCTTTATGTAAATACAGGGAATATAATTGTTTACAGCATTATCGTCTGAACACCCTCTACACTGAACTGCAGAGATAGTGAGTTCCCCAGATTTCGATTATTTAAGACAATATCAGAAGCTTGAAATTATTATCAGTATAATAAACAAATAAAAAAGAAAATAGTGTCTCAAAGACATATAGTTCATAATACTTTTTATTTATTTACCTTAATGTGTATGTATTTGTGTCTGTGTTAGTGTGTGCTTTATATATTCATGTATCCCTAGAAACCAGTAAACGGTATCAGATCCTCTGATGTTGACTATGAGTCATCAGATGTGGCTCCAGGGATAAGAATTTAAATTTGCAAAATCAGAGAGTAATCTTAACTACTAAACCATCTCTCTAGATATTCACAATACTTTTCAAATCCTTAGTTAATTTTCGAGAATGTGTGATATAGTGACTGCATGTGATACTCTATTGCAGATCTTGCAGTGTGGGTGATATTTTAAGTCTGATTTGTTTTGTACTAGAAATAGAATGCATACAGCCAACCTTAGCAAACTTTATACCACTCTGTTATACTCCATATGTGGCTCTTTTACGCAAATTGTTTTCATTCTGTGTGTGTCGGTATGTGTGTGGTGTGTGTATAGACACTGAGGTATCTGGATGCTCCATTAAGAGTACATAGCAACTTTGTGAAACTCATTCTCTCCTTCTTCCTAGAGGTTAAATTCCAGTTGACAGACTTAAGTGACATGCCTTTACCCACTTGAGGCATTTCATCTGAACTAGCACAATGGTTTGTGTATGCTTTTAGTTAGATTATAATCACTTTTGGCAGTGATAACCCCAATAATGAATCTAAATCTCTAAATGAACCAATATTTTTCTCAGGTTAGAGATGTAGAAATATCTACTTTTCACCAAATTTGTTTTTTTTATTTTATTTTAACATCTACATATTTTTTCATTATCAATTACATTTTTATGAATATTTATTTGTATATATTAATAGAAAGGATAGTTTTACTAATCAAAATAAAGAGCTACTTAAATTTTTCAAGTGTCATATTTTGTCCAAAATTTTTTCTGACTCTCCTACATTTCTCTCTTTTCAAACACATGATAACCTGTGAAAGATGTCCAAAGCTGTCCTTGATTGTTTACATTTTGCTCCAAAACTTTTGATCTTTTCACTGTGACTTTTCTCCATTCATACTTTATTTCTTTTCTTTTTTTTGACAACTTACCTTTTTATAATGGTTCCACTGTTCTCCATCTTGATCTCTCCTCTTTACTTGTGTCCCTGTCTCTGTCCATTTCAGCACATATATGAAGTTTTACATGTAAAGACTTCTTGCTTATGACTGTGGTTGTTTCTCCTACTGTTTCTTCCTAAGATTTTACCACTCATTTGATTGCTGTACCTTCAGTAACTGCAACCTGTGAGGGATAGCTTACTCCCAGCTGAAATTGTCTCTGGCTTGCCACCCACAGCACCCAGCCAGAGGCTCACTCCACAGGCTCCAGTCTGTCTGGGGAAAGAGATAATCGGACAAGAATGACTTAATAGCCAAAGGCAGACTGTACACCAAGTGAATACCTGCCAGGGCAACAGAAATGCAGAGTTTACCGTAAGGGATGAGTACCTATTTAAAAGTGTCTAGCTGCAGGAAATTAAAGCTTCCAGATGGCACAATCGTTGCTGATCTGTGTACAGACACTCTACCTTGTAATTCTTCAAGTAATCATAATCTGAATCCTTTTAGCCTGAAACTCAAAGGCAGTCTGTTCCTGCCCTCCTGCTCCCTCATACTTACAGATTTATGTATAAAACTTTAATGTTTTGATAGAAATATATTTAAAGGTTAAATGTGTAGTGTACTTTAGAAAAAAAATGTTTTGGATTCATAACTATTTATTCTCTTTTTGGACCTACACAAGAAAGGACAAATAATAACATTTGGTCAGCTTCAGGAAATTCTTAAAAACTTATCAGAGGCAATGTTCACTAAGATCTACAATTATAATGATTTGATTTAGTAGAGACACTTTAAAACATAGTTTTATCCTACCTGAAAATGCTCCAATGCCTTATTAATTGAACATCATACTAGATAACTGAAACAGAGGCCATCTAAACTCTGAAGAGTTGTCAAGGCTCTAGGCAATAGATATATATTCAGAATTCAGATGTTGTTCCTGATTCATGCCTTTCCTTTCATCACTTGTGCTGTACTGTAACTGGCAGTCGCAGAGTTATGATTACCAGGATAGGCAAAGTGAAATGCTTTCCTCTTGGTAAAACCAAATAATTCATAAAGAGAGAAAATCAAGATATCTTCTTTTAAATTTCTGAAACTGGAGAAATAGGTGAGGTAAAATTACATGACATACAATTATAGACACCAGAGAACAAACTGAGAGCATTTACATTAATCTAGGCACCATAGCATATGTCCATAATCCATATATCAAAATGGTAAAATGTGATGCAGAGACATAAGTAGCCCCAGTGTGAGGGACAAGTGGAACTGTGTCCCCAGACCAACCCGGAAAGATTGAGTAGATCCAGAAACCCCTGTAATCCTCTTATCTGAGAATGGTAGGTGTTTCATCTACTTCTGACCCTGACCTCTTCCTGTCTGGGAGCACATGACCATGACACCTCACACAAGGATCGTGACTACTAGTAATGTAGCACACACAGAGCACAGAGTTTTCCATGCTAATGAGGTCTCTAGATGAGATGGCAAGAGGGTTTAGCCAAAAAGCTTTCCTTCCTGGATATTTTTTCCTGCAAAAAGTATTTAATCCCTGGTCCACCCTGAGTAAATCATATGCATCCATTTTTCACTATCAATAAACAGTTTGGACAAGTTAGGACTGACTCTCTCATCAAGAACTGTTATGGGGAAGTTGGGGAGAAAGTCTTTGCCATATAGAGCTATCCTGGCTAAGTCTTCTGCAGAAAGCACTGGGGTGCCTTCCATACAGAGATTTTCTGTATGGAATCCTGAGCAAAATCAGATTTCATAACACCTCTGCCTCATTGCTGGCCCATAGCCCCTATTTTTGACTCCTTATGGTTCCCAGCAGCGTCTGGGTGTCCAGGAGTTTTGGAATGTCAGCTACGCAGCCTATGTTTGCTCTGTCGTTTTTCATCCATCTGGTGACCCCATCTTAGGCTGCATCTTGCCACCCTCATGCCTCGATGTCAGTGAGGATGGGATGTAGCCTAGCGCCCTCTTGTTTTGACTTGGCTGAAAGACAAAACATGGACCCAAACCAGTGCTCATTATTTTAAGTTTCCTTCCTGTTGCTATGATACAAGGACCTGAGGATGAAATTATTTATTTCATCTTAGTCTTCCTGGTCACAAGCCATTGTTAAGGGAAGTCAGTTTGGTACTCTGACTAACTCATTCACTCATGTTTAACTTTGCTATGATTCTTAAGACAACCTGCAAGAGATGATGTCACTGGAAGAAACTTTACAACTGCAAATTTTCTTAATTAATATAGTCACTAAAAACGGTTTGTGACTATCAGTCCTGTACCTATAGATAATTGTAAACTTCACCATTAACAAGGAAACTTACCTTTGCAATAGACTGACACCACTACAGAAAACCACACATGATCAAAATACAGTTATAAAGCCCCATCTCAGTGAATACATCTACAAAACACCCTCACAACAAAGGTGCAGGGGATATTATAGAAGAGAAAAATGGAGATTTACGAGCCAGAGGATTAAGAAGTTTGGAGTGACATTGTGACTCATAGTGATATTAGAACATATAGTCATCAAACCTCACCAACATGCCTTCTCAAATGTGTCCTGGATAAGAATGACATCAGTGGACATGCCAAATTGGATAAGAAAAACCCACGAAGCCTCCAACATGTGCAAAAATAGGCAACTGAGAAAATTTCAATGAATGCCAAAGGTAATATTTAAAAAAAAATACATTCTCCTTTTTTAAATGGGTACATCTTACACTCTTCTCATACAAACAAGTAGGTCTATTTGGTCATGAGTATATAACAAAGAATTTGGTATAATAAATGAGGCTTTAAAGGTATATGAATCTTCATATTAGTCCGCAATTTTCCAGCTTTAGTATTTCTGCTTATTATCAACCTTCAATTTATTGGAAAAATACTCATCAAAATTGCACCTTCAAAATCACAATCACTCATGAGGACAATAATAAATATTCTTTCAGTTAGTTACTATGTTATTGGTCTTAATGTCTATTATGGACAGGACAGAAATATGCAGATAATTAAAATACATGAAAGCTAAGGCAGAAAGTAAGTGCATGTACTCAAATGCATGATCCAGAAAAGGGTTGGGGTTTTGTTTTTCATTTACATGATAACTAGTAATTTTCAAAGTAATTATGACTTATTATTTTAGCCATTTATGTTTGAAAATAATTTAATGATATTTAATAATAAAACACTACTCATTAATATTTGGAGCCTATTCCATTATGGATATCACCCTTCTTAGGCAGGTGAGTCTGGGTGTCATAGGAAAGATAGCTGATCATGACAGATGACTGAGTCTGTAAACAGCATTCTCTCGAGATTTCTGGATATAATCACTGCTTAAGTTCCTGCACTGACTTCTGTCATCAAATATAAAGTATGACTTGGAGGAATAAGAAAAATAAACCTCTTCTCCTTTAGGTTGCTTTATTTATTTTATCTCCATCACTACAAATTTCAAGCTAAACATATCCGCATGTATAAGTTGTATTTAAATTATTTTCCATGGTGCTTTATGTTTCATGGGATGGGGGAAAATTCTCAAAAATACTCTAATATCACTTTATATAAAATTTTGTATAAGAAATGTAAATGGATAATTTTCAGCTTGGTAAAGTGATTACGGTAGGCAAAGTTACCACATTAGCTTATGATTTCCACATATATTTCAAGTCTCATATTTCATCTTCAAACTTTTCTATGCTTCACATTCCCTTTGTCTTATGTAATTTCCATCTATAAATTTCCCTCTCACATCAGATGACAAAAGCATAATATGATGTACCTAAAAAGAAGTTCTATTGAATTGAAGAACATTTTTTTCTTTTATTTAAAATCACTTCTTTCCATAATCTCTGACTACAGTTTCCCTTGCCACTACTCTTTATAAGTTCATCCCTTACCCTCCGATCCAGGTCCACCTCCATTCTGTTCTTTACTTGAAAACAGGAACCCAGAGTACAACAATTAAATTGCATTCATGTAATATATAATAATATAAAACAAAATTAAACAAATCAGAATATGCCAAAACAAACAAACAGAAAAAAAGACAAAAAGGGGGGATAAAAGGAAACCGATATGGTTAAACAGGCCTAATCATTTGTACAATGAGTAATCTCAAAAAGATGCTCACAAAACCAGAAAAAAATAATGCTCAAAAGAATGGTAAGATATGAATAAATACAATATAAATAAATAAATAAATAGATAAATAAATAAATAAATAAATAAATAAAAATTGCTAATTTTCCATTTTTATTGATTTTTTAAATGTTCTCATCATACACCCCAACCCCACTCATCTACCTATTCCTTCATATCTACCCAAACCATGGCTTCCTCTTCATCAAAAGAAATTAAAACAATTTAAAAAATTGTGGAAGCTATAATTATCACACATGAACCTGTTGGTTCACTGCAAAGAGTCATTAGCCTGTTTTAATGCCTCTGGCTTCTGCTACACTATTTGTAATAGATCATAATAGACATTCCTCTGGATACCCAGTTACTATCCTGTTTCATGGAGATCCTGCAGCTTTGAATCTGCAAAGCCGGTCCTTTCAAGCATTCCAACTGATCATAGATGGTGTAGATTCAAAGCCCTGAGTCTGAGCCTCAGATATAACAGAGTGAGTCAGCCCACCACTTCTGCAGTGCCTGTACCATCAGGTCAAGCTGTCCAACACTGGTCAGCCTAGCTCACCCAATGATGCAGTTGGCAATGAACAGCTATCCTGCTCTCATTTACTTGGAGCTGACTCACCCATATCTTCCTCACCAGGGCCAGCTCTTCTTTGCTGTCCAGGAAAGGTACAGGGCCTATTCTCCTGAACATAGCAGCCATCAAGGTGCAGGGATAGCTCTCTAGCTTACATTACTTTAGGGCCAGCTCTCTGGCCTGCCTAAAGTGACAAGGGCAGGGGTAGCATTGGGGTTGAGGGAGGACATCTCTTCTAGAGTCTGGTGGCCAAAGACAAGCAGTGCCAGCTCAGCACAATGCTCAGGTAGCAATCCAGACTAGTGACATCTTCATGGGCTTGGTAATAACACGGACCTGGGAAAGCAACACAAATCTGGGTTTATGGCAATAAGACCACAGAGCCAGACATGGATTCTGACAGCAGCCTGTTCCTAGATATCCCCGATATACCCTGGTGAAAGTGTAGGCCACATAGATAAGCTTCTCCCTTTTCAGTGTGACCCTCAGATAGACACATGGTCTCCAGTGGTAGATCAGACCATGGACATCTTCATGACCTTTGCCATTAATTCGGGTCACAGAAATCATATCAAAATAGATCTCAGATGCAGCAATACCATGAATTCAGACATGGCCTTTGGCAGTAGCCAGGGCCAATACCTCACCATGGCCTCCTCATATCTGCCTTTTCCTCACTGTCCTTGAGTCTCCAGTTCCATTTTTATCCATGGTGTATGGCCTTCTGGGATTCAGTTTTTATTCCATTTCACCACCACACACTCCATCCTTTTCATCTCTCCATCACACACTCAGCCATCATAGTGGTTCCTTAATGTCTTTCCAAGCCTGGTGAAATTAAAAATATTATTTAAAAAAATCTGGACCTGGGGGCTAGAGAGATGACTCAGCTGTTAAGGGCACGGATTCCTTTTCCAGAGGTCCTGAGTTCAGTTCCTAGCAACATCTCGTAGCTCACAACCATTTGCAATGGGATCACATACCCTCTTCTGATCTGTCTGAAGACAGGTATAGTGTACTTATATAAATAAAATAAATCTTTTAAAAAATATAGACATGTCATTATGTGACAATGATCCTCCAAAGATGCTGTTGAGTTCATTTTTTGTTGGCCATTTATCCCTGGACACGTGACCTACAATTGAGAGTAGTTTGTATTCCCAGTAAGACTTCCTTTGAGAAACTAAATTTTCATTTGCAAGTATTAATCAACTGAGAATTGCTTCTGGGTTAGAAATGAGACCATGTGTCTACTTCTCCTGACAGTTCTAGGACCACATACAAATCGATGCATATACTGTACAAGCTGACTCAGTCTATGGTAGTTTATATGTGTATGGAGGTTCTGTGTCTAGAGAATCTGGTTTCAGTGAGTTCCTCCGTATATTTGATGTTGCTCTCTTTTTTTGTCTGAAGTACTCACTGAACCAGGAATAGATAAATTTGATAGAAAAAGAGAACCTGATAATAGAAAATTTATTTTTGACTAAGAAAGATAGGCATATATTAAACTAATATTTAACACAAATAACTACTATAGATCATAAAGAGGAATTTAAATTAAGAATGTAGAAAATATTTTAAAATGTTTAATGAATTTACCTCATAGGTCATATTCAATTTTTTCTACAAAGAAACCCTTAGTTCAGAATAAAAACACATGAAATAACTATTCAACAAAGTAGAATGAGAACCTGTAAAATAAATTGATACATTTAATTGTTATCTTCAATTTAATTTTATAAAAAATTTCTTTAAATTAAAGTTTTATAATAAAAGTCCTGGATAGATTAGGGATACAAGTTACTTACCAAATATAATAAAGGCAATTTACACAAGCCCGTTTCCATTATCAACAAAAATGAAGAGAATCTCAAAGCTATTCTACTAATAACAGGAACAAGATTAGGCTGTCCATTATCTCCATAACTCTTCAATATGATAATTGCATCTTAGCTAGAGCAATAATATAATTGAAGGAGATCATAGTAAAAATTAGAAAGGAATAGATCAATGTATCTTTATTTGCAGATGGAATGATAATACACGTATATGATCTAAAATCTTCCCCAGAAAATTACTATGGCTGATAATCACTTTCAGCAAAGTATATGGATACAAAATTAAAGTTAAAAAACTCAGGAGCCCTCTTATATATCACTGAAAATCTGACTGAGAAAGAAATCTGGAAAAAATACATTTTATAATAGCCTCAATTAATATTAAATATTTGAAGGTAAATTTAACAAAATAGTGAAATATAAGCATAACAAAAACTTCAAGTCTTTGAAAAAAGAATTTGAAGGAGTTATCAGAAGATGGAAAGATCTCCCAGGTTTATAATTGGTGTGACCAACATAGAAAAATGGCCATTCTATCAAAAGCTATATATATATATATATATATATATATATATATATATATATATATGATATATATCTTTCATTTTATGATTAAATATACATCTCTATTTTTATTACACATTCTGTAGCATTCATAAAGTAGTTTGATGGAAGTCTTGATTCCAATATGGTTATAAATTTTAAAATAATGTAAGTTGGCATGGTTAATTTACTGAACTTTCAGGAATAACCCCATAATCTAAAACTATCAATGTTGATTTAATGTGTAAACACATTACTGTTTCTCTCCATAGTGACAATCAGTCACAATATACTAATTTCTGGAATCTTTAGATAATTACATACACTTCAGAAATCATACAGAGAATTCTTTGATTTTTGTGTCTTTTAAATTATATGTTAGTTCAAAATACAGTTTTGTAAAGGGGTATAATTTACAATACACACGACACATTTCTACATATGCATTCACAAGTAGAGTTGTATTTACTTAACAGTAAGACACACTCCTTTTTAATGGAGTTTTAGATAAATACTATTAAGTTTCTTAACTTTGAATTATGAAGCTATTACAAAATATGATTTATAAAAGGCATGCCTCTCATAGGGAATAGGCTGCATATCTATGCACTAGAGATGTTAAAATGTGTGCAAATAAATTATTTTTAATTGTCTACAATATAAGTATGAAATATTTTTCTTTGCCTTAAGTTACTGTTTAACTCTGGATATTTATGTCAGAGGTAAAAGTAAGCATAATATGGCTTCAAAGGCTAGAAAATTAAAAGTGATGCAGTAAATTTGATTAATTCTGAAACAGAAGGAGATCATAACATTAAAACAGGATCACAAACTCTTGTATTACAGATAGAAAAAACAGTAAAGTTCTATAAGGGAAAGCAGTAGAGAAATGACTTGGAAATAAAAACCGTAGCTCAAAAATATTTACCTGGTAAATATGAATAGATCTAATTTTTTTGTGAACTTTAACCTCATTTTTTTTGAAGAACAATTAGAGAACCTTAAAAATATAATTTTAAACTTAGTTCTTACATTATCCATAAAACAGTGAGGATGCCTAGACATGCATAGGTTGTGGTAATCTTTTGTATATTTTATACACATGTATTCTTTATAATACACAATACTTGGTAGCTCTTCTTTTAGTTTCCATATCAGCAATAAATTGAAGAAAACATGCTATTTTCATCTGGTGTAAGGAGAGTGTTCTCATCAGCTCAGAGGAGACTAAGGAGCAACTTTGTTCTGATGTTCATTCCACAACAGCCACCTCCAACACGCTGCCAAGTTTGACCCCAAGGAGATCAAAGACATGTACCAAAGATGCATCAGAGGCAAGGTTGGAAGATTGACAACACATCTACATTGGCCTACAAGATCAATCTCCTGGATCTTTCTCCAAAAGAGTAGATAATGACATCGTCAAGGCAACGGGGGCAGAGAGCAGAGGGTGTTGTAAAGGTCTGAGATTAAAGTGAAAGTGACTACTTTGAGCAGCCAGACCTGGATGGAGGTGATGCCTTCTGTCTCTGCCCTGATTATTAAAGTACTTCAGTAGCCATGGAAACAGAAGGAAGCAGGCAAACATTAATCATAGAGGAAATACATTTGTTTTTTAATGAGATTGTTGACACTGCTCAGCAGATGATGTACTAATCTTTAGATAATAAACTTTCTGGAACTCTTAAGGAGAGCCTGAGTATGTCATAATATGTGGGCTGCAATAGTGATATTTTCCACCCTGAAGACACTGTAGAAGACATCAGCTGTGCTGCGTCCCACTCCTTAAGTATCAGGGCAAAGTATTTCATTACAATTCATCTGACAAAAGAAAAATATTCTAGTTTTGTCCCAACTATTACATGATTAGATAATATAGAAAGATATAAGTGCATCATGTAGAATTTTATTCTTTAAACAGTATATGTGAAATTATAGACATGTATATCTCTTTAACTGAAATTAATAAGCCTTGGCAGTCTCCATTTTCCTTTGAGAATATGAATATGGTAATTTCTGTTAAGATTTTCCTTATGTCCTATCCTTTCATATTTATATAACTAGATACTTATAGCTAGGACAAATATGGAATGTGGTTCATTATGTTCTGTGTTCTAAAGTCCTGTACAAGAGCAGGTAATTATTCTGCATAATATCTACATTTCTAATATTATCTGATTATAGTAAACAAATGTAGAGCCTATGTAAGCTAGGATCAATTTCCATTACCACTCTAAGCTGTTCCTCTACAGTAAGTATGTGTAAATATAAAAAGTTTGATTATTAACATATATTCTTAAAAGTTGATAATTTTGACTAATATAACTATATAATTACCATTTTATTTTATAAAACTCATACTTTAATATGTTACTAATTTCCAATATTATGAGATAACATTTTAATCAAAATAAAATGAAACTTATGTGTCATAATTAAAATAATTGTTATGACTTCAAATAAAAATGTCACAATATATTTAGAAATAGTCAAGTAATTATGGAATCACTCATTTATAACTTTGAAATTTTTTTATGTTTAAAACGTTTTGACAGATGCTCTATTATACTAATAAAAATTTACTCAGTCCACCTGATACAAATATTTTGAACTGGTAATCCACAACAAGAAAATAACTTTCCACCTGCAAAGCATAAACTTGAAAGTTTGAAGACATTTCAAAAAGAAAATAAGTGAAATAAAATATAATATAAAGTGAAATAAATGTTGGAAAGAAGAAGCGCAAATGGCCAGTAATTATTCATTTGTTTGTTTATTTTACTGTAAGCTCCTTATCCATAGCAGATTGGCCACCATCAAAAAATCTGACAAACCTGAGAATTCAATTACACCACTCCTGGGTATATACCCTAAAGATACTTCAACAGATAACAAGGACACATGCTCCACTATGTTCATAGTAGCCTTATTTATATAGCCAGAAGCTGAAAACAATCCAGTCTTCTCTCAATAGAGGAATGGACACAGAAAATGTGATATATATACACAATGGAGTACTACTCAGTTATTAAAAACAATGACTTCATGAAATTTTCAGGCAAATGGATGAAACTAGAAAATATCATTCTGGATGAGGTAACACAGTCACGAAAGAACACACATGGTATGTAGTCACTGATAAGTGGATATTAGCTTAGGATACCCAAGATACAACCCAGAAACCATAGAAGCTTAACAAGAAGACCAAAATGTGGAGGCTTCAGTACTACTTAGAAGGGGGAATAAAATAATAACTGGAGGTAGAGGGAGAGAGGAATCTGGGAGGGAGAGAGGAGAGGGAAAGAAAAGTGAGGACAGGCTCAGGTGTGGGAGAATACAGGGGAGAAGTACAGATGATCAGAAAATTGAACAGAGCTGTGTAGCAGTGGGAGATGGGGAACTAGGGGTAGCCACCACAAAGTCCCAGATGCCAGGAAAGCAAGAGATTCCCAGGACCCAACAGAGGGGAGAAAGAACCTGTAAAGACCATATCCGGATGTTAGGCATGAATCCACTTTGAGGGAAGGGGACATCAACCAAACTCAAAAATACTAACACAGAATTGTTCGAGCCTAAAAGAAATGCAGGGGAAAAGAGAGGAGCAGAGGGAAAGGCCAACCAGAGACTGACTCACCTAGGGATCCATCTTATCTGCAGCCACCAAAACTGGACACTATTGCTAATACCAAGAAGTGCTTGCTGAGAGGCGCCTGATATAGATGTCTTATGAGAGGCTGGGCCAGAGTCTGATGAATACAGATATAGATGACCCCAGACAACCATCTGACTGAGCACAGGGACCCCAGTGGAGAAGTTAGGGAAAGGACTGAAGGAGCCGAAGGGGTTTGCAATCTCATAGGAAGAACAACAATATCAACTAACAAGACCTTCCTCCCCAGAGCTCCCAGAGAATAAACCACCAACCAAAGAGTACACATAGAGGGACCCATGACTCCAGCTGCATATTTAGCAAAGGATTGTCTTAATCTGACATCAATGGAAGGGGAGGCCATTGGTCTTGTGGAGGCTAGATGCTCCAGTGTAGCGGAATGCTAAGGCAGTGGGGCAGAAAGGAGTAGGAGAGAGGATCTCCCTCATAGAAGCAGAATGAAGGGGTGATGGGATAGGAACTTTGTGGAGGAGATAACGTGAAGGGGGAAAACACTTGAAATGTAAATAAATAAAATAACTAATAAAAATAAAAAGAAAGAAAGAAATTTGCAAACAGATAGCGGAAGTAGAAGTAAATGGGAGCCAGTTTTCACTACAGGTGAGTTGAATTTAATACAGCTATTTTTAACTCAGTTGGAATGTCCTTAACAGTACCGAAAACAGAATTACCGTAAGACTCTTGTAGCCCGGAGCACACACCCAGAGAACTCCATATCCTACCTTAATGATCTTGTTTTTTAAGTCTAAAAAATTTCCCTGTCAAAAATAAAGGAAATTTTCATATATTGTACTGCTAATGATCTTCTGTAGGATCCCACTTAACATTATTATTTCAAAATTAGAACTGTCTTTCGACCCTTAGTTGACATGGCATGTATACAAAATTCAATACATCAAAGTGATAATACAGTCAACTAAGCATGTTGTGGCAGGATTATTTAACTGATGCGGGACATGTTAATAGTTTTTGAGAAGAGCCACATGTATGGAAATTGGTCCCAGACCATCTTGACGTAACTTATCATATAGACCCCTCCACTACGCCTCACTCACAGTGATAGGATCCACTTGTCTTACCACCACAAAAGTTCACTTCTATCTGCAAATTCTACATGTTCCTATTTCTTTATCTCATGATTTCTCTTTAATTGCATTCAATCATCTGACAATTGGATTTCAATATTCCAAAACATGCACATGCTTCCTCATTAGTCTTTCCTCCATATCTTTTATTTCCACACTAGATTGTCAACAAATGGTAGTGAAATAGAAGCTTGCCCATAGTGAGTAATGCAATAAAAATCACCCTTGAGCTTACATTAGTGTAAGAATAGCACATAATCAGGTTATATAGTTCATTCATTAATATATATTTATAGGTCATCAGTCTTATTCTCCCTTGTTTGTAATAATTACAGAGACCTGACCTTTTTTTTAATTGACATCAAGGATAGGAAATACTCTTGAAAAGATTTAGTATAATGTGAAGAAAAAATAATAAAGACAAAGAAACATTCTGATTCCTTATCCTCTTAATTTTCATCTTTATTTCTTCCCTCTATGCTGACAGAAAGGTATATTTTAAGGTTTCCTACAGATATGTATATCAGAGCTAACAATAACACATACTTTTAAAACCTTTGTACAAACAGGGCAAGGAATTTATCTTTTAACCAAAGCTAGGCTCAAATTCATTCTGGAACCCTTACTATCATTGAATTTACTCTCATCCTCAGAGCATGAGGATGTCTCACAGAAGATATACTTTACTTAACTTGGTGTAGGATTGATATTGTCAGAAACATGTAAAATGCAGAAGGTAAAAATTTGAGAATGAGTGTAAAAGGCAATGTTTTAGTCAAAATTCGCTTTTAAAGTATTATTTTATTACTTATTAAAGAAAATAATAAGCAAATAACAATTCCTAAATAAGAGTTTCTTTAAAAGACAGATGGTGAGATAAATATGAAAAATAATGTCAAATTAGCCAGGTTTTCTGAATGGCCATTTATAAGTTATTTTAGTTTTTAATTTTTAAAGAATTGATGTAATTATATCACTTTTCTTCCTTTTCCTCCTTGTGTTCCTTCCAATGGAAACCTTACCCTATCTCTGAAACTAATGGTTTCTATTTCTTTAATTGCTTTTATGTATATGTTTTTAAATATATAAAATATAACCTGTACAGTATTATACTGTTAATTTTATGTATGCTTTGTATGATTGGGAACAGGAGAAGGGCTATCAAGATGCATCAGGAAAGAAGTTTAGTAGGTGATAAATAAGAACAAATATTTTGATTTAAATGTAAGAAATGCCACATTAAAGTCTACTAATTTTTTTCTAATTTTGAAAGATAAATTGAAGAAAAGAAAAATAATAGCGACTGATAGTAAACTTATATACATAATTTGGCAACAATTTTTATGTTCAATAGAAGTTTTGACTGAATCAGCAGTAATTAGTTATATACGATATTTGAAGATAAATGAATGAATTTCTCTTGGTAAAGGCATGTATGCACCAATTTTGCCTGAAAAAATATTATACCTTTTCAATATTGTGAGAGGAATCCACTATTGTGATTTTTTTCTGTTCAGTGAATGACATGTATTATAAGAATTTTCAAATCTTTTTAATGTTAAATATCCATTTGATTTAGTATATAATTTGTGCTTTACAATTGATAAATTATTATATATTTCTAGTAGGTAACTCATAGATCCTTTGAAGACACCTTTAATTGCTAGAAACTATAAGGTCAAGTGTACCTGTTGCACTATGAATCAATACTATGTTACTACACAAACATTGACAGATGTCATTTATATAAGCTTCTGTCAATTGTTGTATTTATGTGTCCATGGTCTCTGTTAGGCATATTTCTAAGTTGACTTTTTTGTTACTATTCTGTAACTGCCATAACAAATATCTTCTCATGGATCTGTTTTCTAAAGTATCAGGAATCAGGTTAGTTTCTTCGGTTTGGTGTGTTCTAGGAGAGAAGGGGATTTTGAATGTGTTCTCTATAAAACAAGCAGAAAGGAATGAAGAGCTAGATAATTTAACCTGCCTAGAAAATTAGAAGAATAATTACATGTGTTGACACATCACAGATAATTTTCTTTATCGAAATGATGTGCTTTTTTTTTAACCTCCTGCAAGTTGTATGAGTGAGATTCTATATCAAATGACAGATTATTAAGATAAGAGGATACACATTTGACCCTGAACCCTAGCGCTTTTATGTAGTCATGTACTGCCTGTGTCACAGCTTCATTTTCTATCTGTGTAAGTGTAACTTGTCATTTCCTTTAAATTAAGGAGATTTTTTTAATTTCTTCTCTCACTGGTCTCATTTTAAACACAAATTACCTGTTTAGAGAGTCAGTCTCAAAGAATAGCTATTGGCAACTTGAACTTCACTGTATGAATTTGTGGAGATGTGAAACATCCAAGACAGTGCCCCTTATTTTCTGTCTGCATCTTTCATCTTCTCCATGGCATTCTGTTTCTTTGGATCTTTGCAGGGCCATGAAAAATTTTTTTTATTTCATTCCGCTGACTAGATTCTTAATTGATCAAGGTGTTAATACCAACAACAACAAAAAGAATTTCCACAGTATACTCAATCCGGTGAGGCCTAGTCCTCTAAAATACAGAAAAGCTCCAAGAACCTACTCTTGCTGGCCTGCAAAAGTAATTAACTGCCAGTGTTTAGCAGGTATAGGGAGAACACACTTTCCATCTATCATAGCTCCCTTGGGACACATAATAAGTAGGAATGATGTCAGAACCAACATTGAGAAGACAAGAATTGTTTTAACAATGTGCGTTTAGAACAATACCAAAGCCACATCTGGCTAAACAGCTGTTACATCTTGATGCAAATCAGCTAATTCTTACCCAGGAAAACTGGAGATGATATATTTCTATTGCTTTAAGATACAAAATTTATGAAAATTGCTGCTCAACAATAGAAGATTGATTCATGATTTAAAGTAGAATGTATGATCATTGTGCACAGAATTTCTCATAAATAATCATCTATTAATATGGATGTGTAAGATTAAGAAGTATCATATTATTGATGTCCCTTCTTAAGAAGCATGCTAGATATTTTAGTCTCTATTAACTGTATTTTGATTAAAAATTTTATTTGAAAAAAACTTTTATTTGGGTTATACTATTTTTCCAGATTTCAGTATCATTTTATTCAATAACATGACTTGTTTGGTGATGAAATGTAATGGTTTTACTTTTTTATTTTTGTTGAAATCTAAAAATTGCACATTTTATTTGTGTTCCATGTGCTATATTCATGTGTGTAAATAGTTTTCACCTACACAAAATATATATTTTTTTATCTTCTGTAATCCACACACTTAACCAATTTCTAGTTTTCAATATTCTACTTTTGAGAACACATAGAAAAAAAGTACCATGACATTTAATTTGATTTTCCTTTCAGAAGAAAAACGATTATGTAATGCAAGTGTTATTTTAAAAATATGAAATAATCTGGTCATGAGCACTCTACTAACTTCAGTCTTCACTAAACCTAACGTTAGCAGGTATCATATAAGAGATTTAAATCAAATGAAGGAAACATGCACTCAAATATATGCAAAAGAAAATGCAAAATAGAGTCACAATTAAACTAATAATGTCGTCCACATCTCATTTAATATAATGTAAAAATAGGAGCTAAGAATTAATATGTGCAGCCAATATAAATAGAATATTATGAACTGTGTTTATTATATATTGACAGAGTTGAATACTAACACCATGATAGAAATATCAAGTTGAATTTTTACAGAACGTTTTTAACCCCTTTTCCCAATATCTCATAATGTCAATCTGAAGTGTCATCTTCTCAGAAAGTAACTTAATAGAGCCATATCAACTCCAATAAAAAGGTATCTTCTGGTTTCTTTACAAGATAACTTACCCCAAAATGATAGCACTCGATAGTAACACTAACAGAGTCAACTAATATGGCTCCTTGCCTCTCTCAGTGATTGAACCACCAACCAAAGTGCATACATGGTCTGGACATATCCCCCAACCTTCCACTGCCCCAGACATATGTAGCAGATGTGCAGGTTGGTCTTCATGTCAGTAGTGGCATGAACGAGTGGAGAGGACGGGGTACTAATCCCTAAAGCTGTTGTAGATTCTGTCCCCCTATCTCAGCTCTCTTTTCTGGCTTCAGCAGGAGAATTAGTACCTAACTCTGAAGAGACTTGATGTGCCAGGGTGGGGAGGAATACTCATGGAAGGAGGGGAGAAGGAGCGTCACTCTTTCAGTGGAGAAGGGGAAGAGGATTGGGGGATTTGTGGATGATGTCAGTATCATGTTAAGTAAGGGCTTGGTATTCTCTGGCTCGTTTTTTACTTTTTGAAGATACAGACTTGTAGGACTATATTCCCAACACAGAAGATGCGACAGGAGGATTGCCACAAACTCAGAATCACCCTAGACTACACAGTCAGTACCAAGAAATTCACAATTATAGAATGAAGCTCTGTATCAAAAGATTACTTTTAAAAGGGACATATATGGCAAAATCTGGCATGGGAGAATAAAATATTCTGTGAGTTTTGTAAAATCAGCCCAAATTTGCCTCCTGTCATTTCAAAAGTTTGTATGTACTGTCATACTGCCAAAACAGATAAAATTCATAGCTCTTGACACCTCGTACATAGCATACAAACAGTAAGCAATTGCTACTCTCAGACTACACCTCTGTTTTAACTTTGCTTTGTACAAAATCATTTCTAAAATAAATAACTGTGTAGTTTGATAATGACTTGTGATCAGACTTTAATTTCTGAAATCCACATATAAAGCTGAATGTGGTGAATGGCATCTGTAATTCCAGCACTTCTTGAAACTGAATGGTAGAGTCCCAAGAATCTGCCCGAATTTATGCAGAGAAACTTGCATAGAATAAACAGCTATGGAAAGTGCATACATTCTGCCTCAGATCCAAGGTGGACAGACAGAATGGCATTTGGAAATATTGATTCCTGTCAGCTTCCGAGGCTATGTCATGCATGTGACTGGACAAACAAATGCATACACTGTTAAATGTTTAAAATTTTCACACTATTTAGAGATTATTTCTCTGTATAATTTTAGCATTATTTTACATTAACGAGTATATTCAAAACCATACATATTATTCAATATAAATTAGGTATTAATTTAATTTTAAACACTCAGTTACTCTTTGTTAATTCAGAAGTAATAATAGTGATAATAAATTTTATGTTTGTTTGTTAATGATATAAAGTATGGGAGTATAGAGATGGCTTAGTAATTAAGGATACATACTATTCTAGAGAAGGACCTGAGTACCCCTCACAGAATCTATTTGGGGAACTATGCTACTATAATTCCTACTTCATAAATATTCCATTCTTCTTCTCTTCTCCACATAAACACACATACAAGTAATGAAAATAAAACAAAATCTCTACCAAAAAGACATGAAACACGCTATGTTTCTCTTATATGCTTTTAAAATTGTTTTCGTGTTAAATAACTATATTATGCATTTGATTATATTTTTGTATATTTGTACCTACAGTGTTTATTATATTTAAAGGTGTGTGACCTTTTATAAGAATTTTTTATCCCTTTTTCAAGTAAATCATTACCTTAAGAAAAAAATCTTATGCAATATTGTAAAAATAATAGCTTCGTATTTTAAGTGCCAATGCCTAGGTTGAAATATAAATCAATATCTAGGTGAAATATCTGAAAGACTGAATATTTCTGTCCATATAATATAGGATTAAGGTTATCAGGAGTAGAGAAATTTTGAAGTTGTTATATTTTCTGACAAATAAAATAATAAAATACAAACCACTCAGTTTATGTTTGTCACTTAATATGTCTTTCAAGTTTTTATGTTTGCTCATAGAATTGTTTTAAATACATAGTTTTAAAAATATTTTCCCCTGGAAAGAAAATATTCTGTGTTGACATACGTCATATTTGTCACATTACATTATGAAGAATTGTGCTGGGAATGACATTTAACTAGGTTTGCTTTTGCACTTACACATCCATTTAATTCATCAGTGTTATCCTGGTAGTTTCCAAAGTGAACAAAGTATATTCAGCCAAGTTTAAATGTTAACTCCTTGGAATGAGACTGGAAAAAAATCTTTATTTTAATATGGTACATAGTAAATAGTGATGGATGTTTAGCTTGCTGAGTACCTTTGGATGGGCAAAAGATGAAAATAATTTTGCATTTGATGATTTGGTTGTAAAACCTGATTCTGTATAAACGTACTTAAAATTATTCAATATCAAAAATAATTTGTTTTTAAAATAACAACAAAACAAATTTTTACATGATGTTCTATGTTACTAAATTCATTGTTCTTTCTTTTCAACACAGTGAATATTTTCTATGCTGTTGAAAGACTGAAAGATGGAAGTAACTTCTTTCCTATAACACTCACTATTTAAATACTGAGTTGATAGTAAAAGATAGAAAAGTTGAAAATATCAAAGAAAATACCTTGCAAATGCCAATAGATAAACTAAATCGGCTACTTGAAGCTAAAGTCTTCATATTTTATGCTTCTGGGTTTGGTAATATTTCCTTACAATGTGTGCTGATATCATTTGGGTATAGAAGTATAAATTGTTGTGAGACCCTGCTTCCTTGTGTTGACTTCCTTGCATAACACAATTTTCCTCGGGCTGTGGCTAATCTGTAACATATAATCTGAGCTATGGGCACACAACAGAGAGAATTTATTTACTAGTAAGTATAGAGCATAGTAGTATAAAATAGTGAAATGCCAGCAGGGTTATCTTATGGTAATACTGTTTTGCTCAGCTTTTTCTGTGTACATGAACACTACATGATTTTTTTTTAAGTTGGGCTTGGCAGGTGAATAAAAGTTGCCTATGGGTTTCATTTAGTCTTAATGGCTTTATTAAAGTTCTGTTTTCAAAGATGAGAGTTCAAGTTTCTCTACATGAGTTTTGGACTTTGTTCCATAACAAGTGATATTGAAAATATTTCACAAATGGTAGATAACGGCACTAACTGCTCAATACAAGAGAAAAAGAATGAACACAGAAATATCATGAAGGCTTCAATCTTTACAAAGGAATTTTCTATCTAATTGAATCTCTTTTTTTGACCTTTTTTGGCTTCATTAACCATAATCTAAATACATCTGACTTCATAATGATTATACCCTATTAACTTCTCAATGGTAATATTTATCCACAAAACTTTCAACTTACAAGTTAAATGCATAATATGGCTGTATAGTACAGTATTAACAATTAAGTTTCTCAGCTGGATGCTACTATAATCTGCAGGTAATGGTCATAGTCATCAGAAAATATGCTCTTGGAAAAAATCAACTGTGTCAATGTGCTGTAAGTGAAATACCTATCACAAGAAATTCTAATTCCGTTCATTAGTTGACTATCTAGCTTTATAATTAAGAAGTGATACTTTCCACTACTGATATAGCTTACACATTTTATTGTTTCTTAGAAAAAATTCTTTGAAGTTCCAATTTCTTTGTATAAAATCTGATAAGGTCATCAAATTTAATGTACTTTCTACTTAAATTTCTGGAAAACTGTGGAAGCATTTATTTGTGATATTAAGAGAAGTCTCACATCTAAGAAGAAGAAAAAACTCTTTGTACACAAATAGTTAAATATTTGTTTACTACATTAAACCCTATTAAATTCTAGCTAAGTGTGTAACATTTTTTGCTAATTGTATAACATTTCTCAAAAATCTTTCTTCATAAAATTTTTTACTCATGAATCTTTAACAATATATTGTGGTAGTTTGTATGGAATGGCCACTATATAATCATATATTTGGATACTTGGTCCCCAACTAGTGGAAGTGTTCTGTAAGGATTGGGAGGTCTGGACTTGTTCAAGAAGTTGTGTAAATCTGAATTGGCTTTGAGGTTTAAACATACACGCTATTCTGAGTTAGCCCTCTTTCTCTGCCTCATGTACAACCTTAGCTACGACTCTGACATCATCCCTGCTATCATGAGAGTCATAAACTCACTCTTTCATACTAAGCTCAGTAAAGTCAATAATCCATCACTTGTCTTGGTTATAGTATTTTAGCACTACAAGAGGAAAGTAACTAACACAAGCATAAATTGCTCCTTCAGTGACAATAAAAGACATCTCAGTACTTTATTCCTTAAGTTTGTAAAAGTTCCTTTTATGAAACAAATTCTCCATCATTACAGGGTTTTAATGTCTTAAAAACACAAAGCAGATAGATATGAAGAGAGTAAAGGTGAGTATCATACCCCTAAGAGAGGACTTAGCTCCAGAATCAAAAGAAGCCACTCACCATGAAACATACAGGTTAGAGTTTAAGCCATCAACATTCCAATTACTGATCTCCATTCATTAGCTACACGTGTTACAATAAATTTCCCTTCTCAATAAGAAAATAAATTAATGTACATAAAGATGACCTGTGTATGACAAGTCTTTTGAGACCATGATGATAATACAAAGATGGAGACTCAACTGTGTGTCAACTCCTCCATCCCCACTGTGGATATACCAAAAGAAACCGTCATTATCATCCCTAGTAGAAAGAGGATATGAGAATGCGCCACTTCCATCTTTTTATAACCATGTATGTTACGAATTTGTCTCATACAGAAGTATTTGAGGTGCAAATGCTGTTTCCATTAGTCAAAACAGGAATTAAACAAGAAATCCACAGTCACCTTCTTTGGCAAATCTTATGAGTATCCTCATAATCTATGGTAGCACATTGAGAATTTGTTTAATTTGGAAACCTAAACATGTGCTTTTATGCATCCAATTTTTATATTCTTAGGTTCATTTTAAACAGATATTCATTATTTTTATCCATTGACAACATTACACACTACACACTAAAATGATTTCTTGTACAGCCACCAATAACCATATATAAGTTGCCCTTGGACAAGAGAAAAAATAAATATTGAAAGAAAATCAGAAAGTGCGTGCAGGTAAGAATGAATTGAAAAGAAATAACACATCCAGTTATTAGAACTTTTGACTAATTTACTAAAATCAAGACAAAGCTGTAGGCAAGGGAGCATGAAGAAAGAGGTGAGAGTCTACTTAATATACACTTTAAGGGTAAATAAACAGTAAAAAAGATTTAAGAATAATATAATATCCCAACTTCAAAATGATAAAATGATTAGTTCTTCAAAATTAGAGACCCATATCATTTAACTTTATATTAGTAATAGCTTTACATAAATTTATGGTACTTAAAAATTATAAAGGAGAACCAAGGAAGAAAGTCACAAAGTTAGAGGTGGTCATGTTGAGGCAATATGGTGAGGTAGAAGAGAGAAATGAAGGTTGGATATTATCATGCTTCATTTTATACATTTTTAAACTTGTCAAAAATAAAGAAAAATCCTCTCGAAGTTTTTTCATTGTTCAGATTGTTTTGGCTATCCTTTTTTGTTTATTTTGTTTTTTTCCTTTTTCCATATGCAGTTGAGAATTGCTCTTTTAAGGTCTATAAAGAAAAGTGTTGAATATGCAGGGACTAAGGGTGGAGCAGAGACTGAAGAAATAGACAACCAATAACCAGCCCAACTTGAGACCTATCACATGGGCAAGCACCAATCCCTGACACTATTAATATTGCTTTGTTATGTTTGCAAACAGAAGCATGTTCTCTTCTGAAAGGCTCCACCTTACAACTGACTCGAACAGATACAGAAACTCACAGCCAAAGAGTAGATGGAGCTTGAGGGCTCTTATGGAAGAATAGGAGGAAGGATTGTGGGCCTTGAAGGGGATAGGAGGAACTCCACAGGAAGACCAACAAAGTCAACTACCCTGGACCCTTGAGAGTCTGAACCACCAACCAAAGAACATACACAGGTTGGACCTAGCCCTCCCCACTTATATGAATCATATGTGCAGCTTGGTCTTTATGATGGTCCTGAACAACTAGAATATGGACTATCTGTGGGATATGTTCCTCTAGCTAGGCAGCTTTGCCTGGCCTCAATGGGAGAGGAAGCATCTAGCCTTGCAGAGAATTGAAGTACCAAGGTGGGAAGATACCCAGGAGGGGCCCCACCTGCTCAGAGGTGAAGGGTGGGAATAGGGGAAGGTTTGTTGTAGGGAATTACAGGGAGGGGGACAAGAAGTGGGATATAAAGTGAGTGAGTAAAAAGTAACCTTAAATTAAAAACAAAATAAAATAAAAAACAAAAGAGAAATCATATTACATACTTTTAACATAGTGAAAATTTGTAAGCTTAGGATGTATTAATATTTAAAATAAGCTAAAAATAGCCCTAGGTTATTAATAATCAAAATTAACAAAAGGACAATATAAATTCTAGCCTAAGAAAAATGTGGAGCATATGTAGAGAATCCTCAAACATCAACGTAGATAGTGAGACGGTTGTTAGCGAGGTAATTTAAATAACCTATTCAGACATTTGAATTAAAGTTAATTAGATAATTATTTATACTTCTTTAGAAAACATAGTTGAAACATGGGGAGAAATGAAGAGATTGATTCATTATTTCCTATTGAGTTTCACCTATTTGCAGGTGATAATTAACTGAAATATTTCCGGGTATGTTAAAGAAAGTAACATTAGTTATTTGGAGAAGAGGTCATAAACGAAGATCAATTTTTAATTACTGCTCCAAATCCCTTGGAAGCTGACCATTCTCAGCTGTAAACAATGTTCTGAATGAATTGCATATACCTCAACCTGTTTCTTGATCAAATTTCATTTTTATTAGCAAGCATATGAAAATATTTTTTAAAAATATGTAAATTCTTTCAAGATTCCAGAAAGTCAAGGGTAGTCAATCATTTGGAGACTCCCCATTTAGACTTCTTTCTGTGAGAATTTACCAATGTTGTTAGGCATTCAGGTTTGATCTTTAAATCTTAAAAAACAAAACAAAACAACAACAACAACAACAAAAAAAAACAAATATTTGTACCAAACCAGCATTCTATCAGATTGGTCATGTAAACTTCTATCAGTTAAATTATCAAAGTTTTGAAATAGCTATAAAATATTCATGTGAAGATTGCATAATAGACAAATCTTGATCTTCCATATTTTATTAAAAATATGTCATTAAGTGATGAACTGTAAATCAGACACACATGCACATATATTATATGTATGCACACATATGTGTGTATATTTAGGTATATATTACAGATATATTTATGAGTATATATTTGGCTTAACAAAAAAAGCAAGACACTAGACTTAATAGAAGCAATTAGAATAGAATATTTAGTCATATACTTATGTCCAAATTAGGAGGAGCTGTACTTTAAGACAGTAACAAATGGATGTAGCCTCTCTCAGCTACTATTTTTTCATAATGTGTTTTGAATTTCTGTACCTTTAATTTAAATAATCTCACATGTCTTTTTCTCATCAGGCCAGCATATTAAATTTGCTTAACCTTCCTCTGTGATTCCTGGATTTGTCTTTAAATGAGGTTTGATATTATATAGAATCTGCATATGTAAATTTTTCTTTTAACAAAGTGGGCTTATTGTTTTATTAAACTAAGATAATATCAAAAATCATGACACCAGTTTTAAAATTAGTTGTTCATTTCCCTTTTATTTTCATAATTTATGTTCAATATCACTATCAGCTTTATTTTCTACACTTAGTGTGGTGTTGTGTCCTTTTACTAGCACATGGTTTAACATAAAACAAAGTAATAAAAACCAGACATCAATTTTGGGCATATATATAAATATAAACACACATATAAAGCATACACAAGGATTTCCTTGTGTGTTTCCAAAATAATAAAATGTGAGGTGTTTAAAATATATAAATTTATTCTACCCAGATAAAGCATGTGCATTCCTGTGTTCATCCTAGCTTGATGGATGGCTTGGTGGCCAAAGCTGTCTTTTATCTAGCACTCATAAAAATCAAATCAAATTACATCCAGGGAGCACAGTGTGGGAGGAGGAAGACAGACCGAGACCTGCATGCTGCCATGCCACAAACAGATCTTCTCTCTAGTGCAATGCACAGGCTGCCATAGATTCCTGTTTATCTCCATGGCATGTAGCAGGGTTGGTAGATGTCACCCAGGGTTCCCCTAGCCAGGTGGCCACCCTGCAGCAGAAGCCACCACAACGTTTGACTATGTTGTTGTCAGATGGCAGGGAAGAGAGGTGGAGCTGCTTGAGCATTATGAAAAGAGATGGAGCTGGAGACTTCAAGGGTGAAGAGGAGTAGACACTTGTCAGTGGCCAGTCCTGTTACAAAGAATTGGTGAGGTCCCAGCCTGAGCTACTGCTGACGGTCGTGTCTGAGTTTCTGCCTATGTAGCTACAATGGTTGGTGTTATGTCTATGGCTCATATTACCAGCAAGGAACATGTGAATGTCCCTAGTCAAGGCAGCTGTTGAGAGCAACATGGATGTCCAGGGACTGTGTATACCTGGCCTTGCTTGTCACTGGATGAGGCACACTAAGGAGCTGGCCCCATGTCTCACCTGTGACAACACTTAGAAGAGAAGGCCCTGCACCTCACCTGGGTAGGACAATTGATCTGGCCCTGATGATGAAGGCACAGGAAACAAGGATGTGAGAACAGGGGAGCTAGACCTGCTCCCTAACTGATTGGAGCTCTTGGGAAAGTCAGCCCCATACCTTGACGAGGGAGCACAGTGAAGTTGGGTCTGGAGGTTTTGGTGTGGATATGCAGGCCCTGGGGGCATGAAAGCAGAACAGCTGGTTGTGCCTTCTGCCAATGGTCATTGGCATTGTGGGCATTATAAAACATAGTTTGAACAGTGTTGGAGAACTTGTCCGGGTCATGAAGATAAGGAACAGCCAACTTGCTAATCACCTGGACCCAGATCCAAAACTCACCCCAAAATCTTCATCATAAACAAATGGCTGGAATATGAAAAAGAGCTAGCCTTGCTGATCTAAGCGTCAGGAGGTCCACAACACAGTGTAACAACAGGATGACCAGACGTCTTGATGATAATCCAATATTGATGGTGTCACGGAATCCAGAGATCTAGAACCAGACTAATGAATGACTCATTGCAATGACCATTTGCAAGGTGTGTGGACAGAGGCATATACTGTAGTACAAACTGTAACATACTACAGCTTCCATGATGAAATATTTATCTACACTTTGCTTTTTGCTGTTGCTTTGTTTGTTTATGTGT
The DNA here is from genome assembly GCF_004785775.1 of Grammomys surdaster. Taxonomy (NCBI): domain Eukaryota; kingdom Metazoa; phylum Chordata; class Mammalia; order Rodentia; family Muridae; genus Grammomys; species Grammomys surdaster. The sequence continues at coordinate 20,593,420 of NW_021604597.1, read as the reverse complement.
TTTCTTTTGGAACGGTGCAACAGCAAAGAGTAGATATGAGGAGAATGAGGAGATGAGAGGAAATGGGCTGCATAATATTAAACTCAAAGAATCAATAGAAAGTTAAAAATATTAATTCTGTATTTATATATATATACACACACACACACACACACACACATTTATCATCATAGAGGTCTGAAGGTCACACATTAGTTTAATACACTAACTACTGTAAGACTGAAACTATAATTACTGTAGATCTTTCTCTGAATAAAACTAAATATATGGGTAAGAGGGCTTGGTGGGTTTCTTTCCTCCCTACAGCACAGGGTCAAAATCAAGAATGCTCTCCTATCAGAAGATATGAGGAAAAGTACATGTTAACCTAAATCAAACTATTGGAATGCAGTCTTACCAAGTGTGGGGAGGAAAGTCTTACCTAAGCCTTCCTAGGATTTAGGGAACCATTTTGCACCTCTGGGTTGCAACACCTTTGCAGAGTAGAATAACTCTTTCAGAGGGGCTGCATATCAAATATTCTTCATATCATAAATTTATATTATGATTCATAAGAGTTGTGAAGTTAGTTATGAGGTAGCAATGAAATTGATTTTATGGTTGGGGGTCACCACAACATGAGGAACTCTATTAAAGGTTTGCAGCATTAGGAAGGTTGAAAGCCACAGTATTAGACTAATTACATTAAAATTGGGTAGAGCAAGTGAGGACAAGCTTCCATATTCATGCATTTAATATGGAAGAGCATGTGAGATATGGAATATGCATGGGATAGAGGAATTATATCAGGGAAGAAAAATGGAAAATGTCATAAATACATACTCTTATTTTTTTAATTTATTTTTCTCCTATTTTTTATATCCTGACTACAGTTTCCCCTCCTCTCTCCCCTTCAAGTCCCTTCTCCCCACCCCACCCCAAATTCACTTCTCTATTTCTTTACAGAAAATGTCACATCTTTCATGAAGATTAGTAAAACATGGATATCAGCCAAATATGGCATATCAAGTTACAGTAAGTCTAGGTACTCCACTAACATTAAGGCTGGAATAGACCACCCAATAGAAGGAAAGGGAACTAAAATCAATCAAAAGGGTCAAAAACAGCCCCTCCTCCACTGTTGGGAGTTCTATAAGAAGACCAAGCTACATGACTAGAACACATACAGAAGGCCTATGTCAGAGCCATGGAAAACCAAGCAAAATAACCTGTCAATTTTAGAACCATAGTTCATTTCAGCAGGTAAAAGTCACTTTTAGTTTTGCCTGTACAGAGTTATCTGTTATGGCTGTCCACTGAAAAATGTTTCTTCTTGTACAGGGAAGGTGACTCGCATGAAATTGTTTTTCTTTTTTTCCTCTCCCCTTTCTTTCTCTTCCTCATTCACCTCTTTGTTTCTATCTCCTCCTCTCCTCTTCCTTTTTATGCTTTAATATTCCATATGTTTTTACGAATGTAAATGATATGCTGACATACAATCTTTATGTATTAAGTTTAGTTTTCTGTTTGACTTACGTACAAGTTGTATAATATTTAAATAAATCTCACCAAAATGCCATTTCAATATGATGAAAACATTAGTAATCCTAACTTTTAATTTTTTAATACTAATAATTTGTGATTATCTTTACTTAGCATACTGTAAAATACTATGCATTTTTCTCAAGGGAAAGAAATAGGTGACTTGCATAAGATTACATTTAATTTAGATCAAAGAAATTCTCATCCTCAGGCTGTATGCTTTGCTACCCTTGTGGGTGGTGAGGAGAAAATGTGTTATGGTTAATCTTGATGTCAGCTTGATTGTCCCTAGTATTAATTAAGATATATGGCACAGGCAGATCTGTGAGGACAATTCTGGAGAGAATTTACTGGAAAAGTCCCTCTGTCTATATGGCAGCATCACAAAATAAGGGCCAAGAAAAAATCTATGTTCTTGTACCTTATCTTGATCACCAGTGTGTCTGTCTTGTCACTGCAGGTACCTCCATCACCATCCTTAGAAGATACCAAAAGCCAGATTCTTCCACATTCTGATGTAAAAACCAAAGACTCCCTAGGTGTCCTCTAGATGTTTAACAGCAGATTCAACCTGCTAAAACACCAAGGCACTGAGACCAAAAGTTACTTTACTGTGTTCTCACTCTCCCCAGTGTGCACAATCAGTCCTTATAATAAATTCCCTTTCACAATGTTTTATAATGATCTATCAGTTTTAACCTTTAAAGGACCCTGCACAGTAGAGTGTTGTCTCTCGGTCTGTTGGATGAGTTTATGAGCTCTTCTTAGAGTTCACAAATGGCCTCCTTTATATTCTCGCCAGAAAAAGTATATCAAGTCTTTCTCATAATTGGCATATCTCCTGCTTCTCTTTTCCTATCTAAAGTGGTCTGCTTTTAAAATAATCCATCAGATTAAGTCAATGGCATCTAGAATCTCCCTAGTTAAAAGGGAATTCACTGCATAAACTAAGATAAATATGTGATTTAGATCACAGGTTCTGAACATTAGAACAGGAAATACTCAGGGTGTCATTCCAAAAACAGATTCACTACAGTAAAAAAAAAAAAAAAATTTCAATACTTAACCTGGGATTCTCAACAGAAAATTTAACTAGCATCTAAAAGCACATGTTACATATTTAATTATTTAAGAAAAATAAAAGTTAAGAAAGTTTAAGTGATGACATGGTATTAAATTCAGGTAATACTTCATTCTAATTAATATACACAGTTATTTTTCTGCTATGTTTAAAGTTTAAAGTGGAACAGTATAATTGGAAAGGAATGTGTTCTTCTATAGTGACAATCTTATATTGGATAATTCAAATGGTAATAATTACTATCAGAAAAATATTTTATTATATGAAATAATTGTGTAGGATACATTACATTGAAATGTGTAACAAGAACCATAGCATTCATATACAAAATTATAGTTTTATAGAAAATGTAAATTGTATTAGCTTAAGTAAAAAGCGGTAAGAAGCTATTGAGTAGCATTGGTTTTTAATGACTCATTTTATATCTACATGGACATTACAATATCAATGCTCTTAGACCATTTGGCAAAATCCTACTGAATGTTACTATGCTGATTATCTTTATATTAATACAATCTTCTTAATACAGCTTTCGGATTTCTATTCCCAAAGATTTTTGAAAATCACTCAAAATCATAATTTACTAAAACATTTTGTAATTTAAAGGTGCATAATATCAAGTTTGTGTTATCGAAATATAATTTAATATCTCTTTCTAGTTAAGCAGAGAAGTGTAGTCTAAGAATTATACTGTGTGACACTTCCAATTATAAACTCTTGAACTTTAGATAAGATTATTTGCCCATTGCATGCAAAATGAGCCACCTTCAGAAACATGTGATTAAAAGTTTCCTCATTCCTATTTGGTAACAACTCTTAGGTCAAAGACTCTAGACGATTCTTACTTTTTGATTAATAATTTTGCTTTTCTTTTAAAATGACTTTTTTATTCTCTTACATATTATATCCTGACCAGTTTCCCTCCCTCCCCCTTGCCTACCCTCTCCTGCAGATCTCTTGGGTCTTCTCCTTTCCTCAGAGAACATTAGGACTCCAAGGGACATCGATCAAACATGGCATAAGTTACAATAAGACCAGGCACATAATACAGTCACATCAAGGATGGACAAGAGAACCCATTAGGAGGTAAAAGGACCCACAAGTAGGTGAAAGAGTCAGGGACAGTACCCTCTCCAACCTCTCCAATTGTTAAGATTTCCACAAAATCAACAAACTATTCAGCCTTAACATATGTGCAGAATCCTGGTTCAGGCTCCCTGATGTCTGTAATTCCTGTGAGTCCTGGTCAGTTGATTCTGGGGGCCATGTTCTCATGGTTTCTCCCTGACTTCTCTGGTTTCTCTGACACTGCCTCTTTCTCCTCTGTATGACCCTCCAAGTTCTGCATAATGTCTGGCTGTGGGATTCTGCATCTCTTCCCATCCCTTGCTGAAAGAACTCTCTAAGGTCTCTTCAATGATCATTTTGTTAGGCTCTAGTTCCAGCAAAATCTCCAGGCAGGCCAACTAATAGGTTGAAGGTTTAGTTGCTATGTTGGAGTCCCAAACCTTCCACTCGAGGACTTTGCCTAGTTACAGAAGATGGCCAGTTAAGACTGTGTCTCCATTTTCTAGACTTCTTTGCTAGGATTACACTTGTAGATTTCAAGGGGTTTCCATTGCACTCCATTTTCATATCATACCTGAAATGCCCCCAATTCTGGTTGTTTCTCCCAGTATTTTTTCACCTTCTCCCCTTTCCATCTAACCCCACCTGTTCCTAAGCCTACTTGGCCCTAGCCCACATGAGAAATCTTTTCCATTTCCCCTTTCCCAGGAGATCCTTGAGTCCCACATAACTCGGTTTTTTGTTAGTTTGCTTGCTTTTGTTGTTGTTTGCTGTCATTTATTCATTTCACATCTGGTTGCAGCTTTCTACCTCTCTTCTCTCCTTCCAGTCTCACTCTCACAAATTCTTCCTTTTATTACCCCTTCCCATTCTCCTCAGAGAAAGGAAAGGCCTCTTTTGGATACCTCCCTGCCCCCCGGGTCATCACTTTACAGCAAGAGAAAGTATACCTTCCACTACTTAGCCCCAATCAAACTGTCCACCTAACACAGTGAGATGCCATGGCAAGCAATAGTCAGAGACAGCCCCAACTTCAATTCTTAGGAGACTTACATGAAGACCCAGTTGTACACTGGCTACAACTATATAAGGGGTTTGGGTTCAGACCTTGCATGCTCGTTCGCTAACAATTCAGTATCTGTGAGACACAATGGGCCTAGGTTAATTGACTCTGCAGCTCTTTTTGTAGTGTCTTTCATTCCTCCAGCTTGCTCACTATCGCTCACTCTTGGACAAGACTCTTCCAGGTCTCTCTGATGTTTAGCTGTGGGTTTCTGCATCAGTTTCTATCCACTGCTGGATGAAACCATTAAGGAGACAGTTATGCTAGATTCCTGTCTGCAAGCATATCAGAGTATCAATAGTAGTATCAGGGGTTGGCTCCCTCCCATGGGATATATTTCAAGTTGAATCAGTCATGGTTGGACATTCCATCATTTTTATCTCTGTATACCTTGTAGGGAGAACAAACTTGGAGTCAAAAGTTTTGTGGGTTGGTTGGTGTCCCCCACTTTCCACTGGAAGTCCTGCCTAACTATAGGAGGTTGTCGATTCACAGGACTATTAATACCCAAAGCAAGGCAGTCGAGCAGAACTAATATGTGCTTAACTGCTACACTTTCTCTTTCACTGCCTGTGCCCTGCCACCATGCCAACCAAAAAATACTTTCTGAAAACTCACCTCCAATTTAAGAATATGGTGTGCTGTACAATTCAACATTTTATGGTAAATATAGAGTTCTCTGTTCTTGTAGAAATGTAGCTAACAGGAAAGAAATAATAAATACTATATATATATATATATATATATATATGTGCACAGTAGAGTGTAATACATATTATATTTTTATATATACACATATAATACACATGTATTGTATTATATGTGCATATGTATATATACATATGTATGTATTATGAATATGTTGTATATATTGAATACATATATATGTATAATATATATAATATACATATACCTACAAAATTTACTTGCACTCTACTTTCTTGGCGAGTTTCATTAAAAATATCATTTGAGTTACTAAGAAATTTTCAGAAAAATTGATTGAAATTACATTTGATTTCAGCCTACGAATTTTCAATATTTTGATGTGCCACTGGTATTTCTGCTACTATATACTTCATACTCATAGGAAAAATGTTTTCAGCATTGATAAATAAAGAACAAATTATGGATCAGCTCTAAGACCCCTAGTGTTCTACATTTTCTGCACCATCTAATATTAGGTCAATACTGAATTATTAATGTTAAAAAGCAAGCACACCCCTCAGTAATGTTAGAATTTGCTTTTATCTCTAACTAATGAAACATTATGTGTACCAAAATTGTGTCAATACAATTGTCTGATAATTCATTGTCAGAAAATATCTTATTTATTGATATACATATATTATATTTTATTTATATTATCTACAGTTATGTATATATGTATTATATGTTTGTTTATATTATATAAAATATATCTCTCTATATAGGATATCAAATATTTTATTGAGGAAATGATATTGAAGTGAAAATGTTTTAAAAAATCTTTTCTGAATACTAATTCTAAATAGAATTAAAATACATGTTTATGCATTCATTGTTCTGTGTTTTACCTTTGAATATATTGTAAATTATTTAATGCATATGGATTTGGAATATTATTTTGTATACACTCAGTAACACATTTAATGTGTTTATTGTTGTTTATCAGAAAATACACATGTTTCTAAGACAGTGTCTGCTTTTGAACAACTTCAGCTACATTACTCCTCTTTTTATATTAATATTAAAAATTCAAAGTGAATTTAAAACCTACCAGTGGAGTCGTGTTACTTCCAAAATTTACAGTGATAGTCATTATAATCAGAAAAAAAACTTTAAAGACACTTGTAGGATATTTTGCACTGTCCTAACATGTCTCTGGATGTTTTAACTTTGCATAGTGAGATTATAAATTTAAAGAATGAGGCTCTGCTGAGATTTGATGCTGCAGATAATGATGATAAAATTATCCATGGCTTGAGGTGAGTTTTTCCAGTTTGGTCAAGCTTCAAGTATAGTATATTGCTTGATCATGCTAGACCTTTTTTGTCCTGGGAATACTTTTATTCCTGTCTGTCATGTTAAAGCTTGTCTTTAACAACATCAACATGTTGGCAGCTAAAGTACATATCTTGAAAGTAAAAATGGGACCCCAGACAAAGTTATTATATTAAGAGGCTGGCAAGCCAAGCACGGGTAATATTCTGTACAGAGACTTACATGACGTAAGTGTATTACTTTTGATAATGCATATTCCATGACGAGTAATGAAGGCATTTTTGTCAGAATGACCTAAGGCAGGCTCAGTCTTCTATGAAGTAAAAAAAGGGATAGATGTAAAGAGCTTTTGAGGTTGCCTGGCAGGAATCTGACATTAGGCTAGAACAAAAAAGTAATTTCAGGCAGAAATCTAAATCCTAGGCTAAAGCAAAGAAGTAATTTCAGGACGGAATCTAAATATTAGGCTACAACAAAGAAATAATTATAGGCAGGTATCTAAACCTTAGGCTAGAACAAAGAAGTAGGCTTCAGGTATGAAAATGACTTTGGGCTAGGACAGGGAAGTATGCTCAGATATTTTGGTCATCCTGATAAGCCCTTAGAAATAGTGATCATGAGGGTTATCACAGTAATCTGTTTACTGCTTTATTAAATGGAAGAGGAGGAATGGGATAGGGGGCTTACAGGTGGGATGGAGAAAGGGGATAACATCTGAAATGTAAATAAATACAAGATCTAAGAAAAAACTACACTCCTATAATATTTATTATACATAGAATTTTATTATAAAGTAAGTTAGGACAGAATTGAGTGGCTTCCTAGAGAATTAATTATAATCTAATATATATATAGATTGAATCAATGTTCTTAATAATATAGAAATTGGCCTGAATCTATGAATAAAATTCAAAGAAAGATATAAAAATATTATTCAGAGAATAGCATCCATGAATGTATAAAAGAAGACATTATATCTATTTATTTATTTATTTTCTTTTTTATTGGATATTTTATTTATTTACATTTCAGATGCCATCTCCTTTTCCCATTTCCCTTCCCTAGAACCCTCTATACCATCCACTTCCTCATTTTTGCTTTTATACCATTTCAATTACATGCAGGTATTAAGGTCAGTTCTATGTTGAGGGTCTAGAAATATAATAGATGCAAATAATCCAGAAACAAACCAGACAATAAAATCAAATAATCAAATAACAAGATTTATCTATTTTCTATTGGATATTTAATTTATTTACATTTCAGATGTCATCTTCTTTCCCAATTTGTCCCCTCTAGAAACCCTCTACCCCATCCCCCCTCCTCTTTTTTGCTTTCATACCATTTTTATTACATGAATGTATTAAGGTCAGTTCTAGGTTGAGGGACTAGCAATACAATAGATGCAAATAGTCAAGGAACAAGCAAGACAATAAACAGAAATAATCAAAGAACAAGCAAAGCAATAAACAAAATTCCTTGAATACTCTAGTGATCACTGTTTCTAAGGGCTTATCAGGATGACGCAAATTTCTGAGCTTACTTCCCTGTCTTATCCCAAAGTCATTTTCATGTCTGAAGTCGACTTCCTTGTTCTAACCTAAGATTTAGATTCCTGCTTGAAATTACTTCTTTGTTCTAGTCTAATGTCAGATTCCTGCCTGAAGCCTACTTCCTTGTCATCCATTAGTGTATTATTCCTGCCTAGCAGCCCATTTCCATAGAACTATCCAAATATGTATATAGAAATAGAAAATACAACATATATAAGCATTAGGCATAATTTTTGTGGTCATATTTTTCTGTCATATTTAGTGTTCATAGTATACTTGCTATAAGAGAACAATTTTCTTTCTTATCTTTAGTGTATTTACCTGGACTTGAAATTATTGTGTGCATAGACTGTAGAAAAATACATGAATTGATGTAATTTTCTGATAAGAAATACTAGGTAATGAAACAGAAGTAAAAAATAGCATTCAATATTTTTTATTTACAACACTTTATTATGTAAAAGTTAGACAGTGGAAAAACTTCTTAAATGTACAAAAATGTGTGGGAAGTTAAGATGTACTTTATCAAGTTCTATTTGCAGAATTTTCGACCTCTGGCTTCTTTTGATAGAACATTTCCTTTCTTGTACTATATGGAGAGTGTATCTCACATGGAGATTTCAGTTGTTATATTTTCAAAGAAGAATGGTCAGAGGGTTCTTTTCAGATTTGATGCTTTTAAATGCTTTTATGTTGATATAGCATATCAATATGACAGAGTCACAGGTGATGTAATGATGTAATTTCTACTCTTTGTATCTTGCAAGGATTTTGAAAGTAACACTCATAGACAATTCCACTTTTACTGACTGAATTTTTAATAAAATATGATTAATTTATGGTTATCTAACCCTCAATAATCTTGGCCGAATGATGCCTGATTTATTAAGTGTGGTTCTCAAGATCTTTTAAGTAATTTCTGAATGTTTTATGAACTATAGTATGACTCATTGAATTACAACACTTATGAAATTACTAAATATATACTTCAGTTTAGTTTAATTATAAGTATTTAGATATAAAATAGATGCCTAATTTAATTATTTTTCTTTTCACAAACTGAATTTGTATTCCATTTGATCTTCACAACTCAAATGCATACTTTTCAGTAATTTAAAACTAAACAATATCTTAGAAGTGCAAATATTTATTTTGGTACTTTATCAGAGAAAGATGGAGAGAACACATAAAGTTGGATTGTAGAAGTTGGCAGAATGATCTGGTAAGAGTTAGAGAAGAGGAACAAATACGGAATACATTGTGAGTGATTCTCAATAAATAAAAAACAACAAAAGTCTAAGAAGTAAATCCCACCGAGTCTACTTACTACTGATTTAGTGATCCTGGATATAAGGCCATCTCCTGGGGCATGGGTCACATCTTAAGGCCCGTGTCCTTAAAAAAACTGACTCTCCCCCACTAGCCAACTACTACCAATAGTTTCTTACATGCAATTTTTTTGTGAGCTGAACAGTACTAGAACTTAGCTTTACGATACTACTCAAGGGGATTACAAAGTTACTGTTTTAGACTAGCCTTACTGAGGTTTTTGAATGGCAAATTATCATTAGGAGAGAATGAGAATAGTCATTTCTAGTTCAAAACTATGCTTTAGATTGAGACGATTAATGCTTTTATGTATTTGTAGCATGCACATACTGTGTGATGCAACATCAAACAGATTATGCTTGAACGGCTTTTTCATTATTGTGTAAGGAGCATTTTTATCGCAGAAAAAAATCCTGAATAGCAAATACATTTTATGCAAACACATTTAGACAAAAATAAAAGTTAATAATATCGCTCATATATTAACAGAAGATAAATTTTTTGTTGAAAACTAAAACATGGAAGGTTTTAAACACTCATTGTTATGTATACTATTACAGATAATTTTAAAAACACACGAAAGGTTTTTAGGTGTGACATGTGTGTTGTTTTCAGTCATGCTCGACTAAAATGGTCCTGAGAAACTAACTGCATAATAGCCTAGAAGTGGACGTTGTTTGACCTTGTGAGGGTACTGAAAGGTTTAAGGCATACTATTTACCAGAATATGGAGCAGGGCCTAGTGTAATCATATTTGCAACCCCCATTTCACATCCACCCTTTCCCCCAACCCTTTGCCTACATGAAGGTGCTCCCTCATCCACCCATACTCTCCTGCCCCACCGCCAGCATCCGCCTACACTGGGGCATCAAACTTCCACAGGACCAAGGGCCTCCCTTCCCATTCTGTCAGGCAAGGCCATTCTCTGCTACATATGTATGTGGAGTCATGTATCCTTCTCTGTACTCTCCTCGGTTGGTTGTCTAGTCTCTGGGAGCACTTGGTGGTCCAGCCAGTTGTTGTTGTTCTTCTTATGGGGCTGCAATTCCCCTCAGCTCCTCGAGTAACTTCTACCAGCTCCCCAACCAGGATCCTTGAGCTCAGTCTGATGATTGGCTCCAAGCATCCACATCTGCATTGGTCAGTTGCTAGCCTGACCTCCCAAGGAACAGCCACACCAGGTTCCTGTCAGCAAGTGCCTCTGGATCACAGCCACAGTGTAAGGTTTGGTGTCTGCAGACAGGATGGATCCCCAGGTGGGGCAGTCTCCGGATGACCCTACCTTCAGCCTCAGCTCCAGTTTTTTCCCTTTTCTCTCTTTGGAAAGGAACATTTGTGGGTTAAAAACTTTGAGATAGATGAGTGTCCTCATCCCCTGACTGGGGCCATGGCATGTGAAAATTAAAAAAAAAATTCAATTGAATCAGAAGGTAAAGTAATTGATGTTACATAATCATAAGTCTTTTTGCTATTAAATAAAGTATCTATTTAAAGAATGAAAGCATCTTAGAGTTTCTCTGCTCTTCCTTCTTTTCTTATATTTTTTTAAGCTTGCTTTTTTTGAGAACTTTATGTATGAGAATTATAACACTTCCACCCCTCCTGTTCCCATTTTCAAACGATGACTTTTTAAAATATTATTGTTGTGTGTGGGTCTGTGTGTCTGTGTCTGTCTTTGTGTGTGTTTGTGTGTGTGTGTGTGTGTGTGTGTGTGTGTGTGTGTAGAATGTACTAAGCCTATTTTCAGTGCACATATTTCTATTTATCCAGACTGACCACTTGAGGTTGATAAACCTATTTTCCTGCTGTGATCTTAGACTATTCTAGTGGAGAAAAGGAGCTGAGTAGAAGCAAACTCTCTTGTTTTATGATCACATTGTACATTAGATGTGACCAGCCTGTTCAAAATCCTGTTTCCTTGGCTTTCTAGCCATAGAGAATTCTAACAACAAACTTTAAACAGATTTTTTAAAAGAAATATTTTGTATTACTTAATTTGCTTTCATCAGAGCATTCTGACATATAACAGGATAAATAGCATTTTAAGATAAATACCAATAAACAAGTCTAATAGATATGGAATGATAGCTCTCAAATTAAGTGAAGAAAACTTTAACTAATATTATTAATTACTGTTAAATGCTTACTGTTGGTTAAGATATCATAATTGCAGTTTATAAAAATTAGTGGAAGGGTACATAATAATTCTTTGTTACATTTGTAACTGTTCTAAAGATCAAAACTTAGTTCATTCAGAAAGTATAAAATATTAGTAATAAACAGTGAAAGTGAACTGAGTGTTTGCTAGTGTCCTATGGAATAGATGCTGGCTCCACTCTGGGAGTCACATGTGAGAAATAGAATAAACATTTTTTGATGGATGTCTCGTATAGTTTTCCTAAACTTAAAATTTTTAAATTATAATATTTACTCTTTATGAATGTAAGTAAGTATAGTCCACTCCCAACTAAACATCTACATCTTGGAAACTACAAGAAGTCAAATGATAGACACCTGATAAATGAAATAAGATTACCAATTTCTTAATTCCCATAAAATGTACATTTCAAGGGATTAAAAAAAAAGCATACCAATTGCCAAATATATTAGTTAGTTTTGAGTGACGGTGGCAGAAGTTTTCAATAAACCTTTTAAAAGAGGAATGACAATTTGGCTCAGCATCAAGGGCTTCAGTACATTATACCTAAATAAGCACTGAAGAGTAACTCACTAGGTGACAGCTGTTTTCATGGCAGTAAACAGGAAGCAGTCAGCAAAGGACTTAAAGGCCCAAACATCCCAAACATCGTGAACTCTCACCTAGCCCCCTATTTCATACAGTTTATCCAGCCTTCAAATAGCACCAGAAGCAAAGAGCCAAAACTTCTCACCATACGCCAAGAGAGATATTTCAAGTTCCAACCATTACAGAAACAAAATTATGAAATTCTAATAAACACTGGAAAGAAAACTAAAGATTCTTGAAAGAAAATGCAGAAAAGTAGACAAAACATGTGGACCCTGAATTGAGATTCTAATGTCTTTCACTTGGATAAATCTGTTCATTTGGGGTTTTGTCAAAATATACAGGATGGAAAGATATATGGCCCTGTTTGTATATAAAGTTTATAAGATCATTCATTTCTCTTACAAGAAATGGAGGATGTCAGAAGAACTTAAAAATAAAAAGTGCACACCTAGGAAAAGATGGAAGTAGAAAAGAAGTCATTGAGAATCATCTTTGGAAAACAGTTTGGTGCTTTGAAAGTGGCGAGAAATGTTTGCACAACTCTAGGTCAATATTGAAGAAACACATGGTAAGGTTAGGACCAGGGAGTTGAGATACACAGTAGGCTTTGGAAGCTAAACTAAGAAGTTGTGACTCCATTTACATGTCACTTCTTAATAAAGAATTTTAACTAATAGTTTGAAGCGATGAATTTAATTGTGAAGATGAAAATAATAATTGGCCTCATACAGCCATCTTTTCTATAAGTTTTTTACCTTTATATAAAAAGAATAGTATGTTTTCAAGAAAGAATGAAGAGGTCAAATTAGAACATACTAATAGTAACAGTATCAGCTAACACACACATATATATGTGTGTGTGTACATATATATATATATATATATATATGCATACAAATATGCAGAGTAGTTGAACATTGGTTAGCTAGCATGATTTTAATGTCTTTTACACTAATATATTATGCATATTTTATTATGATGATATTTATCTGTGATATAGAAAATAGCTTCTATAAATTTGATAGTATAATTATAAATTAAGTCCTATATTTGTTAAGGAAATTTCCTATAACCAAAACCTTCCAAGAGTAGAGGAAACGTTCCAATAGAGCTTGCTTTTTCTGTCTAGATTAACAGTAAGATGAAATACATTTGATCCTGATATTGAATGTGAAATATTAGGTACTATTCTGATTTTAATAGAATGTTAATTTCATAAGGATTATAATTGAAAAATATAACATTTTATAACACTAGTATTTAATAATTATTAGTGAAAAGAATTTGTTGATGTCAGAGAGATAGATGACCCTGTATTGTGCAGTAACAAATAAGATTTATACAAAAGAGGGGAAATCATAGCATTAATATTGTATTTGTGGAGGTTTTGGCTTTGTAAATGAAAGAAATAAGCATGGGCTAGGAAGTCCAAATATTCTGAGTTTTACACCCTCAAATCTCATTATTGAGACTCACATGTTATGGAGAGAAACCCAAATATATGTCAAGTCTAAGATTTTTCAATATATTTACTAGGAAGTTCGTCTTAATTTAATAAACACAAATTCAGCACTAAAGCCTTTTGTACCTCTGTTTCCTTCTACTTTAATCAGTACTTTAAATAATGTTAATACTATACTGGAAGCAGTGACTTAATCTAGAAAAATCTCTCCATATATTTTATCTATACCATCCTATCCTCTTGAGTGTTATTCTAAAGAAACATACTTGGTGTATAAATTGGGAAAGAGGTGCTGAGTGAGAAATTGAACTAGGGATACTGCCACTATACCTGAAAGGAAGTTTTCATTGAACAGTAAAATATACATAATTGACAGATGACATAACTCAAACATTGAGGAAAACCGTTTTAGTCAGTTTTATGAAAACTCATAAACTACATCACTAACTTTGTATAGTTTAAGTAGAGAGTTAAGGTTAAATATTGCCCTGTGACAAGTATGCCAAGCTTGTAAACTTGGTGTTTAGGGGATATAGCTCAGTCTTTTCTTTTCATTTTTTTGTTGTTATGGCATGTGGTCATTTGGACCTTTAATGGAATATTCATGTTATCTACTATTCTGGACTTTATTATTTTAACGGTAATAAAAATATATTTACTATAATAAATAGTAATAAAAAAGAAAAATTCCCAACACTCAAATCAATAAAGAAGATATGATTTTCTTTTATAGCTGAAAACTTTGATCATATCAAATATTGATATATCAGTATATTTGCTTTATAAAATGAGACAAATGGAATAGATGTATAAATTTGTAGGGTTGAAATAGCTTTTATTGTGATATATCTAAACCTTCATTATCTGAAGGTGAAATGAATGACGTCCCATTTATTTCTGAATGAAACATTAAACTATTTATTTATAGTTCATAGGTTACAAATATCAATCAATACACATATACATTGATCTACTCTATAAATCAATTTTTATATAAATTGAGAGTGCATATTTCAACCAGCTGAGTTATAATATATCATCACAGTTATTGTGATCTAGCTGAAATTATAAATATCACACTGGAAAAGAAATGAGCAAACAATTGAGCTCTTGCTCAAACTCAAAGGAGAAACTTTCTATGACGTCATTCCATTATCCATTCCTGAGCCAAGCAATTGCTTGCTGCTTCCAGTAATAAAAAGTTATTTGTGGGGCCAGCATAATGGTAGATTTGTCAATAGTGTTTGTTCTTTAGGTCTTATAACTTGAGTTGGTTCCAGAAACTGCTATGGCAAAAGCTCTCTACCTCCATACACAGTGCATCCTACATTCACAACGACAAAAATTAACTCATTAGAATAAAATTTAAAAGTTAATTTTAGCATGAAATCTCATAAAAACAAAGAAAAGACCAACAAACTGTAGAATGGATTCAACTATTCAATCAAATGTATGTATTGCTCTGTTGCCACAATCTATATACTATCATTTGCTTTTATAATGTTCTCCCCTATATTGAGACTAATACATGCTTTTTAATATTTCTTTCAAATGGGGTAGTATGATTAGTGACTAGAATGAATATGCCTTCAAACAGTAGTGATTCTTTTTCCCTGAAATGGATTGAAATGGCCTATATTCATTGTTAGAGTCCTAGTCATTCCTTTTTATTCAGAGAAAAATTGTGATTCTTTGTATTTCTCCGGTGGCATATCGAGCATAGAGGAAAACTGACATGAATATAGATACATTCTCTGTAAGGTTGTCTTTTCTTTCCACTTCTCAAAGTAACTTTGACAGGTAATGCAAGTTTGCCCTATACTATGGGTAGTTGGAAGACACTTGCTTCATAAATTGTCAGCATGTTCTCTCTTCAACATTGTAAGAATGACCTTAAACAGAGACAAATGTCTTGTTAGAATACTATTTTTTTTCAAAAAGTGTTTGAGCTTTGAAAGAGTATCAAAGTCTTTTAATAAGATCATATCTAAATCTTGAAATTCATCTAAGCTATGAATAGGTTTAAATAAATTATTTCCTAACATAATCCACTTTCAGTTCGCTTATAATTCTTATGTTTCTATAATGCTAATTAATATTTATTATAATAGACAAAATGAGGAAACAAGGAAATATTATGGAATAAAATGTTTTGACATTTTTTTCTCTCTAATTTTCATTACATCCTTCAACTTGAACTAACTTAGGCATCCCATAGTTTTCAGCTTCCTTTGTATACCAAACTAAAAGTTGTATTTTCTCAACTCAAGATTTACATGTAAATGGTATTGTAAACTTTTACATATGATTACTCACAATAATGTGAATAAACAGTTGATATCAATGGCTTCATCAGCACTAGACAGCATTACATAATTTATTAGCTGAAACTGCAGATGGGACCCTTGGTTTCTTACTGCTCAAAAATGGCATGTATAATAATAATGGACATGAATTAAATAAATTTCTAGCTGGCATCCTTTAATTGCTTCCTTTAATGCCTTAATCTTCTAGATCAAGAAGAGAAATTTACCAAATTCTTCAAATTATACTAAAATGGAGAATATTTAACAAAATATTAACTCATAAAGTTGTTAACTTAATACTCTAAGTGATAATGCTGTTGTATATAGTTAACTAACAAAGTTAGAAAAGGTCAATTTTAAATAAATTTTAATTTTATTTCATAATATTATTATTTCATAATAGTTTTATTTTTTAATTTTAGCAATTACTGCAGTATCTATCATATTATGTGTATATTATATTATATTATATTATATTATATTATATTATATTATATTATATTATATTATATTATATTATATTATGCATGGTGTCAAAGCCATACAGGTTAGATATATTCTATTAGTAATCAAAATAGCATTCATCAAAATAATAAATATTTCTCATTAATTTATGATATGTATTGTCTGTGATTGGAGTTCCACAAAAAACACACACACACACAGAGAGAGAGAGAGAGAGAGAGAGAGAGAGAGATACACACACTCAAAATGCACACATATGAAATGAGAAAGAAAGAATTAAGGAAACTTCCACAAATTATCCTCTTCACATAATAGTTTACTTTTCTTTAAATTCACTTTAGACATTCCCTTCCCAGTCTCCCTTTCCATAATTTCATCTCCTCTTCTCTGAGCTAATGGTGACTCTCTGTGTATCCCTCTTTCCATCTTGGTACTTCAGGCTTCTGCAAGGCTAGTCACTTCCTCTCCCACTGAGGCCAGGCAAAGCAGCCCAGATAGAAGGATGTACACAACAGACAGGAGACAGGGAACAGCCTTTTGGATAGCCCTATAACTCTAGTTGTTCCGGACCCACATGAAGACCAAGTTTCAAATATGCTACATATGTGCAGGGAGGCCTAGGTCCAACCCAACTTATGTTCTTTGGTAGAAGGTTCAGTGTCTGAGAGCCCCAAGGGTCCAGATTAATTGATTCTATAGGTCTTTCTGAGGATTTACTGTCCCTTTTGGGGTTTCAACTTTTTGTCCTATTCTTGCATAAGAGTTCCCAAGCTCAATACACAGTTTGGATGTTGGTGTTTGTGTCTGTTTGAGTCTGCTGCAGGGTGGAGCCTCTCAAAGGACAGCAATGGTAGATTCCTGCCTGAAAGCATAAAAAAGTGTCATTAATAGTGTCAGGGACTGGTACTTCCCGAAGGAATGGTCTCAAGTTGGAGTGGTCATTCCCTCAGTGGAAAAAAAGTATTTTCAACAAATGGTGCTGGTTCAACTGGAGGTCAGCATGTAGAAGAATGCAAATCAGTCCATTATTATCTCCTTGTACAAAGCTCAAGCCCAAATGGATCAAGGACCTCCACATAAAAGAAGATACGCTGAAACTAACAGAAGAGAAGGTGGGGAAGAACCTATAATATTTGGGCACAGGGGAATAGTTCCTGGACAGAACACCAATGACTTATACTCTAAGATCAAGAATTGACAAATGGGACTTCATAAAATTGCAGAACTTCTGTAGGGCAAAGGACACTGTCAATAGGACAAAATGGCAACCAACAGATTGGGAAAAGATCTTTACTAATCCTACATCTGATAGAGGGATGATATGCAATATATACAAAGAACTCAAGAAATTATTCTCCATTAGACTTCAGTCAATCAAATAACCCTATTAAAAATGGGGTACAGAGCTAAACAAAGAATTCTCAACTGAGGAAACTCGAATGGCCAAGAAGCACCTAAAGAAATGTTCAGCATCCTTAATTATCAGAGAAATGCAAATCAAAACAACCCTGAGATTCCTCTTCACTCTAGTCAGATTGGCTAAGAGCAAACATTCACGTGATAGCAGATCCTGGCGATGACGTGGAGAAAGAGGAACACTCCTCCACTGTTGGTGGGATTGCAACCTGGTACAACCACTCTGGAAATCAGTATGGCAGTTCCTCAGAAAATTTGACACAGCATTACCTGAGGACCCAGCTGTACCACTCCTGGGCATATACCCAGAAGATGTTCCCATATATAACACGGACACATACTCCACTATGTTCATAGCAGCCTTATTTACAATAGCCAGAAGCTAGAAAGAACCCAGATGTTCTTCCTCAGAGGAATGGATACAGAAAATGTGGTACATTACACAATGGAATATTACTCAGCTATTAAAAACAACAAAATCAGGAAATTCTTAGACAAATGGATGGAACTAGAAAATATCATCCAAAGTGAAGCAACCCAACAACAAAAGAACACACATGGCATACACTCATTGATAAGTGAATATTAGCCCAAAACCTTGCAATACCCAAGATACAACTCACAGACCACATGAAGATCATGAAGAAGGAAGACCAAACTGTGGGTGCTTTGATCCTTCTTAGAAGTACTCATGGGAGCAAATATGGAAACAAAGTGTGGGACAGAAACTGAAGGAGGGGCCATCTAGGGACTGTTCTAACTGGATATCCATCCCATGTGCAGTCACCAAATGTAGAACTGATGTGGATATCAGAAAGTTCATGCTGAAAGGAGTCTTATATAGCTGTCTCCTTAGAGGTCTGCCAGAGCCTGACACGCACAGAGCTGGATGCTCACAGCTAACCATTGAACTTATCATGGGGGTTCCCAATGGAGGAATTAGAGAGAAGACTGAAGAAACTGAAGGGGTTCGACGTCCTATGGGGAGAGCAACAATACCAACCAACCAGAACTCCCATGGTCTAAATCATCAGCCTTGGAGCACATAGGGTGGAACCCATGGCTCCAGCTGTATATGAAGGGGAGGATGGTCTTGTAGGGCATAGGTGGGAGAGAAGGTCCTTGGTGAAGGCTGAATGCCTCAGTTTGGGGACATTTGAAGGCAGAGTGGTTGGAGTAGGTGGGTGGATGCGGGCATACCCTCATAGAATCAGGAGGAGGGTTTCTGGGTGGGTTGGAGAAATGGAAAAAGGGGATAACATCTGAAATGTAAATAAAATATCCAATAAAAATAATAAATGCCCAAAGTTTTTTTTATTAGTTTGAAATTCTACTAAGCAAAGACAAATGCCATAAAATGAGAAAAACCTTCAGGAAATGATTCACAAACACCTTGTAAATGAAATTCACATTCTTGATCTTTATTTATGCAATCTGTTCTTCAAACGTGTAATTGTCTTTTTCTCCAAAAGAAAAGAAAAGAAAAGAAAACAAATACCAAAATGCTATGTGAATTAAGCAAATTCTTGTTTTTAAATTTTGAAATTTTAAGAAATGCAGATAAAATGAATTATAAACAGAGTGCAAAAATACTATTTAAAACCAACAAAAATAAGCTCATAAAAATGAATTACAAAAGAAATCAGAAAGCCATTAGCATTCCAAAGAAATCTGAGTTACACTATTAATAATTGCCTTTCTTGCAAGAAAGTTTTTGAACATAAATTTAACTGAATTGGCATTTAAATTATATCCTCCACTGTTACTCAAATATGCAATAACAAGTTTGCACAACCACAATTCAGTGTGTAGAAGAATCTTTCCTCTTCTAAGTATGCAGAGGTATGTACTTTATTGTTATATCTGTAAGCTGTATAGAATAACACACGATGTCATCCTAAAGAGATATTGGTGGTAGGGAATCAATATCCCATTCCATGTAAAAGGCATTACATCCAAATTCCCACATGAGTGAACAGAAATGATAACCAACTTTCAAACTCACTTATGGTTCATATAAAAAGAAAAAAATCTTAAAACACTGGAATCAAGATTCAGGGTTAAGTTTTATGAATGGTAGTTTGTGACCACACAGGAACAGGAAAGAACAAGATCAAGCCTAGAACTGTGAGAGACCTGTGGAAACATTCTAAACAACTCTATTAGAAGACTGGTAAATGAATGTTGACTGATTTCGATTTCGTTATTATAATCAGAAAGTTTATCATCTTGCTAATATCTCTGCATAAAGTGAAGGTTACAGTACCTGTTCACAATATTCTTATGTGTCATACAAGTAATGTAAAACTTTAATTTATTAATATTAATACTTAGGAGTTATAAAATACAGATAAGTATTCTTTACCACCATTCATTACATTTTCTTTAGAATTTGAAATAAAAGTTTTATCTGAAATTCTAATGTGACTTTTATACTTCCATGTGATTTAGTGACACTCTCACATTAAATAAAAGATATATAGTGCCACTGATGCTCAAAAGATGAATATGCTGATGTTAATACTTTCTTTAAATCTTTTTAGCTCTTATTTTAGCATTACTTCTTCAATGATTCCTATTATGAAATTAAAATTTACTTAACAAATGTTTTTTACTCTTGTTCAGTATTTTCGTTTTGTTCAGATTTGAAACTAGTTATAACCAAGAAAAATAATGTCATCATATTAATTAAATATAGCTAATTAGTTTAATTGAATATAACAAAATGTTCACTATTTTTATGCATACTGGACATTTTTTGTTTACAAATAACATGTGTGATATTTTTTATTTTATATAAAACACGATGTCTTCCTGTATTGTCAAGACAGTAATGAGAACTCAGTATACACATTTTACAATGAGTTTCATACCTCATAAACTAAAAGTTGATTTATATCAGTCTTCATATTATGTGGGATTAAAAATGTTTCATTATTTTAAAAATAATTTTAATTTATCTAATATTTGTATTCAACCTTCAATAGATGGGATTACATACATGTATTCCAAGGATAACATATATAATCACTATGTGTCTAAAATTGCAGACACTTGAGCAAAATACATGCTGTAACTTTAACTTAAAAGGGAATGCTCACAATATAATCATGTGAGTCAATTTTCAAAGATACTTCCTGGATACACACTGTCGATTCTCTCATTTGATATAAATATTAAGTCTATTCCCATTGTTAATTTAAAGCATTAGTTTCGAAATGACAGCTTTATCAATTTTTGCTTTCAACTATATGAACACTTTTTAACAAATAATTAGCTTCAGAACAGGTATAATTCTCTTCACATAGGGTACCCACTCAACAAAATTATCTATAAGTCAGTACTAGAAATGTAGGCAACAAAAATATGTGTAATGGGTCTAATGAAAGCATTAACTTCATATATTCCAAAGAGGGATGGGAAAACATAGAATATGGTACCATATTGAGCTTCAGCTCTCTAGGTTGATTGATCTGGGTCACTGGTGTTAGTAATGAAAAATGAAAAGTAGATTTTTCTACAGTAGAATAATTTCCCAATTTAGAGCTATTGGAAGGATACTTACAGGTAATAATAAAGAAATAATTGAAATTTATAGTATATATATATATATATATATATATATATATATATATGTGTGTGTGTGTGTGTGTGTGTGTGTGTGTATACATATATAAGCAAATATATGTACATATGATAAACCATCAGTCTTTATTATAAAAAAACATATAAAGAAATAAATTTTAACTATAAGCCATCAACATTTACAGTAAGATAAAATTAATTTTAGTAAGTTTATAAAATGTTTTGAAATATACAAATAATAAACTGAAATATTCATGTATTGTGACTAAAAATGCAATTAGACTTTCATTGGTATTTATAGACAGATTGTTTCCCAGAATTCCCACATATAACAATAGCATAGTTTGCAGATAATCTATGCATTTATTCTTGTATATTACAAAGTATTTCTAGATTAACTATAAAGCCAAAGCTACTAATTGTAAAAATAATTGGTATTTTCCAATAATTGAGGAAATTATAACAAAAATGTTCATATTCAAAAATGATATAATTATTTTACAGTAGTTTCCATCTGTGAAATTTGAAAGTCCTGGGTTCAAAACTATAAGTATGGAAGTCTGTGCATACACTAAATCTTTCTATGGAATAAGGCTACATCTAAAACTGCTCATGGGAAAGACCACATGTTTCCTTCACAGATAGTATATTGCTAGTCAAATTTCTAAAGTAAGTATAGTAATGTAAACTCATACTAATAATATATAGATTGTCTGGTTTTAATATATTAACTCAATTTATATTCTGTTGTTATATACTACTATGGATCTACAGTTTTGTTTTTTCTTCATTGTTGATAGTGCATTTCCATAATTTTCAAGATTAATGATGTCAAAATTACCCAAATATACATCAGAAATATAATAAAGTAATGAAAAATTTTAAATAACTTGTATAGCTTTAAAAGAAAGTTATACAAGTACTTTCAAGTACATTCAATAAATTAGTGATAAAATTTTTACATGGAAATTACAAAGAAATGAAGTAAGAAATAAAATTTGCACTGTTTAAATGTATTTATATATTAATAAAAATATAGTAAAAAATACATATACTCCTGTACCTTGAGGGGAACTGAATCAAGATAAGTAGGAGGCATGGATAAATGCTGAGGAAACAGTTAATGCCTTTTACTAGAATTGGATATAAAAGTGTGTTCAAATTTTGAGACATAAGTTAATTTGAAATTAAAATAAAATAAAGACTGTGATGCAAATAGCCAGTTGTCAAAAAATATTATAGACATCTTAAATTTACAAATAAGAAATTATAAAAGATCATATAGATTTCATTCAGCAACACATAGAATATTTATATAAATCAACAACTATCATTAAATTGAATAAACATATTAAACAAAGAAGCAGTTTTCTGATTATATTTCAATGAATACAAAGTTATACATATAGTAGAAATCAGGATGGAGTTAAACTCACACAATTGAATAACTAAATTTTAATATAATCAGTATTCTTCAAAATAACAACTTCATTAATATTAACTCAAAGATGGGCATTGGAAACACCTCTCAGTTTGTGAAAATCCTCATCAACATGAGTGAGTAAATGAGTTCAGCAATAACCACTGCCGCAACAAAATAGACATTCTAAAGTGGACCAGTGAATGATCACAAGGCTTTAACTGTATACAACGAACTACAGGAAGCCTAGGAACGGTGGGCATGGGAGAAAAAACCTTCTCCAGTAACATAATTAACAAGGTACAAACTACTGAGGAGGCTATATTTATGTGCATTGGAGTATTCCTGTAGAAAAATAAATAAATAAATAAATAAATAAGTAAATAAATAAATAAATAAATAAATAACAACTAATATAAAAGGAAACCATGACTTTGGAAGAGAACAAGAGAGGTGTATGTGTGGCTTCAGAGGAAGAAAAGGAAATGGCGAAATTATCGGATGATATTATGATCTCAAGAAATAAAAGATTTAAAATTTTTCAAAGAAGTAAATATTAAAGCCTGAAAGTCATTATACTTAAAACTTTAGAATTTAAGAATAGCATAAGTGAGAGACCCAATGAGTCAGAGACTACTTGGGAATTGGCAGAGACTACTTGTGGAATTGGGGGAAATTTTGTAAGTGAGCTAGAAACCTAGTGCAATGGAAACCCTCAGGAATCTGAGTGGGATGCCAGCTAAGACTCCTAGTAATAGGAGATACAGAGTCTGAATCAGCCATCTCCTGTAACCAGGCAGGCAAGGCTTCCACTGGATGGACTGGAACACCAATCTAGTCTCTCTCTCTCTCTCTCTCTCTCTCTCTCTCTCTCTCTCTCTCTCTCAGCTCTGCCTCCCTTTTCACTGTTCAATCACAGTCCTCTTGCTGTATTATTTAAAGTAGGTTGGGCAGGGGAATTTCTTCGACAGTATATAAATGTATTTTGTCTTATAAGAACTTTCATTTACTATTAAATGAATAGTAATATATACATGGATATTATGATTTGTTATAAATATCTGTAAGAACAACCAGCTTCCCTTTATTACTATATTTTGAAAAAATATACAGTGAATTCTTGTATTTATCCATTCTCCAAATACTCTTAGATCCAACTCCCATATCATATCTAACTAATTTTTTTCATTTTTTAACCTCATCAAATCCAATTAGTGCTGGCCATACATTATTGGGAATGTGGCTATCAAAAATGTTTTAATCTACTTGAAATAAGCTAATGGAAAATCAATTCTACTTCTCCTGATGATCTCAATTATCAATTGAGCTTCAACTAGGTTAAGAACTTCATGATCAAGTCCACTTGTATTTTGAAATTTTAACTTTTGTGCACAGGGCATTAAGTTTACAGGTCTTGTGCATTTTTCACAATCACTGTTAATTTCTTATGTGCAAGAGCATTTCTGTGTCTGGAGAACACTGTTTCCTTGAAGTCACCAACCGCTTCAATCCTCTAAGCATTTTGCTTTCTCTTCACATTAATCTCTGTGCCGCCCCCCCCCTTTGTGCGTGTATGTGTGTGTGTGTCCAGGTGTACATGATATATATGCTCCGATTAGAGCTGTGTACACTATGGTTTCTCTATATATACCTTGGCCAGGTGTGGGTCTTTGCTAATGACCACCTACAACAAAAGGAAACTTCTTTAGAAAGGATTGAGAAATACAAAAATATATGGTTATAAAGATAAGTTATAAAGAACTGGTTTGCTTCACTAGCAGAGTATCAACTGCATATTCTCTCTGACTGCAGATAACCTCTTACGACAGTTTGTGGCCCAAATAACTGAGTTGTGGGTTGTATCCTATAGTGTATACCTGAAATGTACTCAGAAAAAGGTTTGTCATGAGTTTTATGCTATTCTTTAAGCAGAGGTCTCTCCTTGCCAGGCCATTCATTATTTAGCTGATAAAGTCCACAGGTAGATAAGATGGATGATTACTTCTCTCCTCTGGTAAGATGCATTGCATCTTCTAGTACCATGAAAACTAGCCAATAACGGATGACACTTCCAGGTCAACAACAGCATGTATTTTCCATGTTTTATGACTTAGCTATGTGTGGTCTTCATCAATATGTGTTATCAGCTATGTGACTGGATGAAGTTGGCAGTGGGAACCTTGGTTCCACATTTATAGTCAAGGTTCCCAAGACCAATGTATGGGTTAATTATTTTGATATATATCTTGATTCTGAGCTTGGAGATTAGGGGTTGTAGAAGAGAGATTTAAGACATGAGATTATCATGTAGTTTATAAAAGAGGTTACCAGTGCCAAGTTCTACATAACGCATATATCACTCTACAGTTTAGTTGCTGTAGATTCTCAACAGAATATAGATGAATATTTAATATTAGTAAGTGACTGACATATACTTTACTGTATATTAGTGGCTTGTATGTGTATTGACTCTTATTTTCAACATTGATAGTTAATAAATATGTTCCACTTTCAATAATATTTGTGATATTAACACTTCTTGTCAAATAGCACTTTTAATATGATGATAAAGGCATTTGTTACTTACAAGAAATGATACATAGCTGCATATTACCTAGTAGAAACCTAAATGTTTATTTTATGAGGTAAAATTAGATAATTCAAAAATGTAATCATACTAGAAATATACATAAAATATCAAAAAAACTCGAAATGAATCAGTCATATTAATAAAGCTTAACATTACTCATATAATTTGTTCAACCCATTTAAAAACTATAGCCTTCAAGGTGGCTCAGTAGATAAAGGCACCTGACGACAAGCTTGAGGATCTGAATTGGATCACAGAACACAAATGATCGAAGAAGAGAAATGACTTCCCAGGTTTTCCTTTGGCCTCCAGAAGACTACCACAGCAGTAAGGACTATATTCAACACGCACATTAAACAAACAAACATACTAACAAATATAGTGTAAATTTTATTAAAAATTAGAATAAACTTTTGTTCTTACATAAACAATAAAAGTTTTTGTGAATACTTTTTGAGATTATAATTTAATTACATTTCTCCCTTTTTTATTCCCTACAAACTCTCCCATATACCTCTCCTCCTCTCCTTCAAATTTGTGTCCTTATTTCACTTACCATTATTGAAAGCATATATATATATATATCACATATATTATTAAATGTACCCTACTGAGTTTCTATAATATTACCTCTATGTATATTTTCAAGTCTGACTATATGGCACTGGACAGTCAATTGATATGTTGTTCTTAAAGAATAAAGGACCATCTTTCCCACTAAGCCTTTCTCAGTTGTCTACAGGTTTTTCAGTAGGCTTGATACCCCATAGGGCTCTTTATTGGCCAATTGGCATGTTCATTAGTGTCATCATAGTTCAAATGACATTTGGGTTGACATGCTGCTAGAACTTTATGGGTGTAGTTTCTGATATTATTATGTGTAAAAGTAACTTTTTTCTGTCTGATTTAATTGTTTCTGATGCTTACTATTAAATAAACTCACCATTTCTAGTTCTTTCTAAACCCTGGTTGGCTGGTTCAAATCAGATGTTCTGGCCCAAACTCTTCTTCAAACTCACTGATACAATCTGACTTCACTCCCCTTCTCACTGAATTTCTCTGCTTGGCTTCAAACTAACTCTGGTAATCTGTTTTAATCTTCTGACTCCTTCTCATTCTCTGGTTCATCCTGTCTTCATCTATGCTTAGTTTATTCTCTCTACAACCTGTCTCCGTAAAACTATCCCTTTGAAAGCTGCCTCTGTACTTTATGAACTGAACTGTCATGAATTCTACTCCACTGCATTGCCTCTAAACTCACTGACTCAAATTAACTGACTTACTAGAAGTCAGAGATCTGCATGTGTCTGTCTCCTGATTGCTAGGATAAAAGAATACACAACCATGCCTGGACCTGAGCTTTTCTTTACTTGAAACTTGTTCTATACTAGGCTGTCAGTGATCTCAGACATCTGCTTGACTCTGTCTCCTGGTATTAAAGGCATGCCAGTGTTCTAGATTGATCACACAAACCTAGAAGTTCTTTGGATATCTTTTCATAGAACAGACATGTTGCTGGATTAAAATTCCTCCACTCCTTTTTCTTTCTGTTTGAGCTAAATAGTGTACACAGTTTAATTGTTTACAACAGAAACAACTATCAATTCCATAAGCTTTATAGTCCAAATGTCCGTATGAAGATCCATTGATGTGACAATTCTCCCAAACTACAGGTTGATTATCTATACTTCAGCAAATATCTACTTTAGCATCAAGATTTTCTAATTTGCCCTTGGATTAGAAACTTTACCAAATTTGATGGAATCCATAGTCTTTCATCACCTGTGGAAATATAAACAAAGTTTATTCCCCATCATCATACATTTCCTACTTCCCTTCTAATATTAAATGATCTTAAAAGTATAAAGATTGATTAATTTATCAGTTTTTTCTACTATCCAGTGTCTTTCAGCTAATCTTATTCTTCTTTTCTGTTTATCAAGGTTCAATTAGATCTTTGTATATCCTCACATAATGCTTAGGCAATTGCATTCCATGCCCAGTTCTACCACAGCTAGCCCTGCTTCTTATTCACTTAAACACACAA
This sequence comes from Grammomys surdaster, assembly GCF_004785775.1. Classification (NCBI taxonomy): domain Eukaryota; kingdom Metazoa; phylum Chordata; class Mammalia; order Rodentia; family Muridae; genus Grammomys; species Grammomys surdaster. The sequence goes on along the minus strand of NW_021604597.1, from coordinate 20,565,784 downwards.
GCAATTAAGCCATATCAAATGTCAATATACAGTATATCCAATATCTAACTTCATTTTCTCTAATTGCTCTGTAGGTTACTGACAGAAAATGCTTAGCTTATGCTGTTTATTCCCAGGGTAAAAGATTCCCCTTAGAAAGTTTGCCATATTTACAGAATTATCTCTTAGAAAATTGGCAAAGGATTACCTCTGTATCTCCTGTTGATCTGCATTCATTGGTTCAATGCCTACCATTACCATACCTTCTACAAATCCCAGAAGGCTGAGGCCTTCTAGAGAAGTTACTAGGAATGCTTTGTCTACAATTCTTTTTCAAATGAGCTGTTCTTCCACAGATAAAACAATGGATATTTTGATACCTAGGCCATTGCTTGTCCAAATACACAGTCATTGGGATCAATATCAGCAGTAATTCTAATCCATACATCCGTGGATACTGATTTAGGTTTAATAGTCTAAAAACATTTTTATAGTCTGCATTTGCATTTTTGAAAGCTAAAGTTCCAATTAGTAACTGTTTCAAGTATGGATTTGATATTGTGCTCTTTATAGCAATGTTAATCTATGTAAGACTCCAGTAAAATGTCTCTGAGTTTTTATATAATCTTTGTGAATGTCAAGACCTTTGTCCTTTTTCATTCTCCTTATCGCAGGCTCTGAAACCTACTAAAGTATACTGTATAATAATAGAGTCATCAAATTGCATCTGCTGCCTTAAATTATCAAATTGACCTTCACCTAACAATTCATATTTCATGCTATTAACACCTTTAGATCTATTACAATTTTCCATCATTGCAGCTTCTTCTTGCCACCTGCAATTGTAATTGAGAACCTGCATCCAGTACAACTGTTGCTAAATTTCTCCAGTCTTGGGAGATAATTCTGTTTTGAATATCCCAAATATTTAACTTTTTTCTCACATAGGGTGAGTGATATCAATAAGTTATTATTGATTCTTTAAAATATTTATGATCTTGTATTTTAACATGATTCCAGACGAGTTGTTCATTTTGTGAATTTTCACCATTTTCTGGGATTGTTCTTGGATAACTAGGAAAGTTAGTGTGGGTGGTCACCTTTTCTCAATTTTTAAAAGAGGTATTGTGGTAGGTTCAGTAGGCTCTCTATCTTGATTATTTTGTTAAGTACCCTAGCTTCACAATTAAGCATACTCTGTTCTCTTATTTCTTTTGTCTTCTATCTCTCAAGCTGATTTTTCTTGTTAAACTGCTATTTATTCAACCCTTTTTGAGAGAAAATATATAAAGATAATAATTTTAAGTAGGGGTTTACTCTGTTGGTCACAGGTGGGATAAGTACTATGATGACTCTTTAAAGTACCATTTCTTCCCCCCAACTCCTCTTTGTGGTGTTAAAGGATCTGAAATGAAGTTTTCCATATTTTTTAATGCATGAAATGTCTGTTTATATAATTAAAATAGTATTTTGGGATGGATTACTGTGATCTCAGTGGCTCCTGTGTTGTTCCTTGCTCTGGGCTGGAAGCTACAACAGCTCATGAGTCTCCTGAGTCTCTCTGAGCATCCAGCGGAACTTCAAGAACTTAGCTCCCTCTGGAGATGATCTCAGACAAATTTCTCCTCTGTTGCTTTCTGTCGGATGTCTGCTGTTCTCTGCAATATTTCTGTCAGATGTCCTCTACTTTCTATAATGTCGGTAGGCCTTTGCTCAGCAGGGTCCCTTTTTCTTTGATTTTCAATTGCTATCACTTCTTCCTCAATGTTTCCTGCATCTTATGTATGGAGTGTTTGTAGTTGCTTCCATTGGGACTGGGTTCCACAACTCTGCAATCTTATTTGTTGTGGTTGTCTGTAATTGTCTCCACCTACTGCAAAGAAAACCTTCCTTGATGAAATGATGAAGATTTTAGTTATCTGTAGGTATACAAACAAAGGTATATAAACTGTTATTAGGACTGTTATGATGGTTTAGTTTATTAATGGTTGTAGATTTTCTTTCAATAACCTTGACATCAATAGCACTGAATAGTTACCTAAGTTTCTGGTACCAAGCATTGTCACCATCTGCTTTTTAGGTTCTTCAATTCTGTTAAAAAGCTGTTGGTTACTCCAAATGTACGGGTACCATTACTGTACCAATAAGGTTATTATGCTATGCTGTTTGTTCATGTGGTACATAGGTATCTTAGCTAGATAGGACCTTTGGTTGCCTCCCTGGTTTGGAAATTTGCATGTTTCTTTTGGTAACATGAAAGCTAGTTTCCCAGGAGTGGGTGTTCAGGTCAGTTCCATATTTGGAGTCTATGTGCCTTGTTTCTGAGGTGCACAGTATCTTCATCAACAGGGACTTTCTTTTTTTTTTCTTTCTTTTTTTTTAATTTCTTTTTTTTTTTAATTTCTTTTTTTTTTGAACATGAAATGCTTTTTTTTTATAGCATGTTTTACAAGGGGAGGGGGTAAGAGGGTCCAGGTGGTGGAAAAGTACAAAATCTTCTTGGCCTGTGCCTTGAAACATGTCATGGTCTATATGGTACACTGCCTTGAATTATGATCTACCTGCAGTTCTTCAGAAGATATGGTACACTGCTTGAGTTATGGTCTCC
>NW_021604597.1:20336725-20563097 GCF_004785775.1 Grammomys surdaster | reverse complement strand
TTTTTTTTTTTTATTGGATGATTTATTTACATTTCCTATGTTGTCCCCTTACCCCATCCCCCACCACCCCCTCGGAACCTCCAATCCCCTCGCCCCTCCTCCTTCTTCTCTGTGGATGTAACCTCTATCTACACCCCCCCACTCCCACCTCCCCACCCTCAAAATTCCCACCCCCTGGGGCATCCAGCCTTCATGAGGTCAAGGTTCTCTTCTTCCACCTATGCCCAGCAGGGCCCTCCACTTTTACATATTCAGCTGAAGCCCTGGATCCCCCCCTAAGTGCTCCCAGGCTGGTGGTTTAGACCCTGGGAGCTGTGGTTGGTTGGTATTGTTGCTCTCCTCATGGTGCCACAAACCCTTTCAGCTCCTTCAGTCTTCACTCTAACTCCTCTATTGAGAACCCCATGATCAGTTCAATGGCTAGTTATGAGCATCTGCCTCTGAATATGTCTGACTCTTGAAGGCCTCTGAGGAGATATCCATATCAGGCTCTTATCAGCATGCACTTCCTGTCTTCCACATCAGCATCTACCTTTGGTGATTGCACATGGGATAGATACTCAGGTGGGGTGGTCTTGAGACGGCCCCTCCTTCAGTTTCTGTCCCTCACTTTGTCTCCATATTTGCTCCCTTGAGTATTTTGTTGCTCCTTCTAAGAAGGACCGAATCACCCTCACTTGGTCTTCCTTCTTTATGGGCTTCATGTGGCCTGTGAGTTGCATCTTGGGCATTTCAAGGTTCTAGGCTAATATCCAATAATCAGTGAGTGAATACCATGTGTCTTCTTTTGTGATTGGCTTACCTCACTCAGGATGATAATTTCTAGTTCCATCCATTTACCTAGGAACTTCTCAAATTCATTGTTTTTAATAGCTGAGTAATACTCCATTGTGTAAATATACCACATTTTTTGAATCCATTCCTCAGTTGAAGGACATCTGGGTTCTTTCCAGCTCCTGGCTATTATAAATAAGGCTGCTATGAACATAGTTGAGCATATGTCCTTGTTATATGTTCGAGCATCTTCTGGGTATATGCCTAGGAGTGGTATAGCTGGATCCTCGGGTAATGCTATGTCCAATTTTCTGAGGAACCGCCAGACTGATTTCCAAAGTGGTTGCACCATCTTGCAGTCCCACCAACAATGGAGGAGTGTTCCTCTTTCTCCACACCCTCGCCAGCATCTACTATCACCTGAGTTTTTAATCTTAGCCATTCTGACTGGTGTGAGATGGAATCTCAGGGTTGTTTTGATTTGCATTTCCCTGACGACTAAGGATGCTGAACATTTCTTTAGATGCTTCTCGGCCATTCGAGTTTCTTCCGTTGAAAATTCTTTGTTAAGCTCTATACCCCATTTTTTAATAGGGTAATTTGGTTGTCTGGAGTCTGATTTCTTGAGTTCTTTGTATATATTGGATATTAGCCCTCTATCAGATGAAGGATTGGTAAAGATCTTTTCCCAATTTGTTGGTTGTCGTTTTGTCCTATTGACAGTGTCCTTTGCCTTACAGAAACTTTGCAATTTTATGAAGTCCCATTTGTCAATTCTCGATCTTAGAGCATATGCCATTGGAGTTCTGTTCAGGAACTTTTCCCCTGTGCCCAAGTATTCGAGGCTTTTCCCCACCTTCTCTTCTATTAGTTTCAGTGTATCTGGTTTTATGTGGAGGTCCTTTATCCACATAGACTTGAGCTTTGTACAAGGAGATAAGAATGGATCAATTTTCATTCTTCTACATGTTGTCTTCCAGTTGAACCAGCACCATCTGTTGAAAATGCTGTCCTTTTTCCACTGGACAGTTTTAGCTCCTTTGTCAAAGATCAAGTGACCATAGGAGTGTGGGTTCATTTCTGGGTCTTCAATTCTATTCCATTGATCTTCCTGCCTGTCTCTGTACCAATACCAGGTAGTTTTTATCACTATTGCTCTGTAGTACAGCTTGAGGTCAGGGATGGTAATTCCTCCAGAAGTTCTTTTATTGTTGAGAATAGTTTTCGCTATCCTGGGTTTTTTGTTATTCCATATGAATTTGAGAATTTCCTTTTCTAACTCTGTGAAGAATTGAGTTGGGATTTTAATGGGGATTGCATTGAATCTGTAGATTGCTTTTGGCAAGATGGCCATTTTTATTATATTAATCCTGCCAATCCATGAGCATGGGAGATCTTTCCATCTTCTGAGATCTTCTTCAATTTCTTTCTTCAGAGACTTGAAGTTCTTGTCATACAGGTCTTTCACTTGCTTGGTTAGATTCACACCAAGGTATTTTATATTATTTGCAACTATTGTGAAGGGTGTCATTTCCCTAATTTCTTTTTCAGTCTGTTTATCTTTCATGTAGAGGAAGGCTACTGATTTGTTTGAGTTGATTTTATAACCAGCCACTTTGCTGAAGTTGTTTATCAGGTTTAGGAGTTCTCTGGTGGAAGTTTGGGGGTCACTTAAGTATACTATCATATCATCTGCAAATAGCGATATTTTGACTTCTTCCTTTCCTATTTGTATCCCTTTGACTTCTTTTTGCTGTCTAATTGCTCTGGCTAAGACTTCCAGTACTATATTGAATAGGTAGGGGGAGAGTGGGCAACCTTGTCTAGTCCCTGATCTTAGTGGGATTGCTTCAAGTTTCTCTCCATTTAGCTTGATGTTGGCTACTGGTTTGCTGTAAATTGCTTTTACTATGTTTAGGTAGGGGCCTTGAATTCCTGATCTTTCCAAGACTTTTATCATGAAGGGATGTTGAATTTTGTCAAATGCTTTCTCAGCATCTAGTGAGATGATCATGTGGTTTTTTTCTTTAAGTTTGTTTATATAGTGGATTACATTGATGGATTTCCGAATATTGAACCATCCCTGCATTCCTGGGATAAAACCTACTTGATCATGATGGATGATTGTTTTGATGTGGTCTTGGATTCGGTTTGCTAGAATTTTATTGAGTAGTTTTGCATCGATGTTCATAAGGGAGATTGGTCTGAAGTTCTCTTTCTTTGTCGGGTCCTTGTGGGGTTTGGGTATGAGTGTAATTGTAGCTTCATAGAACGAATTGGGTAGTGTTCCTTCTGTCTCTATTTTGTGGAATAGTTTGAAGAGAATTGGTATTAGGTCTTCCTTGAAGGTCTGATAGAATTCAGCACTAAAACCATCTGGTCCTGGGCTTTTTTTAGTGGGGAGGCTTTTGATGACTGCTGCTATTTCCTGAGGGGTTATGGGACTATTTAGATGGTTTATCTGCTCCTGGTTTAACTTCGGTACCTGGTATCTGTCTAGGAAATTGTCCATTTCATCCAGGTTTTCCAGTTTTGTTGGGTATAGGCCTTTGTAGTAGGATCTGATGATTTTTTGAATTTCTTCAGTTTCTGTTGTTATGTCTCCCTTTTCAGTTCTGATTTTATTAATTTGGATACTGTCTCTGTGCCCTCTGGTTAATCTGGCTAAGGGTTTATCTATCTTGTTGATTTTCTCAAAGAACCAACTCCTGGTTTTATTGATATTTTGTATTGTTCTTTCTGTTTCTATTTGGTTGATTTCAGCCCTGAGTTTGATTATTTCCTGCCTTCTACTCCTCCTGGGTGTATTTGCTTCTTTTTGTTCTAGAGCTTTTAGTTGTGCAGTCAACTTGTTAGTGTGTGCTCTTTCCAGTTTCTTTTTGTAGGCACTTAGAGCTATGAGCTTTCCTCTTAGCACTGCCTTCATGGAGTCCCACAAGTTTTGGTATGATGTGTCCTCATTTTCATTGAATTCTAAAAAGTCTTTTATTTCTTTCTTTATTTCTTCCTTGACCAAGTCATCATTGAGTAGAGAGTTGTTCAGTTTCCATGTGTACGTGGGTTTTCCATTGTTTTTGTCATTATTAAAGACCAGTCTTAGTCCGTGGTGATCTGATAAGATGCAAGGGATTATTTCAATCTTTTTGTATCTGTAGAGGCTTGTTTTGTGACCAATTATATGGTCTATTTTGGAGAAGGTACCATGAGGTGCTGAGAAAAAGGTATATTCTTTTGTTTTAGGATGAAATGTTCTATAGATGTCTGTTAAGTCCATTTGGTTCATAACTTCTGTTAATTTCAGAGTGTCTCTGTTTAGTCTCTGTTTCCATGATCTGTCCATTGCTGACAATGGGGTGTTGAAATCCCCCACTATTATTGTGTGAGGTGTAATGTGTGTTTTGAGCTTTAGTAAAGTTTCTTTTATGTATGTAGGTGCCCTTGCATTTGGAGCATAGATGTTCAGAATTGAGAGTTCACCTTGGTAGATTTTTCCTTTGATGAGTATGAAGTGTCCTTCCTTATCTTTTTTGATTAATTTTGGATGAAAGTCGATTTTATTTGATATTAGAATGGCTACTCCAGCTTGTTTCTTGGGACCATTGGCTTGAAAAATTGTTTTCCACCCTTTTATTCTGAGGTAGTGTCTGTCTTTGTCACTGAGGTGCGTTTCTTGTATGCAGCAAAATTCTGGGTCTTGTTTGTGTATCCAGTCTGATAGTCTGCGTCTTTTTATTGGGGAATTGAGACCATTGATGTTAAGAGATATTAAGGAAAAATGATTGTTGCTTCCTGTTATTTTTTTTATTAGAGGTAAAGTTATGTTTGTATCTTTTTTGGGGGTTGTTGGAAGATTACTTACTTGCTTTTCCTAGGTTGTAGTTTCCCTCCTTGTGTTGGCATTTTCCATCAATTATCCTTTGAAGTGCTGGGTTTGTGGGAAGATATTGTGCAAATTTGGTTTTGTCATGGAATATCTTGGTTTCACCATCTATAGTGATTGAGAGTTTTGCTGGGTATAGTAATCTGGGCTGGCAATTGTGTTCTCTTAGTGTCTGTATGATGTCAGTCCAGGCTCTTCTGGCTTTTATAGTCTCTGGTGAGAAGTCTGGTGTAATTCTTATAGGTCTGCCTTTATATGTTACTTGACCTTTTTCCCTTACTGCTTTTAGTATTTTTTCTTTGTTTTGTGCATCTGATGTTTTGATTATTATGTGACGGGAGGTATTTCTTTTCTGGTCTAGTCTATTTGGTGTTCTGTAGGCTTCTTGTATGTTTATGGGCATCTTGTTCTTTAGGTTAGGGAAGTTTTCCTCAATAATTTTGTTGAAGATATTTACTGGCCCTTTAAGTTGAGAATCTTCATTCTCATCTATACCTATTATCCTTAGGTTTGGTCTTCTCATTGTGTCCTGGATTTCCTGGATGTTTTGAGTTAGGAGTTTTTTGCGTTTTGCATTTTCTTTGACAACTGTGTCAATATTTTCCACCGTATCTTCTGCATTTGAGATTCTCTCTTCTATCTCTTGTATTCGGTTGGTGATGCTTGCGTCTGTGACTCCTGATCTCTTTCTTAGGTTTTCTATCTCCATGGTTGTCTCCCTTTGAACTTTCTTTATTGTTTCTATTTCTAGTTTCAGGTCCTGAATGTTTTTGTTTAATTCCTTCTTTGTGTTTTCTTCCATTTCTTTAAGGGATTTCTGTGATTCCTCTTTAAGGGCTTCTATCTGTTTACTTGTACTCTCCTGTATTTCTTTAAGGGAGTTACTTAATTCCTTCTTATAATCCTCTATCATCATCATGAGAAGTGATTTTAATTCTGAATCCTGCTTTTCAGGTGTGATGGGGTGTTCAGGGCTTGCTATATTGGGAGAATTGGGCACTGATGATGCCAAGAAACTTTGGTTTCCGTTGCTTATGTTCTTGCGCTTGCCTTTCGCCATCTGGTTAACTCTAGTGGTACCTGCCCTCACTGTGTAAAACTGGAGTCTGTATTTCCAGTTATCTTGCTTATTGCAGAGCTCCTCAGAGTCCAGAGGTCTCTGTGGTCTTATGCTCCTAATCTCCTGGGTGGAATAACTCCTGGGACTCAGGCCACCTCTTGGATCTGGAAATCCTTCTGCTCTGAGTGCAGTGGGTCCTCGATGACTCAGGATTCAGTTTCAGCTGCTCTGAGTGCAGTGGCTCCAGCTGCTCTGAGTGCAGTGGCTCCTGGATGACTCAGGATTCAGTTTCTCAACAGGACAGGAGCAGACCGACTCTGTGTCACCTGCTCTGAGTGCAGTGGCTCCTGGATGACTCAGGATTCAGTTTTTCCACAGGACAGGAGCAGACCAACTCTGTGTCTGTTCCAGCCCAGAGGACCAGGCAGGGGCAGAAGGGAAGTGGAATTCCGGAGGGGCGGGGTTTGGGTAGCTGCTGTGCCCTGGATGTCCCTGGCTCCCCGATCTATCTCTGGGGTTTAGGGAGTGAGATGGAGTTCTTACCAGCTGCTCTGAGTGCAGTGGCTCCTGGATGACTCAGGATTCAGTTTCTCCACAGGACAGGAGCAGACTGACTCTGTGTCTGCTCCAGCTCGGGGGAGCTCCTTGCTATTCTTAAGAAGACATGGTACTCTGCTTTGAGTCTAACAGGGACTTTCTATCTACCTCAGAGGTTGACAAGTGAAACATAGTTACTGTTTTAAGAGTCCACTGGACAGCAATGACAAATAATCAAAAGAGAGATTCTCACTAAAAAGTTTTTTTTCTTAAATTGGAAGCTTTACTTAGAGAAAAAAGACAATTGTTACTTTTTATCCTGTAGTAGTTTTTGTCTTGAGTATCCCTGAGCTCTTCAATAAAACAAGCTTTTCCACTCCCTCTCCATTCTCTTCCTCTCTCCTATCTATATATTTATTTATCTTTGTACGTGCTTCTTTTTAAATGTCTCTTCATGAATTTATTTAGAGGAGTATATCAGTATTCTTACAAAAATCTGTGAAATGTAACTTTGTAGTAGTCTAGGAATGACGAAAAAAAAAAAAACACCAACACTTGCCTCAAAAAAGGTTTCATTGTCTAATTTCAGAGTACCATGTACTATGTTTTAACACTTAATACCAGAAATACTGTGTGTACAAAATTTTTGTAGTAGAAGGAAATGTCAATCCAAGGGTCTTGACTCGACAATAGCTAAAAGTTTGTTCAGAATATTTAGATAACTTTCCAACTATAGGATTATTTGATAGGAAACAGTCAGTTATTAAAACCAAAACATTTATCTTTTATGATCAGAACAAATATTCTTAAGATTACAAACTTCTAATTTCCTGACTGAAAATATTAGTTTATACAGAAAGAAGGACTCAGAACCCTCAAACATGACTGTTATTTTCCAGAATATCTTCAAAGCCTCAGTTAATTTATCAAAGTCAGTATGCACAGAAATATAGAAAGATCCAGAGTTTGGAGGGGGTCACACTTTCCTCTTACAATGAAAACTCATGAAGAATAGAAGGCAAATAAATGTACCTAATAAAAAATGAATCTTACATAAGACCTGGACTTATTTCCCTCAGCCTTGAATAACTGAACTAATATATAAAAACAGGCATGATGTGCACATTGATTGGTTTTTATTTGAACCAATACTATTATATCTAAATAGACTCATAGAAACATATTTGAAGCTTTGCCTTTGGTGGTAAGCAAAACAATTGGAACAATTTCCTGAGATTAATTTCATTGTTCAAAGTGTTCTTATGTGAATATAATGTCCCATATACATAATCACAGCACTTAATTAGCAAAGGTAGGGATATGGGGGTATGTTTGAAACAAGCCTTGGCTATCTAACAAGATATTTAGTTTCTGCCTAAACCACCCACAAGTCAATGAAACACTGAAAAATGATTATGAATCTATTCAAATACAATCAGATTGTGATCCCAACTCTAATGCATGTTCTTGAAGTGGAATTTCTCCCACAGAAAAGCCATAAATTGCCATCCATATGTTGTATATTTGCTGAACTGATAAAATTTTCCTATGATCTAGTTTTTAAAAACATATGGAAGCCATTGGGTTTCACCTAGAAAAAAATACAGTGTACCTTCTCTGGGTTATATCAGATTTATCCATGGAAATTCTGCTAGTTTCTGTTATGACATAATTTCAATGAGTCTAGTTATTTGGACATATAACAAGCTAATTGAACTATTTCTTTAATAGAGTGACTATATGAAGAATTGAACTACACATTAAATAGTTTTTCACATTTCAGTGACAGAAAGAATTATTGAATGATTCTGTGCAAATATCAAAAATAAGCTATTAAACAAAGACTACCACTATATAACTCCTACAATTACAAACAAACAAATGAACAGAAAAACCTTATATAATGTTTCTATTTTCAACTTTAGAGGTCTTATACATCAAATATTAGTGTGCTTCTCTAAGATCTTTTATTCTGAACAATATGACAAGATGAGAAAATAACATATTTTTATTTACTGGTACAGATTGAAAACTGAGACTAAATCCTGGATACTCCATATGCTGAAGCACTGGGTAAAAATAACAGTTGTTTTAGTGTGTTAGTTATTTTCTGTGGCTGTGATAAAATATTACATCCCAGGCAGGTTATACAACTGTGAGTTTCTTTTAGCTTACAGTTCCAATGACTTAGTACCCAGGATAACAAGCACAACATAGTTGTAAGCATCCAGAATATGGAATGAAGACATCACATCATTAACTTCAATAAAAAAGCAGAGAGCAAACTAGAAATAAGTGAAGCTTTAAGATCTCAAAGCCCTCCTCAAACTACATTCCCTCCATCAAGCAAGACTTTACCTCAAACTGGGAACCAACTATTAGAGTGCCTGAACCTGTATGGGATTTTTTTGCACTGAAGCTACCACATTCAATAACAACAGCAACAATAACAAAATGAAGACTTGTATGTCATGTATATGAGGTCATCTAGCAGAGAAAGGAAACCACACAAGTCAAAGACATCTGAAATTGAACACAGTGATCCAAGGACCACATATAGAGGCTTATCCAAAGGCTATGAAGGTGGATTATCCTGCTTATAATTTAACAATGCTATTGAATAAGTAGTGCTCACTGAATGAACTTAAGGATTGATTTATGAAGACTGTATTACAAAGGAAGTCTTATTCATGACCTGACTTGAACCATCTCATAACATGTGAAGAACTTACCAGTTAAGAATACAAACCATAGAAGATGAATACAATTAAGCATAACCTTTGAAGCTTTTGAATGGTTGTCAATGTATAATAAAAAAATTTATTCCTAACATACAAGGCTAAAATAAGTACAAATCCAGGTGGAGAGGTGTGGATGCTATGGCTCAGCAAGTAAAGATACTTTCTACCAAGCCTGCTGATTTGTGCTTAATATCAGGATGTCATCTTATGGACAAAAAGAATCAGTTCCTCAAAGCTGTCAGCTTACCTCCAAATACATGCTGTGCTATACATACATGTGGCATTTGTGTACATGTATGAGCATACTCATGCACACACACACAAATACACAAACTAACTAACACACAGAAAGAGATGGGACAGAAAGGGAGAGAGAGAGAGAGAGAGAGAGAGAGAGAGAGAGAGAGAGAGAGAGAAAGGGAAAGTAAAGCTAAATACAAAGGGCTCCATATTTCCCTTAATGATATACTTGCTGATTATTTGTAAAACCTTGAGTTCAGTAACACATAATTTAAAAGAATTTCCTCATTAACTAACTTTAAAATAAATACATCCAGGAATTAAAATATATGAACAGCTGGAGTGATGGTTCAGTTTTTGAGACTGTGCTTAAAACCTCCTCTAATTCCAGACCACTAGATTTCAACACTATCTTGTAGACTATATGAGACCACCTGGAACTCACAGAAAAACACAGTTATATACTAAAAATAAAATAAATATTTCAAAAGGTATCTTAGTAGAATCACTGATGTTTGACGACTAAAAGAAATTGATCGCTCTGGTGAAATTGATACAGATTACTATATAGTTAAAAATAGACAAAAGCAGCAAAATTTACTGAAGAATGATTATTGTAGGCTTGGAATGTATGATATCATCTAAAAAGCAGGTTATAAATATAGTAACTATTGGACTTTTAAAGATATAAAAAATGAGCCAAATTTGCAAATATTTCAGTAGAAATTTACCTTTAAAATAATGAAGCCTTCAAAGCAAAATCATTGATATTTTGCAAGAACTAAAGGAATCAAAGTGAATGTGATGTATCCACATCTTCAGTTACAAAGGAGCCAGAAAATATAAGAAATATCAAAAACAATTCTTAAGGAAATGTTTAAAATTCGCAGATAAAATTCATTCAGAATACCAGAAAGCAGTTTTGAACAGCCATAAAAAGAACTGATGAAATAGGAGATGAATCAATGAAAATAATGCAGTATTACAAAAAGAAAAGATGACAATAGTCATAGAAAACTGTGGATTGTAAAAAGGGGATCAATGGATAAATATTAGAAATCACAGAAAGTATAAAAAGAAGGGAAAAGTAATATTGTAGAAAATCTACATTAATATTTAGAAATGTAACAAAATATTAGTCTACATATCCAAGAAATTTTAAAAGATCTACTATGATAATGCAGGCAACTTTTATGTATACAATTATCAAACAGTTGAAACACAAAAATATTTAAAAGTCATGAGATAAATAACCCAGCCTATTCATTGGAACTTGTACCCAACCCTCAAAGTTTTTAAGTAGTAAACTTAATCTTTAGTGTGATGGGAGGGGATGGGAAGACTCATATAAGAAGAGCTTAAGTCAGGATAGCTTATTCATGAATGGATACTCTTGTTATTGTAACTGACTGAGTCTTTATAAAACTGTGCCATCATAGAGATAATGATCTGCATTATGAATGATGAAGCATAAGGAATATAAATTAGCCAAAGTGGAACATTCTTGTATAGAAACATAAAATAAAGATGACAGAATCATAATAAGAGAAATAAATGGTTCAAAAAATAGCAGATCATTGGTATGATAGTCCCCTACAAATGGGAAGGAAAATAATTTAAAAAACTAAATTCTGTATTCCAAATATATACCATTTTCAAAGCCATTAATATGTGTGTGTTTATATATACTTATTATATTTATACATTATATATATACACAATATATATTGTATATATAATATATATAATACATTATATATATATATATATATATATATATATATATATATATATATAATTTTAGGATTTGTTGTTACCAGCTCTCTTTGAAGCTAAAAGTTCTATGCCTAGGCATAATAAAAATTAGATAGAATGCCCTGGGTTTATCCCAAACCATGTATTTTTAAATTTTGGGTACAGCTCTAATAACATTGCTTCATATGAGAAATTAAAAGTGACATTTACATTTACAAGACATAAACAATTGATATTAGTCTAAAATTATCTATTGAAATCATTAGAATGTGAACTAACCCTTCAGGAAGGCCAGAGAGGCAAGAGTGGGTGGGTTGGTGAGTGAGCACCCTCATAGAAACAGGGGAAGAATGGAGCAGGGTGTTTCTAAGAGAAGAAACCAGGAAATGGGATAACATTTGAAAAGTAATGCCTTGCCTGTTCTTTGACTATTTGTGTTTATTGTCTTGCTTGTTCCTTGACTATTTGCATCTATTTTATTGCTAGTTTCTCAATGGAGAACTGACCTTAATACTTGCATGTAATTAAAATGGTATAAAAGCAGATTTGGAAAAAAATATCCAATTAAAAAAATACATTTTCATGTGAAGAAAGTATTTAAAAGTTCCATATACTTGAAACTATTCTTAACTCCCAAGAAAATAATTTGCAAATCTTAAAATGATGACCTCAAAGACACATGAATATTTTGCTTTTATAAAACTCATATACTTTTCTTAAGTATATCACAACAATAAGATTCTTTTTATCTGTAAATTCTTACTATCTCACATTTTAATAACCTATCTCATAGGTAGCAAGTAGTGTTTCAGTGTTACTCTAATTTGCATTTCAGCTACTAATTATCTTGAGCATCTTTTCATATGCTTATTGACCATTTGTTGTTGTTTCTTTGTGAATTGCTTCTTCACAGCATTTATACTCTTGCCAATTGTGCATTTTGCTAATGACTTATCAAATTATTTTTCTTGTGTGCTTTCAGATGTTTGATTTGATATTTTAGAGCAAATACTCTGGTCTCAAAAGGATTATTCCTTCAATGCATTTACTGATTAGTCACTGGGAAATCATTATTTGAAAAATCCTAGATCTAAAGCAGTACAGTTACCTTGTATATGCTGTACTTGAATCTAGGAGCATTTTCTTCATGGAGGTCATTGTTACTAACGCAGCTAGCTGCTTGTCTTATAGCTAAATCTAAAATGTTTTGCAACTTGAGTGTTTTGGAAATAATTGTTTAAAGTAAGCACTATAAAATTATTAGATGTGTAACACTACAGGCATGAAATAAGAGATATACAAGGTGTTGAGTATGTAAATTCAAGGGAATATTTAGAAATAGATTGAGAAAATAAAATAGCAATATCTGTAACTCACACCCTAATTGTTGTTCTTCATCCTTATTATTCTGTAACTATTATTTTTACATGTGATATATTTGTCACTTTTATGGATTTTATTTGGGAAGCCAGGTTCATGTCTACATTTCCCTGTGGTCCATGAAGTCCTCAATTTGCCTACTATCAGAAGTATACCATCAGAAGTATACTTCACTGTTAAATCCTCAGGCTTATACATATCCCAGCTCACTTATACACCCAACCAATTCTCATCATGAGATATATACAAGTCAAAGCATCTAAAGAATCAGGAAATGTATAGGATAAAATGCATCTTACTACTCATTCCAAAACTTTGTCCAACTTATCGTCTCACAAGAACGCCATTCAACAGTAGTTACATATGCAAATAATGACATTAACAAAATGAAGACAGAGTCAAATTCAAAGCCTGCTGTTTCCAGATATTTTCTTTTCTTTCTTTGTTGCTGTTGCTCATATTTTCTTTCTGTAATAAATATTAATTAATTTCATGTATTTTATAGATTTACAAATACATCAAAAAATTTAAAATATTCACCCCAAACTGTTTTCACAGCTGGACTTAAATGACCAGAAATGAGTTACTATAAATTTTTAAATATTAAATTATATTTTTCTCAGTGAAACACAAGTCAATTCTTTTATATTATTATTGTCTGTGTATTATTTTATTATACATTCAGAGTTTAAAGAAATATTAAAAATGGAATAAACTGTAAGATGAATATACATTTTAATATTTACTTATTAAGTTATTAATATTGTACTTATCAAGAGAAACCTCAGAAAACTTAATATTATGAGAATGTAGTTTTTATTAAGCTTTTCCATATAGGAGAATTTCTGATGTGTATGCAGGGCCTATCTCCAACAACAGACTAATGGATTCATAGGTCCTCATTCTGATGACAGACTGAGGATTTGTATCAGAAAACCAAAATTCCAACCTCAATGAATACTTGTATTTAGACTTCAAACTTTCTGTTTATTGAAAATTATATTTAGCAAGGATTTCAAATGTAAAACTTTCCAAGTCTAACAAAAATATTGTCTTGTTTTACTATTTTAGTAGTTTACTACTTAAAGAAAAGGTTGAAAATTTACTTTCTACTTTAAAATATATGAAGAATAACTAATAAAAATAGGAATAGTTCTCATTTTGTACTCTTATTTTTAGACTATGAGTCTTCAAAATATTAAGAGCATACTTTGGTAATAAATGGTTACAGTATGTTATTAAGTTGGTGAACAGTTTTCTTATTTCAGAGAGTTTCTTTCTTATCTATGGATCGAGTACCTTCTGTACTTTCATATAATAGAGTTATGCTCAAAATATCAAAATTCCAAAAGTAATCTTCTTAATAAATTAAGATATTGTGGCATCTTCCAAATACTTTCTATTAATTAACCTTGTGAGGATAACATAGTAGTTTTGTAGGTTTACTATTGCTTGGATGAAACCCCATTATCAGAACAACTTATAGAGGGATGGGTTTACTAGCTTTATGCTTCTTCATCCTCATTGCTGTTGCTCATTAAAGAAAGTCAAGACAAGAACTCAAACAGTAGGAATCCTGAGAGAGTAGCTAATGTAGAGGCCATAGAGGAGTGCTGCTTGCTTCACATGGCACTTTCAGCCTGTTTTCCTGCAGTACCTAGGAACACCTGCCCAGGATTGGCTCTATCCATAATGATCTGGGCCCTCCCTCTTCAATCCCCAATTAAGAAATGTCCTAAGGCTTGCCTACAGCCCAGTGTAACAGATGGTTTTCTCAATTGAGGCCCTCTCCTCTTAGTGATTCTAGCTTGTGTCAAGTTGACATACAACTAGCCAGCATAAGGGTTGCATTAGAAAATCACTGTTAATGTAAATAAATGTAGTTCATTCTGGTTGGGCAAATGGTAGCATGATCCAAAATATTGTATATTTTTTCTTCTTGCTTAAAATAAACTGGTATTAAAAGACTTAATTATATGCTAAAAGCAGTTTACAAGTAGAAAAAATCAGAAAGTAATAACACTTATGTAAGTCAGAAAAAATATGTTAACTGATTTACTTTTAAATTTTTAAGTTATTTTTAATTATGTGTGTTATGTGGGGAATGAGAGAGCTAGGGATATATGTCTGTGATTGTAGAACTTGCTATGACCAGATTAAAAATTGTCTTGGAATTGGAATTACAAATGCCTCTCAGGTAGCCATCCTTAATTCTGGGAACTGAATTTGGGTCCTGAAGAAAAGAATAAAATCCAAATTTTTTGTTTGTTTGTTTGTTTTGTTTTTAGACTTTTTGCCAAGTACATATAAGGTATTATAGGAGCCCAAATGACTGTAGTGGGAAAAACATATGTTTGTAAAATACCCCAAAGAGACTCATGCATTTGAATGCTTAGTCCCCAAATAGAAATTCTATTTGAAAATATCATAGATTCTTTAGGAGGTAGAAGTAGGAGAAAGTGAAACAGAGACAATGACCTCAAGACTTTTATAGTCTGATCATATACTCTGTTTACTCTTCTTTCTGAGTTTGGGAACAATAGGAGCAGCTACCTCTCTGTTTCTGCCACCATGTTTTCTTTGCTTCAGATAACTGTGGACTATATTCTTCTGCAAACTTACAACAAAATAAACCTATTACTTCTTGTGACATTTTGATCAAGGCATTATATTATTGCAACTGGAAAAGATAGCCACTCAAAGCTCACTCAACCCAGCACTGTTGACAATACAAGACAGCAAACTCAAGATCTCTTCATGCCTGGAGTTACTTGCACAGCTTGCAGACATAGCTTCCAAATTTAATCCTCTTCCCTGGACAGTGATTACTGCTCATTTAATGTCAAAGAAAGGACTTATAAGGACTTGAGGCCCTCTCCTCTTCAGTGATTCTAGCTTGTGTCAAGTTGACATACAACTAGCCAACATAAGGGTTGCATTAGAAAATCACTGTTAATGTAAATAAGCGTAGTTCATTCTGGTTGGGCAAATGGTAGCATGATCCAAAATATTGTATATTTTTTCTTCTTGCTTAAAATAAACTGGTATTAAAAGATTTAATTGTATACTAAAGTATATAATTATAGTATATATACTATATATATTATATATATAATTATAGTATATATAAAATATATATTACATATATGAGGAAAGGACTTATGAATCTTTTAAGGTTTCTGAATTACTGAGTCTTATAAGCATTTTGAGATTCTTGAGTCTTGTAATCTTACTTAAACTATTAAGAAAGAAATATTTCAGTTTGGGAGAAATACCTACACAACTTTCTATTCTTTGCTCTGGCTCTTATATTCTTCTCATCTGTCTTTCCTTGTCCCAAAAACATTGGTGAAAGTGGTATGAGTGTCTGATTATTTTCTTCGATTATGGGTGAGAATTAGGACACTATGCCACAGTAGTAGTTGTCACTTATTCTTATCTGAATGACCAGATACGAGTCTATATTTACCACAACCCTTTGCAAATAGAGATGTTTCTTTTCACAAGCAAAAGTGACAATGGCATTCACCTATGATCATAAATACCAACATTTTGAAGGCAATGACTAGTCTGTTAAATTCACATAAAAAACAGTGCCCTGCACATCATGGGACTTTTTTTGCTCTAGCACATATTATCACCAAGTAGGACTTACACTCAATTTGAAAACAATTCAACACATTCGTATCAGTTGTGCTGCAGTTGAATCATTTGTCAAATCTTGCCTGACATGTTATTTGTATTTCACATAGAATCTGTAACCAAGCATGTCAGTAAATACTCTTACCTAACATGTAGAATATAACTTCTGTCACTGAAAAGCAAGAAAAGAGCATCCAGCTCAGTCCAAACTTGATTTTTCCATGTTCTATGAGTAAATCATGTAGTGTCTTCAGCAATAGGTGCTTACCATTTAGTTTGCCAGTACAACAAACCACAGTGGAGATAAGCTTTATTGTTTGCAAGGCATAAGTAACTTACTTGCCAAAACCAATGTGAATGTTGGCAACCTATGGCACTACAATTTTCTTTCAATAGCTTCATAGTTTCTAGGATTGCACTTTTCTACCCATATAGTATGTCTTTATTTAAGCTCATTAGCTTCTATTTTTACTACAGTTTCAGAAACATTTCAAATTATAGAAGACAAGAATTATATAATGAAATTTTTGCATACAGTAGGTATCATTAAATATCTACTTATGATCAGTACAAGCAAATGCTACATGATTTGATGTATTGTTTATTGGAGCATAAATGGCTAATCATATCTTATCCACCACTGCAAAAACTTCAGCTATGTTACATGAGTCACATGTTTTGCTTAGATTTTGTCAGTGACAAAACAAGGTTGCACATCTTGTTACCCCAAATAGACTAAGTATTTAGAACTGAAACTGTTTCCTTACATCAGTGGTAAACTGGTCTGGCTATTCTATCTCACCTGTTTTCTCTGTAAGGTTCTGATAGGTTGCAGTTAGAAGTATCTCTAAACAGACAAGCTGCTTGGATAATTTGAGTTGACTCTGCCAACTTTTGCTTTAGGAGACTACATTGGACACAAATCTTTCTAC
Organism: Grammomys surdaster; assembly: GCF_004785775.1. NCBI lineage: Eukaryota > Metazoa > Chordata > Mammalia > Rodentia > Muridae > Grammomys > Grammomys surdaster. The sequence continues at coordinate 20,546,156 of NW_021604597.1, read as the reverse complement.
TCTTTATTTTATGTAATTTGGCTACTTTACATGTTATCTTCCACCTGAATGTGGTAGTACCTTATTGATATGTATTGATATGTGTTGATATTATTCTGATTGCCAAAGCATCTTCAATTTATTTTTTCCTTTATTTTATTGGTTATTTTATTTATTTACATTTCAGGTGTCATCCTCTTTACCCATTTCACTCCCCCCCAGAAACCATCTATCCCATCCCCCCTCCTCATTTTTGCTTTTATACCATTTTAATTACATGCAAGTATTAAAGTCAGTTCTAGGTTGAAGAACTAGCAATACAATAGATGCGAATAGTTAAGGAACAAGGAAGAAAATAAACACAAATAGTCAAAGAACAACTAAGCAATAAACAAAGGCCTGTGATCACTTCCATGATCACTGTTTCTAAGGGCTTATCAGGATGACAAAATTATCTGAGCCTACTTCCCTGTCCTAGCCTGAAGCCATTTTTATGCCTGAAGCCTACTTCTTTGTTCTAGCCTAGGATTTAGATTCCCGCCTGAAATTACTTCTTTTTTTCTAGCCTAAGATTTAGATTCCTGCCTTAAATTACTCCTTTGTTTTAGCCTAATGTCATATTCCTGCCTGAAGCCCATTCCTTGTCCTTGGCCATTGTCAGACTCCTGCCAAGCAGTCCCTAAAGCTCAACACATCTTACCCCCCCTTTTTTATTTTATATACAAGACTGGGCTGTTTTTAAGTAGTTCTAACAAGAATGCCTTCCTTACCCATCCTGTAATATGTTTTATCAAAAGCAATGCATTTCTGTCTTAAGTTAGTAAGGCTCTTTGCAGAATCTTACCCATCCTTGGCTTGTCAGCCTGTTAAATAAATCACGCTGTCTGGGGGGTGGGGGTTCATTTTCAGTTTCAAGTCAGCTACTTTGGCTGCCAGAGATGAATCTTCACCACGTGGGTCGCCAAAGCCATCAAAATCTTACGACAGTTCCAAGGCTGCAGCTCAATTAACCTTTTTTATAACCTCCTGTAAACAAATAGTCAAATACATGGCAAATAGCAGGCATACATGGTCCAGTGGACCTGGCATGAATACTGCTTTTCTCCTATGCTATTGCTGTAAAAATTTCTCTACTCTCTTCTAGTCCTTGCTGTACTTAGTGGCCTCAGATGGACATAATCAATTTTTCTAGCGTCTCCTAGGAACCAGTCCACCAGAATCAATTTTGCTCTATGAAAGGTCTGCATTTGTGTTGCTCAGCAGCTCCACTTCTATGACTGTATTCATGATTTGCTTACTGTTGTGACCAAATATCTGACAAGCTCAGAGGTTACCTGTCACCTCATGATAAATTGCCCAAGCATATTATACTGTGGGAGAAATTTCATTATCAACCCACTACAATGGTTCTAAGACTAAAACCTCACAGTTTCCATGTCCCAAAACTTTAAATATAAGTTGTATAAAGTTATTCTATATCTTGTTTTACATCTTTTCCACTTAAGCCATTTGAGATGCATTTTTTCACAGATTATTGTAGTTTATTGTGCAAAGTCATTATTGAGAATTCCATCTGTATGATGAATCTTGAATTTTCTCCTTCCTGTATATTAAGGCTTTGAAATGTGTTTTATATCACATTCACCTTGTTTTATCCTGATCTCTCTCTCTCTCTCTCTCTGTGTGTGTGTGTGTTTATAAAGGAATATTTAAGTGAGATTTAATTTGTAATTTCCACCATTACATATTGTCAGCTATTTTAAAAAGGTAATATAATGCTTCCACATCATACTTCTTTTCTTCTATTTTTCCTCTTAATTGAGAAAATATTGCAGAGAACATCAATTGCATACATTTCTCTAACTGTACTTTCAGCCTTACATGAACAATTCTTTTTCAGAGAAAAACTGAACACCATCTACATGTGTTTCTACATCTTATTTCAATGATTGCTTAAAATCATGTTTTGTAATAGCATTTCCATAGGTCTAAATATATTCCCTACTTTATCAGCCAGTTTTGATATGTCATCACTCTCATACGGACAGTTCTATGCCTCATAGAGGCACAATATCTTACTATGTGGAGAAGGTAACTGCCCTTTGCTTAAATTAGGAAAAATCAGGTACTACCTTATAAAATTGAGTTAAATCAGATATTATTTTATAAAATTAAATATTGAGGTGATTGACATGATAGCTTATGTCTTTAATACCAGCACTTTGGAAGTTCATGGCAGAACCTGTAGAATGAAGCCAACCTAGATCAGAGTAAGGCACTGTCCAAAAAAATTGCAAGCAAGCAAACAAAACAAAATTATATTTTATTAAATTTAAAAAGTGTGATATAAGATTTCTTATATATCATGTTATCATTTGAAAAGTAAAAATAGTATAATTATAACTTTCCCTAGTTTTTTAAAAAAATTATGTATAGACTGTTTTGATAGCTTAGTGGTTAAAACCATACATTGTTCCTGCAGAGGATTTAAAGTTGGTTCCCAGTACTCATATTAGGTAATTTACAACTGCCTATAACTCTTGTTCTAGAGGATCCAACAATATGGTCTACCTTTCATTGGTATCTGCACTCTGGTATGTAGACACACAAATACACAAATGCATGCATGTGCACACACACACACACACAAAAATACAAAATAAAAGCAACAAAATATAAAATGTAGAAATAAATATGAAATCTGAATTGATAGAGTGAAGAAAGTTGGTAGTTTTACGGGGTTTTCAAACAAGAAACATGGCAAATTATGGCAATCTATACTTGTAAGATCTTAACATTGTATGAATCTAAGTTTTGGCCTTCAATTATACTTGTCAGTCACATTTAATTTCACAAAATCCACAGGATCTTCTCCTAACATTTTTATTAATATCAATAGAGAGTGATAGTTCCTCATTAAATATATATGATTCTAATTTGGCAATCTAAAATAATAAAAAGCATTATTGTTATATTAATAAGCTATATATGATATACATATATTACTTTATTCATAAAACTATTTAATATTTATCTTCCTCATTAAGTATGTCACATTTGTATATTTCTATTCAGAATACCATTTGTCTTTTACCTTAAATATGAATGCATGGGCTGATTTCAATTTTTACTTACTACATTTCTCCAGTAAGAAAGTGGGCCCAGAGCATATGCATGACGTTTCAGCAATGAAATGAAGGATAGGACAGTTAGGTGTCAATATTATTCTCAGCTTCACAGTCAACTTCAAGCCAGTCTGGGCTAGAGAGGATGCTGTTTCAAAGTACACACACACACACACACACACACACACACAACCTGCCCCCCCCAAATAAATGCTATATAAAACTAACAGATATCTAAGTCTAACAAAAGTCATTTTCTAGGATATATGTTCATTCAAACCAAACATGACATTGTCAAATTATGGAAAGAAAATCTTAGTATTCAGCTAAATATAATTACATAGCTGCAGGCCTAGATTTTTTTTTTCAAAACCTACTTTATTTAGGTTTCTTAAGTGACTCAATCTCTCTACTAACCCACTGATCAGAGGTTGGAGAAAAAGAATGTTACTAGGAAAAGAGACTTGTGGGCCTGTTTAGAAGTAGTTTCTTGGGGCGAGTCCACTCTTCCTTGTCATCATACCAGCAGTCCAGCTCAATACCAAACACCAAACACGAATCAGTGGCATCACAATCAAGGAAAAACATCAAGGCTCTACAGAATAGGCAAGAGTCAGCAGAAATGGCTAGCAAGAACCAACTGGAATACTAAGAGCTCTTCAGTGCAATTCTCTCTACAAGTGAAAACCAGGGAAGACCAGTGAAACATTGCTAGGTGTAGCAAGATCGCCCTCTCATAGCTCCTAGGCTTGCGTTTATATTCATTCTAACCATCACATGTCTCCTCAAGGGTCGGTTTTCAGCAAAACATCACATGTCCTCTCACAAGACAGGTTCCAGAAAAGCATCACATGACACAGATGAGTTGTCAAGAAAACCAGAAATTTCCACTCTGATGTCTTCTCAGATTTGTAGTTTCACTTTCCCCTTCAAATGATATATATTTGTTAACTGTAATGCTGAGAGAAGCAAGTACTATCACTTGCCTGAATACCTGGAAGTTGACTAGCAGGCATATGACTTTGTATCAGAAATCCAACCTTACCCAAGAACAGATGCACTTCGTTTTCATGTTCTTTGACTCCTGACTCTTTGTTAACACTTTATTGTGACATTGGGCATTAATGGTCTGCATAGACTGGCAAGCTGTTTTCATCAGATTGCTTTACATTATGCTCATCTAATATTCATCTCAAATCTCAAAAACAAAACCAACAAAATGTTAACAGGAGGTACAATCTGGTGCATTCAAGTCCAACTTTGCAAAAAGTTATCCAGAAGCGATCTACCTGACACAAAGGCGCACCTGCTGCTCTCACACCTCTGAGATTCCCAATCAGCAAACCACAGCTGGTGTTTACTCTGAGCACAGAACAGAGAACTAGTATTTGAACATTCTTATACAAAGATTACTCTATTACCTGATTGCACATAAGGTCCTCTAAGGAAAGTCTCATGATAATTTGATTCTTATTCTAGCTTAGGTGATAAAATTTTATTCTTTAAGGTTACATAAATATTTCCTTTTTAAAATTTTAATAATATTTAGGAAACATAAAAGTATATAGAAATTCTTATTTAACACAGTATTGATAAATTTCACTATAAAACAGAAAATATGATATTTTCCTTCATCCATCCTTCGATTCTTTTAGGTATTCTAACACCCACTACACAATACACACACATACACACACACACACACACAAATACACACACATTGTGTAATTACTTACTTAAGGAGACTGCAGAGCCTCCCTTTTGTGTTCTCTTTTTTCTCATTTTAATTTCTAGTATAATATTCTTGTGTTCATGTAAGAATTTTTATTATTGTTATAACAATATATTATAGAGTTTAGAAACCACTTTTTAGAGGGTTACAATGGTGGATGTAAATGTCAAATAACTTTTGTATTCATTTTCTAAAGTTCATTCATTGATTTAAAATAACTTGAATTTCATTGCTGAGACATTTCAATGATGGCTACCTTAAAATCCTCACATGTCATCTCAGAGCAGTGCTAACACTAAAATCATGTGTTAAATTTAATTATCGGACAAAAAAAGTTCCCAACTAATAACTACATTTTATTAATTAATGCTGAATCTGAAAATTATTTAATTAAACATAATAGGTTTAGTTTAGAATAGCGAATTATATTAATCTCTAATATACTTCTCTGTGAGAGATTTATATTCTTCTGTACTCCAAGACAGATGTTTGTAAACAATGATAAAGACAGAGGAAACTGGGGACTCACTGTGGATATTGATATGGATAGTTCATATCAGGCAGAAGAAAAAATGATTATTTTTAATAATATCAAAATAGGTATTACTTTAAAATGCCAAGGCGTAGTCTCCTGTGACTGCAAGCACTTACTATAATTTAAGATTCTGTTTTTTAAATTGAATGTATGCTTCACTCATATTATCCTTCAACAATCATTAGTGGCTCTAATTTTAAGTAAAAAATATTCTATTCAGTAGGATAAAAGTAAAACTACTAACAATCAACTTTAGAATATGTAAGTATGCTGAAACCAACAAAAATAACTTCTGAGACTGAAATACAGGGATATTCCTGGTAATAATTTCTTCTTAGGGTATTCTCTAAAATACTAAATAAAATACAAGTCCAGTTGTTTTTCTGCATTTGAATAGATTTGAATATATTGTAGTTTCATCGTGGTCTTTAAAATAACTACATAAAGAATTAGTAAATTATTTTTAAATTCAGAGAATTCATTGCTTATATACAGACTTAAATTAATTCTTTGTATTTCAGATTCACAAGGAAAGTTTTGAGGTTCATACTGTATTGGATCAACAATAAACTATTAATTTATGTATTTATTATTTAATACTATCTACAAGAAGTGTATTTAACATTGACTTCTAGTCATCTCATCTAGTGACATTTATATGACAGAAATTCACTATGAAGTTCTTGATTAAAAAAATCAATGGAAGACTAATAAAACAAAATATAAGGTTTCTTTATCATAAACTAGCTGTTTTGTTTATTATGCATTTACATTTGGGTAGTCAGGTTAAATATAGTTACTTCTTCTTTACTTATATATAACTTACATGCAAAACAATATAGATATTTTTAAAATATCTAATTAAGGCAAAGATTATTGTGAATACAAAATATCTGGAAATAGGTGTGTGTTTGATGTGCTCAGAGAGAACACATTACATTGTTGCGTGCAAATAGAATATAGGAGGAAATTGCACACAGAATCCAGTGTGGATGTAACTGGAGAAACACAATGTATGGTCCGCAAATCACTGCATGACATAGTTAAATTAGCATAGACATATAGATTGCAATTATCCAGATCTCTGGAATTTGTGATAAGAAGTCATTATTAGGGCTTGTATATGCTTAGATTATAAAAAAAAGTAATTATGTGATAGTAAAAAGAATATAACATTAAATTAAACACTAATATAAACTGATAAGTTGTGCATCACAGGAAGTAAGCCAACTGCACACATTGGCATTAGGTGATAACGGCCTGTTCAAAGTATTCTCTGATGTTGCACATTTGTTACTGGTGAGTGGAATTCTACATTTGTGGAGGCAAAAAATATAACTGGATTCTCTCTCCTTTAATCTTCATTTTACTGACAATCTAAAAGTTTCTTAAATTATTTATGTATTTACACATTTATTGGATAAAAATATCAAATATTTTATCTTGTTTATTTTAAATTAGATTCACAATTCTGAATCTGAAAAGGATAGCTTACATATTAGAAAATAACAAGACAAATGTGATATTTGTCTAGGATCTAGAAGTAAATTTAGGAAGTACTTGCTTAAAACTAGGATTTAAAGAACTTTGGAGAAGATTCAATCAGTGAGATGCTTGTCACACACACATGAGGACTTGAATTTAGATCACTAACACACACACAAAGGCAAATAAAAAATAATTATCTATGTAAAATCTCACTGGGCATATTAACAACAAATAAGTGTAGTCTTATGACCATAAGGCCAACCTAAAACAAACTCAATAGTATTATTGTAGGGTTTTTTCTCATATCACTTTATTTGTTTTTTTTTTTCTATTTTTACTTGTCATTTGTTTTTATATTATTGTTTATGACATTGTAATTTTTATTGTTTTTTTTAGTCTGTGTGTTTGTGTGTATGTGTGTGCACACACGCGCATGTGCACTCACGCATATGCACGTACATGTCTGTGCAGAAATGGAGGAATCTTTCCTTCTGAGGAATGTACTGCCTGTTAATAACTCCATGATAATTAGAAACAGTAGTCTAAGAGTTGAGGGTGTGGCTATGATTTTACAAATGTTACACACTGGGACCTTCAGAACAGCCCTCAAGGCTATGGGAAAGAGCTCTAAATATATAATTTTTAAAATATTTAATTTCTCAACTATGCAAAAATAAAGATGCAATTTGAATTATATGAGGGGCTTCAGGAATCTAAAGGAACAAAAGGAGCTGTGCTGTGAGCCAACTTGTTAGAAAATTATTTGGAAGGAGACAATGAGACTTAGGGATTGGTGATCAAAGGAGATCCCACTCAGTTATGCTTTTTCTTTATGCTTACAAAGGCAGAGAGATTCCTGAATTCACGGTCAGCCTAGGACATAGTAAGGTCTCACTCAGCTAGTTTATTGTCTGTGCTTAACAGAGGCAGGCAGATCTCTGAATTCTTTTCTAATGTTAAAAGAAAATTTGTATTTGCTATCTCATTAGAATTAAGGGTCTGGAGGATTCTGATTCATAGTATAATCAAAAAGGAACCTGGTATAAATAACTGAATTGATTTGTAAATAAAAAAATCCTAGGCTTTTAGTCTGCATGAATGGTGAGTTGGCAGAAAGAAAATAGCAGTTCTTTCACCAGAATTTTCTCTAGTGAGAGCGGAGCTGTATGAAGATGTCTGGAGACCAAAAACAGCTCTTCAATAGTATTTTCTAACAGGATTTGGTCAGAAGATCCAATAATTTTTTATAGCAGCTTTTCTGACTTTGATCAGAAAACCCATGAGCTATCCAAATATCTTTTACAATTTTTATTAGTAGAGAGAGCTGTTTCAACTAGAGACTTTTTAGGACAGCAAGAAAAGGCTGCCTAGAACAGAGCAGAACATTCAGAGAACAGTCTCGAAAGTCATTTCAGCAAAACCTAGGCCACCAGCTTGGATCCACAATTTGTCTTGGGACATTTCTTTTCCCTGCTCACAGTCACCCCTTTCTCAGATCCCCTCTCCAAGTCCAGGCTGGTTCTTGGCTCTCAAGGGTAAGGAAGAGCACTGCCTACTCTTGCAGAAGACTCAACTCATTCCCAGCTCACACATGTCAGTGCTCAACTATCTACAATGGCATTTTTCAGGATCTGATACCCTCTTCTCAGACACCAGGAGTGCACGTATATGCATGTGGGCAAACCCCATAATGTAAAATAAATCAAACTAAAATATGATAAATTATGGTGAGGACTATTCAGGAAATATACCTAGCATTCATCACTTATCTCCATAAACACATGTACATCTTTATTTTCACATCCATGTGAACTTGCATGACATATTTGCAAATATCACACAAGAATGCATAAACACATATATAAGTAAGATTGATTGAAGTGTCCATAGGTAATATCTAGAATTTGTGATTGGAATTATGTATATAATGTCTAAATTTATTATTTTTTTCAGTTGAAATAACAATGAGAATAGTTTATAACTAGGAAAAAAAATCAAGTTTGAAAACAATGAAGTATGTCAATATGATTGACATGAAAACATGATGACCTAAACTTGATATATGGACGATATAGAAAAAAATAGAGAACTGACTCCTAAAGGTTATACTACAAACTTCACCTTCAAATGTGTGCTTTGGCATGTACATCTTCATTCAAAACATGCAAAATTCACAAGCACACAAAGAAACACACACACACAAACATGCTGATAGAAAACAAAAGTTAAAAAACTAAAACAAGAAATCACATAAAAGATGAAAATTATATTTGGGGAAATAAAAGAAAACATGATTATAAAAAAAAAACCCTGTTCATTTCAATCAACCAATTAAGAATAATAGATACCATCGACAAGATATAAGAAAAGCATATGTTGGTGTATGCTCAAAGGCTAATTTAAAGATTAACATTTTAAATGATAAAATGTTAGATCATGTAATGTTAGCACATAGACACATTATATATGTATATGTATATATATACTCATATGTATAAATATATACATATTTATAGAATAGAATACTCACTATCTGAATGGAGTGTGTATTAAAATATTATCATCAAAATTAATTTACTGGTATTTCACAAACTAAATTGCTGTATCCTTCAATTATTTTTAAAATATTTTATCAAATCTATTTTATACAAAAAGATGATTAGCTATAATCATCTTCAGTTTTGAGTTCATGTAAAATGTTCATTTACTTTTATGTAACACAAAGACAACTTATGGTAGTGTTATAAGAATATTGCATTTTTTCTCAGAAATACCAAATAATTATGAATGTAATTTTAGAATGTCTTTCTAAACAGAGGTTAAGTAATGAAATACTTCTTCCAGAGTACTTTATTTTTTAATTTATATGTTATGGTACTGGAATTTTATTATTGGATTTTATGTATCATTTTTGGTGATATTTATAATGTATAACATAAGTAATATCCATTGTAAACGAATTTTAATTCAGCAACATTGTTGTTATGGCAAGGGATCACTTCCAGGGACCTAGGTCTATGGGATCTAGCTGGAGGAATATAGACAAATCCTTAGCATGTACCTTTAATCCTTAACAATGAAAGCAAGGTTATTTTTTAGAAGGAAGCAGCCATGTTTTAAAGTGAAGTTTAACTGAGGGCCAGAGAAAGTGATGTATCAGAGAAAGATTTGATAGAATGAGTCAGAGATAGGACAACTCTAACTCTCATAAATATTGAGTTCAGTTAAGTATATGCAGTTCCATTCAGTTCCATTGAGTACATGCAGTCAGTACAGTTCAGTTCCTGGAATTCAGATGCAGAACTATTCAAGCAGAACAATTCAGTGATAAATGGAGAGAAGCCAGTTTGAGTCAGTTAAGGTGTAGAGGCATTTGGGAAAGAACAGCTGAGTTGAACCAGACAGCCATAGGTCAAAAAGAGTTAGAAAGGATAAGTTTATTCTGCATTAAGTCTCTGAGATGACAATTATGTCTGTCAAATTAAAGTTACTTTTCTAATTCATATGTGGCTCTTAGTATCATGGACTACGATTTGATATATTTAAATATATGTGATAAATTTAAATATATTTAAATATAGTTAAGATATAATTATTTTCTGTTTTTTTTTTTTAGATCAAACTAGCACTGACCTCATAGAATATTAAAGATTTTTCAAGAACCACTAGTTCATATACTAGTCAAGAAATTTCTATTTGTTATATTAATTATTTCATCACCTCCCTTCAAGTTGTTGGTCAGAAAAGTCCAAGAGACTTCTAAAACAATACAGGCTATTTTTGATATCTTTTGTTGCTTCATAAAAGTGCAAAGTAAAATTCATGATGTCTTTATTTTTAATAGCTGAATAGTATTTCATGGTGTAAATGAACCATATAATCTGTATCTATTCTTTAATTGAAGGACTTCTGTTTTTTTTTCCTGTTTCTGTCTATTAAGAACAAAGCTGGTATTAAGAGAGTGGAGCATGTGTCCTTGTGGCATGGTGGAACATCTTTTGGGTATATGCTCAGGCGCAGTGTTGCTGGGTTTTCAGGTTGAACTATTCACATATTTTCTAAGAAGCTTCAAGTTTGATTTCCCAAGTGGTTGTACAAATTTGCAATCCCACTAGCAATGGAGGAGTGTTTCCTCTTTCCCACATCCTTGCCAGCGTGTACTGTTGTTTGAGTTATTTATCTTAGCCATTTTGAGTGGTCTAAGGTGTAACCTTTCAATGAATGTAGCCAAGATGCCTAACATTGGGAACATAGGACCTCAAACAGCCACCTCCTGTAGCCAGACAGGGCCCCCAGAGGAGAGATAAGGACACCAACACATTCACAAAACCTTTGACCTGAAATTTGTCCTATTAAAGAAATACGAGGACAAAGATGGATCAGGGACTGAAGGAATGGTCAATCAATAAAAGGCTCAACTTTAAACCCATTCCATGGGCAAGCACCAATCTCTGATATTATTAATGATCCTCTGTTATGCTTGCAGACAAGAGCATAGCATAACTGTCCTCTGTGAGGCTCTACCCAGTAGCTAACTGAAACATAGGCAGATACAGCCAAACAATGGACAGGGGTGACCGATTTTTATGGAAGAATTGAGGGAAGGATTGAAAGTCTTGAAGGGGATGAGAACACCACAGGAGCACCAACAGATTCAACAAAGCTGGACCCCTGGGAGCTCTTAGAAACTGAGCCACCAACCAAATAGCACATGAGCTGAAGCAAGATCCCCAGCACAGACATAACAGAAGTCCATTTGAGTTTATAGGTTGGTCCTGGAACAACTGAAATGTAGGCTCTTGGAAAAGCAGTAGCCTGACTGTGGTATCTTCCTCAGTAGAACTGCCTTGTCTTGCCTCAGTAGGAGAGGATGCTCTTAATCTGGCACAGATTTGATGTGCCAGGTTCAGGGGATAGCCAGGGGTTCCCACTCACTCAGAGGAGAATGGGATTCTGGATAGGGGAAATGGACTATGTGAGGGGGGACTGGGAGACAGCAACATTTGAGATGTAAATAAATAAATAAATAAATAAATAAACATTTTAAAAACTGGAAGGTAAAACTCTATTGATCACTCTAATAATATTAGAAGGTGCTATATAAGCTTCCAGGAAGAAGATCAATTATAAGTCCTACCCAGCTGCAAAGCCTATGGACCACAATAATGACCAGCAGAGCAAAAAGTACCCAAAAAGTTCAATAGTCTCACTTGTATCATGAGGGCACCAAACATTATCTATTAGATGTAAAATCCATTCATTAGGAGTGATTTTATCCCGGGTACTGCAAATCCAGCAAACCTTCTGTAGCTGGAGAAGTCATCACCCCTAGAAGAGAGCTTACTACTGCCACGTTCCTAAAGTGGAACATTTTTTGACTCCATTCTAAGGACCTATTATATTTACAGAGAAGTGCAGCTCTCGCTCCTCATCCCAGCTTCTTTTAGAAGCAGATGGAGATCATCATGAAAACGCATAACTGGTCAAAATACAAAGGAGAGCTGCCTGTGGCAGTTATCAACTATATCTGCAACTGGACCCTTACACCGAAGGTCCAGAAAATCAAGTGAAAGAAGACAGGAAATTGTTAAGAGCCGGTGGATCAGGAGATCTGCTATAAAACCGTGTCTTTTCTATGAACCGGTTATTTGGATCTAAATATTTTAACAATAGAGTCACCTGGACACTGGCATCACCAATTTATTTCTCAATATGGAAGAGAAAAATCATGAAACATAAAGGGCTACAGGTTATTGGCTGCTAAGAGAGAATCGGGCTTTTCCAGTGATGACCCCACTGATCTATCATCCAATGTCTAGTGGTAGGCATTAAGCATATATGCATATATATGATACTAAATGTACTCAGTAAGATGTGTGTGTGTGTGTGTGTGTGTGTGTACCCATCATAATTTTTAAAAATCAAACATTTGAGGAGGTAGGAGAGACATGGAAACCCTTAGAGTGAAGAGAACTTGGGGTGAAAGTAATATAAATAGCATGACAATGGCATTAGATGCTGAGTTGCTGGTGGGTTCCTTAATATGGATATACCTTTTATCTGTGTATAGACTTTTAGGAGTAGCTATGTCCCAGAAAAAGAGACTATCCTATGTCATAAAGCAGACTTAGGGATATACAGTACAGAATTATAAATATAAATCTTATGCTAAATCCAGAAGCTCTACAAAAATTTACTGCCTTGTGTATCTATGGTTGCCCAGTGGCATTAGCTATGGGCAAAGAAATCACATGAAAAAATAGCAGGTATCTTCAACAACAATAGTAACTCCTCAATAATCCTGTCATCATTTATAATTATATACACCTTCTAAAATGGCCCCACACCTTCCTTCCCTGGCTAGAATCAAATCACTTACATACTTTCCCAAAACTTTGTAGACTTTGCCTGAAGATAAGATTGGTTTAGATTTCAGGAGAATAACCTATATCAGCCACAAATCTAAATGATTACGTTTTTCCAATATGTTCATGCCTGTAATTCTTTTTATGAAATTAAATATATTAAAGATGTATTTTATTCCTAGATATAAAATGTGCGCTACAGCTACGTTGACTTTCTGACATTCATATTTTAAAGAATAATACAACTCTCAAGGGCAAAAACATGACTTTTTTGAAACTTCTATTTCGAGGAAAGTACCAGCTTAAAGAGGGTTGGTATCATTTTCAGTCTGAACAGGGAATTTGTTGCCTTGGGCTAGAACAAGCAGTGAAAAGGTTTCAGGAAAGGAAGTCTAGAAACAAGTGAATTTTCACAGATTTTGATAATTTCTGAGAGCTAGACAGATTTACTTTCCCCCTGAGTAGGAATAAAGAACTGTTGCATAGGAGAGAGTAGTGTGAAAGCTCATGATTCCTGAATTAAGTTAGCTTTGTCTTTTTCCATTAACAATGCTGCCTGAGATTTCCAAACCAGTATTTGGAGATTCATATTTATAGGTACAAGGTATATGAGATAATGATTCTCAAGTTTTAGAATATAACAGATACAGTCTGAGGGGTCTGTTTACAAGCAGTCAGTTTCATCTTCCACTCACAGTATTTAGTCAATGGAGAAAGGTAGCCTAGGCAATCAGATATCAACTGTTCTAATAGACTACAAGTAGCCACAGAATTCTGAGAGTATACCAGTTTATGGGAAGCAAATGTTCTTGCATTCTCCTGTGTGCACACATTTGATTTTGGAGTGGCATAGCTTCATATCAATAACATTTTCCTTGGTATATATCAATTGTACACAGTGTCACGTTCCACAAAGACCCTTTCATATAAGTATATTATATACTTTGACCACATTTATCACATTTTCCTATATCTCTTCCTTTCTTTTCCCCTCTATCCTTTGCCTTCTTTGTGCTCTGTGGAGGGCCAGGCCTAGAGGAGAACTTGTAGGTTCTCCTTGAAGCAATGGAGGGGGAAGAGCTTTGGCAGAAGGTATGTCTTAAGCAGTATGGGAAAGACTTTTATCTTACAAGATATTTAGGGTTGTTGTATAATAATTAAAAGTTTACTTATCTAAGTCTAATTTCCTTTGCTACTGTAGCTGACCTGCCTTCTGTGTTCCTTTGATGCCAGACACTGCAGTCTCTTGCACTTACCACCTCATCCTAAAACAGCAAGGGATTAAGTAAAATAGCCTTTGTTCTATCTCATCAGGAACTGCTTGGCTTTAACTTTCACACTGCTAGGGCAGGAAGGAAAAAGGACACTTTGGAAGGGACATCTTTTTGGATGGATTGGGAGGAGGAATGGGATGTGGAACTGTGAGAGGGCAAACCAGGTGGAGATAATGGCTGGACCATAAAAAAAAAATGAAATTTAAAAAAAGAAAAAGAAAAGAAAATTGATTTTAGCATTTATTTCTAAGTTGTAAAACATCTACTATAAAAATTCTCTAAGAAAAAGGCAGGAAATGGAATGAAAGAAAAAGGGGGATAAGGAAAATATTATTCTCTCCTCTCTTTGTCCTCAGCACTTATACATATTTAGAAAACATGATCAGCTGGTAAAAAATTCATCACAAGTTTATACATAAAATCAAATAATAAATAGAATAAGAAGTTTACAACAGTGGATGTGTACATATATATATCCATTAGGAGTAATTATCTGGCTAAACATTCATCACCTGTCATAGCTCAGCAGGTTCATTGAGAGTTAAAAACCACAACTAAGTTATTAGTGAAATTCTGTATAGATAAACACAGTCAATATTTTATCTTCTGTCCTAACATCTACAATATGTCTTTAATTCCCTTTTTATGACCTTTGGTTAGTGGTTTTACAACCTCTTGGAATATGCTCTGAGTAGTAGAAAACCTGTTTACCATCTAGAAGCAATTAACTGGTGACACATAGGAGGCTGGCAGAGTTCTCATTGAAATTTTGACATCAGAAAAGGACCTAATAGCAGTTCCACTATAAGAGAGCTTAATCTACAATGGTATGATTTTAGGATGGTTAAAGAAGTCATCTGTTTGTCTATATAGCACCACTATAAGACAATACACCTTCATAGATCTGCAGAGATCTGCTTAAAAGTGTAGGCTAATACCTAGTGATTGTTATATATGTTTAACCATATATTAATAGCAGGAATTTTTCCTAGAATGGTTTTCTCCTGGGCCTTTCTTCTATGATGAAATCTCATTTGGATTTATTACAATCTGAGGTAATCCATCTCAGGAAGATCACCTGCTAGTTATTAGCTTGTCCTATGATGGCTCCTGACAGTGCCCTGAAACAGTTTTTTCCTTCTATGTTCATCACACTCATACAAACACATACACACATACACACACACACACACACACACACACACACAGAAATTTATGGATTTATATAAATTTTTAGTTAACATAAATAACAAGTGAAATACTTGTCATTCTCAGATTGAAAGAATATTCTTCTTTGATAATCTGCATTCATATTCATTAAATGACAAAAATTCATAATTTATAGCTCACTTAAATTCAACTGTGCTTATTTAGAGTATTTCTCTTTGTATATGTGTTTACAGATGTGTTTATGTATCTGATGTTTGAATGGCTACATACATATATAATATACATACACATACACTTATACATATACATATACTTATAAATATACATAATATATATATATATATATATGGCCAGATGCTCTTTCTCTGAAGAAGTCATCCATTAGATGTCATCCATCTTGTTTTCTAAGATGGTGAGGTCATTAGTCATATTGTCCAGAGTCAGACTTGATTTTGTTTTCCCAGAACTGTGATTTTAAGTATGCGTCTCTCTTTGTGGCTGTCTTTATATGGATTCTACAGATGCAACTCATCTTTCTGTACATCACTATCTGAAGTGGACATTTCTGGTTTCTTTGGAAATACTTGTGGCACGTGATGTTTTTCTAGAAGCTGTCTTATGAGAGATGTTTTATTGAAGCAAATACATGAGAGGGCATGTGATGTTTTTCTGGAGCAGACACTTGAGAGGGCACATAATGTCTAGAATGTATATAAATATACTGCATCAGTGAGAGGACAAATTGCTAGGCCTTGCAGTGATTTATTGGTCTTTACAGGACTTCACTTTGTAGAGAGAAATACACCAAAGAGTTTCCCATGTTATTCTAGCTGATTTTTGCTATTTTTACTGAGTAGTACTGATTTTTCAGATCCTTGTAGTTTCTGCAGGATTGAGACTCTGCTACTGATTCATGTTTGATGTTTGCTATTGGACTGGAATACTGATGTCCTGACAATGAAGAGTGGAGTCACCCCAAAGTACTACCTCTCAACATGTCCACAACTCCCTTTTCCTATAAAACGTTTTTTCCCTACCTTTGGTTGGTAGCCTGGAAGGGAGGTTAAGAATTCCAGAACCCTAAATAAATTAAGTTTAGAAAAATCTAGGCATACGTTGCCCACTTATGTTGTGAGATACCTATCAACCACAATACCGAAAAGGACAGTGATGCTCCTTCCTCAGTAGCCATTATCTGCTCATAACTCCTCACATAGCTGTGTGGAAATTGAAGTCCTAACCTTGTTCAGGCTGGAATTTTAACTGGCTTGGTCTTATGTATGTCTAGTGTAGATGAATATAGATGCTCTGAGTTCATGTCTGTGAATGTCATGCCTTGTATTTCATATCTCTCCTTCCTATCCTTTGGCCTTTAGATATTTTCTTCCCAATACATGATGATAGGGGAAATATTTGGGGCTGATGTAAAGTACTCATCAATAACTATAGACTCCCAGTCTGTTATTCTCAACACATTGACCACTTACAAATCACTAAAGTAATCATTGCAAAAGCATTTTCACTTCCTATGATTGAGAGCAGCATAAATCTATGAATACAAAAGTAATTGTTTAGAAGGGAGTTCAACAACATGAACATTTAACAAAACTTTGTGGGTCCATCCCTCTGTTTAGGAATGCCTAAGAGGCTCTATAATATGGCTAATTATAATATTTTAAAGTACTACACAATAAAGATATTCTCTTCAGTAATTCATGTAATGTAATTTTATCCATTATCATTAATTAAATATTAAATATGTGTCTTTTATTTGCTTAGTAAGTTCTAGATGGAAAGCAAACTTTGGTTATTCAAATAAAGATCATTTTTTGTATAATGAGGCTTGTAATAAAGAAGGAAAATAAACATGACTACATATTGTGTATCTGCAAAGTCCTTTTGTGTCTGACCTGAATTACAAAGAGGAATTCAGCTTTGAAAAGAGATGAAGAGATCATTTCAAGGAAAGAAGACATATCAACTACAGAAAAGCTTAAGGCATTTTTGATGAAAAGATATGGTTGTAACTCTTTGAGCTAAATTATTTTTGTACCTTGGTATGGTTGTTTCTTCTGCAAATAGCTCTGTTCACCTAGAAAAACATGACTTGTGTTTTTAGCAGAAAAGTGTTCTCTTGCTAGATATTAAGTATTATATAGTCTCTGTGCAGCTGAATAGAGTATTTTAATTAAGTGACGGTGAAGCTGTTTATGTCAGTAAACTCTAACCCATATCAAATGCTCCTGGATTTAGCCAGTGTTCATTTATTTGCACGATACTATGATCTGGAACAAGTTATGGATAAGGATAAGAGAAGCACATGCTCTTGGTATGGAGCAGTGGAAGAGTTACAGAAAATAAATAACTCATAAATTAATGTAGAGTAGACCTGAGACTGAGAAGAAATTTCATGAATAATTGGAATGAGAGAAAGACAGAGATCTGAGTTATTTATTTGACTTAGAAATCTGATTTTGAATAACAACAAGTTCTTTTTCAGTACAAGGAACTGAGAACACTGCTAATGCTGGAATCAGAAGAGTATTGTAAGTGTCTATCCCCATCTGTAACATAGCTAAAGAGATTGAAGAAACAAGCTGAAGTATTACCTTAAATTCACAGTAGTAAACATACAGTAGGATTTCAATACAAAAAATTAAGTATGTATAAAACTATTTAAAGTAAACAAACACCATGAATCATTGAAAATATTCAAAATATAGAGAAATTTTTAGCTAGTCTTGGAAATGAGAATGGATACTTTTATTAGTAAAATCAGACATGAAAGTGAACACAGGAAAAGTGACACTGTGAACATAACATCAATAGAAGTGATTCTAAAATCTACAAGCTCCATTGTACAATAGACATGAAGAAGGAAGCAAATTCTTGTACAAAAAATATGCAAAAATAGTTCATAAGAATATAAATAACCTTATGTCAAAAGCCATTTATATTAGTGTATATGGAATGTAAGGAGCCTACAGTAGTATACTGGAGGCTATTTATCAGCTAAAAGTTAACATTACATTAACATGAGAAATTTGAAAACCTTCTGGTAAGAACATGAATAACACAAGTAGTGTTAATTTTGCTTTTACTCACATGGTATTCTATTCCAGGATAGAGCAGATCGCAACTGACAAGAACTCATTGAAATATACTGTTTGTGGTTGACAAAATTTTATAGGCAGGAAATTCTAAAAATTCCACTAAAATCTATTAAAACTAATGAATGCATTTCACAATTTTATCATTTTCACCTTTTGATATAAGAACAAATGTATTGTCTGATTTTATCAGTGTAATTTATAACATGTCCTCTCTCTGAGGATGATACATTAGGTGAATTTTAGGAGAAGAGAATTGAAATAGCTATTCTGTCTCTATACATATTTATCTGGTAATATTTTATCTTCAGGCACAGTGAATTTCAGCTTATAAAATTGCCACAATATTCTATCTTCTAAAAATATAAACTAACCTTTAACATTTGTATCATTGATATCAACCAATATCATGTTTTCCATTGCTATGAACCAAAAGCATACTATCCAAAATAGTGTCATGTTTACAGTTGTAATAAAATTATATATATATATATATATATATATATATATATATATATATTTCAATATAAACAAATGGATGAAGTATAATTGTACAATAAAAATTCTAAAACACTGATGGAAGAAATGAAGATCACATAAAATAGAGTAGCATCATATTTTATAAGACTGGATCACTATTGCTAACCAACCAAACTACTTAATATAATCTGAAGATTTATTGTAGCTACTATAAAATTGATTAGCAACCTTTTTCACAGACCTCCACCACTACCACTCAAAAAAATACATTTTAAATTGAATCATAAAATCCTTTAAAAACCAAAATAATCTTAAAGAAAATTCTATGTTAGAAGTCACTAGAGTAAGTATTTTCAAAAATTGTGAAAACGTTACAGTCATTAAAACTATTTGGAATTGGGTTTATGATGTATCCCATAAGTTTGTACATATGCATAATGTTTATTAAGCTCTTTATTTGTCAATACCACAAAACAAAATGATTAATGATATGTGCCTTTAATTACAGAATTCAGAAATTAGATACAGAAAAATAAGTTTAAAGATAGTCTTGACTACTCAGTAAGAATGTAAGTTATTTTTAATTTTTGTTATCATTATTGTTAACATTTTTCTAACATCTAGAAAGTAGGCAACTTAAAGGAGGAAAAGTTTATTTTAGCTCACAGTTTTAGAATTTAGTTCATCATTGTGGGGAAGTCACTGCAGCATCTAGTGTCGGGAAAATGAAAAAGATGAAAATCATCCTATGTTAGTTTTCTTTTTATAATGAACTGCATGAACCCATTCCTGGAAATGATACTGCCCATTATTAGGCTACATTTCTTATGTAACATAATGTAGCCAAGATTATTGCCCACAGTAGTAATTTACACTTTTCCGCTTAGGTAATTCCAGATACTGAAGTTGATAATCAACATTAGTCATTACAGAAAGATACAATATTTTTTCAGTCAAGTCCAGTACATCTTTCAGTTACTAACTCTGTTCCTGAGGAAACAAAGTAGTGTTAACAATGGTTAAAATATGTACCTGGAGGACTACATATGACTTTATGCAATAATCCCAAGACCATAGAATACCTACTATTTGTGTATTATTAAACAAAGTAATCAATAATTTCAAAAATAATCTCTTTGTAGCCAGCAGTCAAAAATAGCCATTTGTTTATAGTTGGGAAACAATTTCCAGAATGTTTATTGATGTTGACAAAATTAGAATGTTTGTGTCATTGTTTTCATCTTGAAAATATTTTATTATAAAACAGAGGTATACAAATAGTTATGGTTGAATATCATTCTATCACCTACTAAATGTTATATGCAATGTGTTTAAAAAGTACTCATATTGAACTTTTCTCAAATCTTCATTTCTGCCTGCTTCTGAGTTATTGAGTTAATACATCACCAGGACACACTTGTTCTGCTTATGTAACAGTGTGATTCATCAACACAAATATGCTAGCACACTGATAATGAATTACTCAATAAAGTCTGAACAGCTGGCAAGAATATGTAGAATTAGGTAATGCATAAGTTTAATGTGTTTCATTGTTTAATTTATTCAGTTCAGAAGAAAAGAAGACAACATATTTAAAATTTCAAGGGAAAGTGAAACACAATAAATTGCCTTTTCTATTTTGTATTGGAAAAAAGAATAAATCAAAAACATTCGTTAGTAAACTCCTAATAACTTGTAAACCTTCTATCACTCATGAGAGTGTTTCCCTGCCATGATTCATTTGAACATCTCTTATATTTTAAATGTCTACTTCTGTTGCATTTAAACGTTTAATTCTTTTAATATATTAAATGAGGTTCCATTTTCTTCTTTAAAATATTAGATAGTTACAAAAGAAAATTAAATTAACTTTATATTTTGTGTTTTTCTTATCTTGCAGAAATAAATGCATGTCGTACTTGTGACTAGCTATTATTAGAGAATTGATTTCCTACAAGGATATGATAACTTTGTGAATAAAATATTTGTTCTTATTGTTTCACAAGTGGATATCCTGTGAAGCTATTTTTTTCATAATAATAGGAGGATTCAGGTTTGTCATTAGCACTCTGCCAATATACAAGTTCTGCAACCTCCTAAAGGCATCTTTGCTGCACATTGCTCAATTTCATCCCTAAAACAAGTCTATATAATTACAGTTCATGAGAATTTTATTAAATCTCCATTCATATAGTCTTGAACCAGACCTCAAGGAAGAACAGAATCAAACAACATTCTGTCAATATTGATGGTCTTCTCTTCTGTCCCCCACAGAATTGAAATATTATTGAACATTTAATTTTCTTCATCAGAAACTTAATCAAGAATAAAGCAAATCTGGAGTAATATTTAATACTTGATCTTTGCTACCATTCTCATTGAGATTTTCTGGTGTCCTGCTGTCAGTAAACATTGTTTTTTTTTTCCACCCAAATAATCACCATGTCACCAGTCTTACAATAAAAGATCACTAGAGTTGTAGTACTTAAATTTAGTGCCCAAATATTCACTGATTGTCTACTTGATGCAAATGACATTTTGTGCAGTCATTAGACATAGATTTTATGGTGTTCATATAACATCAATTAATAGCATAAAAGTATATATATATATATATATATATATATATATATGAATATTTATATATGATAAAATATAAAGGTTTTTCTGGAAACTGAATGTGACATATTCAAAGCAAAGTTATCTTTGATATGGAAAGACATGAGTTTATATAGTGAATCTATAAAGAACCATTTCAAATGTTACAAGGATACCTGTAAAACAGAATGTGCTAGTGATTTACTCTTCCTCCTACTGCCAAATAGACTATTTCAACCCAATTAATTATGCTAGAGGGCAAGTTGAGAAACTGGCCTTCTGAACATCTAACTATAACAAATGCAATGGAATAGAAGGCATAAGCTATTGTACTCTGAAATCCATCACTGTCAGAAATGCTGAAGCTAAGTATCTGATAAACAAGGAATTCTGGTGACAATGATGTTTGGATTGGTAGAAGATTTATTGGCCCTTTTCACAGACACTGAGGTGTCTACTTCCTTCCTAAGGAAAAGACTTATAGAATGCCTGATAACTCTTTCAGATTTTCCCTGTATTATCATCATAGTTTATCTCATACATGGTGTCTTACTCCATTTAGGCTTTCATAAAAACAAAGCACCACAACATAGCTGGTTAATAAGCTAAATACCTCAGTTCTATACATGTAGAAATCCAATCCTATATTATCAGCATACATGGTGTCTGGAGAGGGCTTATTTGTTATAGGCATCATCTTCATGACAGGGATGACCATTAAGTCCTTCTAATTTTATTGACAAAATTAATATTTTTATTCATCATAAGGTAGTCTCTTACAAATGCCACTCTTACTCACATTATTATACTGATTTGAATGAAGTTTAAAGGAAAACAAGCATTCAGTCATAGCGCAGGGTTCCTTTAATAAAGTATTGGAACATTTAATCTTATTTTGGTCTCAGATTTCCATGTAGATCCAGACTAATGAGAGAGTATATTTAAAATAATCCTAAAGTAGTCAAAGTATTTCTAAGTGGCCTATTAGAAAACTCACAAACACAATTAAATGTATTTATATTAATCATTATTCATTCTCAGTAAAAAAGAGGGAAACTATTTTTTATGCACAGAAAAGTCTTGAAAGTATTAGTTTAAATCCCAGAATTTTCACTTTATGAAATCATCATAGCAAGCACTTACAGATATCATATGAATGAGCATATGTATTGTATGTAAAAAAACACAAAGAAAGGGTTTAATTCTGACCATCCACTTCAAGAAGATTAGAGCTTCTGAGATCCTGTAATCTACCTAGACAACTGAGATTTAATTCAACTTCTTTATTGATGCTTTTATTTTTTGTCTCTCAGCATAAGTATAGCTCTATGTAACTTTGTGTTCCTCACAGTAATGAAACTACAAAAGTATTAGGAATTCATTAACATTTCAATAAATATGCACCAATTATTAACTATGTAGAAAATAGATGATTTTGGTCTCCTAGACTTTCAAACATAACTTCTAATTCCCTATTATTATTCAACTTAAAAGTTTACAATGAGCATTTTTTTTATTTAAATACTTGACAAAACATTTCTCTATTTTGAGGACAGTTTAATGAAATGTATTTTAAAAGGTAGACTGAATTCCTAGAGTTCATTATTTTTTCTAACAAAAATTAACTTGTAAGATAAAATATGTCATACATGTGTCACCTAGATTCCTGAATCGTGTTTTATTTATTGCTGTGAAAGTTATTGCTTGCCAAATTGTACCCTTATGGTGTGAGTGAATCAGAAAAGTGCAAATTATTCAAAGCTGT
Organism: Grammomys surdaster; assembly: GCF_004785775.1. Lineage (NCBI taxonomy): Eukaryota > Metazoa > Chordata > Mammalia > Rodentia > Muridae > Grammomys > Grammomys surdaster. The sequence goes on along the minus strand of NW_021604597.1, from coordinate 20,522,535 downwards.
CCTATTTAGCACAAGAAAACCTGAAGCTTAAAATTCTCATTCAAATGACAATCTGAATCGACTGTTGACAATGCCAGAAATGTACTATTAAATACTGCAATTATGCACTGAAAAGAAAAGGTAATATACTTTCTCAGTTTAATGAAGGCGAACCATGGTTTATTGAATATCATGTCAGGCTAAGTTTAAACTCTAAACTTAGGAATTCTTTAACAAGCAAAAACTTGAGCTCATTGCATTACACTTGTTCCATATGTCCAAATAATGATCTTGTTTTCCCAATGGTTAAAATATTACATATACATTTTATAATGACATATTAATGTATTTGATATTTGAGATGTGCGTTCTTACCTATAACTACTCCTAGATTCCCTGATATGATGGACTCATATCTCTGGAACAGTAAGCACAAATATACCTTTTCTTCTGTAGTTGCCTTAGACAGAGACTAAATATGTAATATGTATAGTATCACATATATGCAACATATACAATGTAACTGACATAGTGTATAATATATATGTACAGTATATAGAATATATGATGTATTGACTATATTTTGTTTCTAACGGATCCTATAGGGGACACTGAATAATACAGATTTTTGTTCCTTCTAGGGAAACACTATCATAAGGATGAACTTACTAAGAGTTTGAGGCAAACTTGGAAAGTCACCAACACCTCCCACTACCAAACATTATCTTGGTAGTATGGAGATCACTGAAAGCCCATGGTTGGAAATATTTAAACTGCTTGCTGTGTGGAATAAGAAATTTATTGACTGTTTACAAATAATTTTATTTAAATTTTTGAAAAATAAAGACAAAAAGAATGATGATAGATGCTTGCTTGTAACATTTCTAGATAAACTGATAACAGAATAGAATTAATTGGAATGAAATCAAATAACGGCTAGCATCTTAGCAAACAATGGCAAAGGGAAACAGCATTGGCTCATGATGGCCATAAATAGTTTAAAGTTTTCTTAGTGTGCCTTTATCAGGTCCCAAAGTAACCCAGGGCAAATGGCTAACTGCATCACACACACTATTAGCATACCAAACATCACAGTAACTTACAGCTGGACTCAGTACTTGTAGCTCCTCTCATCTCTCACTATGGTTCTCCTGACTGTAAATAATTCCAGCCTCAAGGATTTTTATCACTTCACTCAGAGTCTCTTTGATATAAAAAACCTGCCATGTAGGCCACACAGTTGGCCCTTGATTCTCTTTTTCAGTTTCCTGTCTTCTCTTCCTCTGTAGCTCTGCTCCTCTCTCTTTCCTCTCCTAACCCAGTTCAGTCTGATAGCCTTGTGTAGTCTACTGCTTTCTATCTCTACTATGGACTCTATCAGATGCCTCTGGTTTGACTCTCCCTCATATTTATAACAAAATCCTTCTCCTCAGATATACCTTAGAATGATCATATCCTCATTGCATTGACTCTGAATGTGACTATTCTCTCCAACAAATAGGTTGTTGAAAATCAAACCAAAGCCCTTATCATAAGATTGGTTGAGTTATTAAAACAAAAATATGCCATGTCCAAGAAAGTAGCAGCTATTAAAGTAAAGGTACTTATTAGTAAGAAATGGGATCCTGTATGTTGTGATATAGATGTATAGGAGGAAACTCTGGAAGCTGTGTACTATGAACCCTCAGATTCTGAAGTGTTCATCTCACTAGAGCAAGTAGTCTCTCCACTATTAACAGAGGAGGTATTCCAATCCCTACCTTCTGAGGTAATTAATCTCTCACTGTCTGACAAAGCAGCAGTAACATTTCCTTAAGGGACATGAGGCAAGAAAATCATGATGTCACTTAAGGACTCTATTCCTATAACCAGACTTAAAGCAAGCTTATTCCCAGAGGGTTGGTAGAAACTTTAGTTCATAAGGATATACATTATATTACTATATCGTAATGTGATTTTTAATGCATTCAAGTCAAAATATGATGACTCTATATGTGAATGGATTTTAAGGGTAGACTATAACAAAGGAAGGACTATAAGACTAGATCAGGCCTTGTTTATTAATATAGTCCCACTGAATAGAGACCGTGCATTTAATATTGAAGCTTCAACTGTTAAAAACACATATTTAAAAGTTCATTTCTTCTGTTGGCTGAAGCATTCCTCAAATGGTGATCTAATGAAATTGAGCTCAAGATGTTTGATTTTCCTTGGCACAGTATTGATGAAGGAATTTTACAGCTCTGGGAAACCAGTTCCATCTTAGGAAAGGAACAAGGTAAAAAATCTTAATACTCAATAAATGGAAGGCCCTTCATTAATCCAGTAAGTAGCAAAATAGTGATTGAGGCACCAGAATATTTGAAGAGAGTTGTTCTCTCCTCATTTCTCGTGCCACATTTTAGGGTCAGAAATGCTACTGCATAGATTGGTGAATTATATGTGATGGGTTTATTTGGGTTCCAGAAAAGCAGGGGCTAGGTGACAGTACTTAATTGCTAGAGATAACTTGATTATACTTATCATAATTGGTATCATAGGCAAAGCAATTTCCCTAGTGGCTTGACCAGGAGCTTAGATAGGTTAGGTGATTAATGGAGTTTTGGCAGAAGTCTGACTTAAAGTTAGTTGAGTTAGTTCCCGAATCCATCCTTTGGTTATTTCCTCAGTTCTTGATTATAAAATTGGAACAGGTACTCTTGGATGTTGATAGAATTCACACGTTGGTTCCATAACCTGTGGAAAGAGGACTTTTATAGTTAGAAAGTATAAAAGGAAGCTCTTCCAGTTATCTCTGTTAGAAAAATAGTGAACCAAAATCAGTATTGAATCCAGGGAGATATTGCAGAAATTAGTACCACAATCAAGGACTTGAAAGATGCATGGATGGTGTTTCCCAGTACAACTCACTTTTCCTATTTGCCCGTACCATCCTCCAGGAGCACAGAGAATGAAATATAATTATGGAAAACTTAAATAATGAATCTAATTACAGCTGCTATGCCTTATATGAGGTCCATACTTGAGCATGTTAACACATTTTTTAGTACATCATGTGCACCTATTGGTGCAACAAATGCCCTTTTCTTATTACCTATCCACAAGAGCCACCAGAAAGAAGTTTTTCTAAGTTGTCAAGGCCAGCACTATATGTTACAATTTTTATAATATTCTTCTTTCATACATTACATCCTTACTGCAGTTTCTCCTTCCACTTAACCTCTAATTTCACTTTACCTCTCCCCCACATCTGTTCTTCCTCTGTTTAACTTCAGAAAAGGCCAGGTCTCCCATGAATATCAACTGAATACAGAATAGCATGTTACAGTAAGACTAGTCACAACACAAAAGTCCAAATCAATTCTGGAAAACACAACTCAGTAGGAGAAAGAGGGTCCTAGGAGGTAGAATGAGAGTCAAAAACATCCCCACCCATACTTCCCCTGTTAGGAGGCACTCATAATATTGGCCTTCAATATATTTGTTACTGATATCTAATGTATATGACTGTAACTACTTAGAAAATTAGTTTAATCTATGTGTATTTTACAATGTATACATAGATTACAATGTAATCTATGTATTTTACAATGTGTCTCTATGGTTTGAATTTTTGTGTTTGTATGTGTTTTTCCCTCAAGATCTTCCTCTCATACATACATATTTTCCTCTTCCTTCTCTCTGTTTCCCTTTTTCTTTAACTCTGATTATCAGATTTTTCAAAATACCATGAGAATTACACAAGGGTGATATGAGTTTAACTAGAATGAATCAATTTTAGAGCCTCAGATATAAAGTATATGAGCTGCTATCATATCTGCTAGATCATTAAAAATGAAGATCAGGATACAACTCTAGTCCTATAGTTTGATTAATCATGAGAATTCCAGACTCTAAGTTGAGATTCAAAGTTTAATCAAGATTTGGGAGGTCATGTGTATCACAGAAAAGTCTATATAACTTCCTACTAGAATTCAGTGCTGAATTTAGAGTGCTTTGTGTGAGTGCTTAATCAATATGTAAAGAGATAGACACCAGTGTTTGATTATGTAAAATTCATATAGAATAATGGAAATCAGAGCAAGAGAATCTTTAGTATTTCCTCTACATGTTGTGTACTGTGATTCTGTGTTCTGTGAATTACAAATTCATTCAAGTTTGCAAGTTAAATAACTGCCCTCCTTGGTCCAGTTACATTTGCAAATATTATTGAGAAATAAAGCACAAGGCACAAGAGAATTCAAGATGATTATGAATTATTCAAATTAAACCTGACTATAAAATTTTTAATATAAAAGAAACTTAAAAATCTAGCAACCAAATATACTTGCAGTCTTCATGAACCTCTAGGGGTACATGTTCTAACTCTCCATTGAGGAAGGTATTTGCTCCATATAATCAAGTGCTGCTGCTTTCTTGCTTCACTTTTTCAGGGCCATAAGAAACACTAAGGTCATAGGCAAGTCATTTATAAAGATTTTGGAAAAATGAATAAAATAAGACAATAACAACCAGAAAAATTTAATTTTTATTGGCCACATACTAACTGAAACTGAAGCTACCTTCCAAATCTGATTGCATCCTAGCATATCCTCTATGAAAATATCATCAGTTCTTCAGATAAAAAGTTTTAATTTTGCTTTTCTGGAATACTGCCCAGAGAATCAGTAAAAACCATCTAGCAAGCTACTTGTAATATAAACATCTATTTGGTTAGTTTTGGGCCAAGATTGGGGAAAGTTTAAAGTTTAAATGGACTTGATAATAGAGGAGTTAAAAAAAACAAGCAAATTAAAATAACCAATTTTTCTATTGTATATTTTCAAGAGCAACTGAAAAACACTTTTAAAAAGTCTTTTGTTCACTGGTTGTGTGTAAGTATCTGCATCTGACTCTTTCAGCTGCTTTTTGGGTCTCTCAGATGCGATGGCATGATTAGAAGCTGCTCAGCCCTGTAGTTGAATTAGGGAGGAGCTGGAAGAAGCTGAGGAGGAATACAACTCTGTAGGAGTACCAGTAGTCTCAGTTAACCTGGACCCCCGAGATCTCTGAGACACTGGATCACCAACAAGGCAGCATATACCAACTGATATGAGGCCCTCAACACATATACAGCAGAGGACTGCCCAGTCTGGGTTCAGTCAGAGAAGACACACCTAACCCTGAATAGTTTGGAGGCCCCAGGGAGTTTAGAAGTCTGGTTGGGTGGGGGAAAAAAAGAAAAAATGTTTTTGTTCTATACCTAATATGACGTTTGCCATCTGTAAACATGCTTTGCATCTTTATCTATGGTTTTCATGTCATGATTTTGATGCACAAAAGTCAAAACTGATTTAAGAATATTAATGTGAAAACGCCCCAAAGTCACAACTGACACTTTTTCAATGAACCCCACCTTGATTACTGTGATGGCATCTGCTGTGTACTCCATGCTGGTAAGGAAGTGAGCCATCCCTTTGTGCTGTATATACATAATACATACTTTATCTTCTTGTCAGTTGTCTCAGTTATCAGCCAGAGTGTCACGTGAGTCCTAGTGTTGACACTTGAGCAAATCATCCTTTATTTAATATTGGTCCAAAGGCTGATGAAAGATGAGAGCATTTTCAAAATCTCTGCTTTAAAGTCAAAACCATCTATGATCAGACTCCTTAATAAATTTAAACCTTTAAAAATCTTGAGTATCTTACATTGCTTTGATAGTTTCAATTCAATTCTATATGTGTTAGAATTTCTCAAATATAAACTAGAAAAAACACTCCCTTTCAAGCAAGTTTAATCCCAGGGACTCACTTAGTAGCAAAAGAGAATCGAGTACTACCAGTTGACCTCTTACTCCAGGTGCACCCAATCATACACACAATTACACACATGCACATGCACACACACAAACACAATGAATCAATAAAAATGAAATAATGAATTTAAAAACAGAGTTTAGAGTATCACCCTAAAGAATGTATATTTCTTCTTTGAAATTACCTGACTAAAGTAAACCCTCTTCTTTAAGACCTTGAAGATAAAGTTCACTAGTCAATAACTTTGTTTCTAAATCAAATGTCTACGTGTAATTCTTGGTAATTTCTAAATGTCAGTTTAGGTTATTTTGTAACCCACATAGTCATTGAGTTATTTTAATGCGATGCAATATCCTCCCGATAGGACTCACACCCTGATGCTGGAAAGGCTTTTGTTTTGATCCCTGAGTCCACCATTTGCTCTCAAGGTTATTTATCAAGTGAATCATTTTCATTTTTATCTGACAAGTGTTGGATGCCCTATGTAAACTATGAAACTGTATTGGGAAACATATCCTCTTTGTCAATGCTATAAAGAGAAGAAGTATTAAATTAAATAAAAGTGAATTAAATAATAAATATTTTAAGTACACATTGGAAATTTAAAAACATGGCTGTGGAATCATGAAAATTACATAAGAAAATGAAAATATATTCTGTGTTTATTGACTGGGGGACTTTTAAAGATCTTCATACTATTCCATGAAATCTGTAAGTGAATTTTCAAACAAAATTCTATTGAATTTTTTCCATACACAAAAGAACTCATGAAAAAATTATATAGAATTTCAAGTGATTTCTAATAAACAAAACAACACTGAAAGCCAGGAAAAAAGCTGGAGAACTAATACCTCTTGCTTTCAAATATTACTTCAAGACTACAATAATCAAAACAGTAAGATACTAAGATAAAAACAAAGATGGGAGTATAAACCAAAGAACTAGACTAGAAAGCCCTGACTGGCAAAGGTGTTGAAAATTATATGGATATTTGTTTTTAACAAGGGACTCAAGACTGCACAATAGTTGGAGAGGCAGTTATTTCATACGTATTTACATTTAGGTTAGAGTAATTTTGAATGCCTACCCAATTTTTTAAATTACTTCTTTACCTTTTTGAGATGAAACTCTAATTATATCATTTCTTACTTTCCCTTTTCTAAGTCCTTCTATATACTACTATATTGTCATAATCTTCCTTAGACAACGACTTCTTTCACTCTTAGCATTTCTTTGCTTTCTCTAATTTTTGCATTGGACTGATGCCTCAGGGGCTTGCCCATTGTGAATGTTAGCATGGCAGTTATTGCCCTCCTTGTTAACCTCATGCTTAGACAGACAGAAATTTCTAAATTTCTGAAATTTCTAAGAGACACAATCTCACACAAAACTGGATTGCCTGATGTCTGGCTCCTGCAGTCTTTTCAGTCTTCTCCTGAAATATTAGAGATTTGAAGGCCTTATTTGAAAGAAATATTTGTGAGCTGTGATCTTATCAGAACTGTTTACAACTTGGTGAAAGTAAACCAAGTACCTAGTACAGGTAAAACATTAAGCAATAATGTAGTATATAGTTATAAAATACTAACATTTCTTCATTTCTTTAATGTTAACCACTTTATGTTTTTATAATGTTATATATTTATCTACAAAGCTATCTCCTTAATGGTCAGAAAAATGATCACATATTAACCTTTCCATATATATTTTTTTTCAAGTAAAAATACCTCTTAATGTTAACATATCTAAATATATTTAATAATACTTTTGTATATTATAAAGGAATTCCCTTTTCTTTACAGCAGAAATAATTTATAAACTATTAAAAAATCACTGCAAACCTTAAGTGAGTACTATCTGTTTATGTATTAAAGTTTGCAGACTATAATTGTATGATTTGGTAGAGTAAATAGGTATGAAAACACTAACTCATTCATCCAATGCTGAATTCAAGAGTAATACAGATAGGGCGTTTTATTAAATCAACACAAACAATGTATGAATTAAGATTAATTTTCTATATTTTGTAATTACAAATCACAAGGAAAGATACGTTTCCACATTGTAACTGACAAATTAAAGGCAACATTCAAGTTCAAACCTAGACATTTGCAAATGGTTTAATCTTTCTATATGTTGTGGTATGATCTTAGACTCATTTATTATTTGCATGCCAAAATCTTTCTGTTCTGAAATCATACATGTTTAGCTCTTGCATGTTTAAAACATGAAATGAAAATCTTAGAGAAAAATCACTGTAATACTAAACATAAAAAGAAATGTTCCTCCAATATTACTTTATTCAGGTAAAACCTTGCACAATCTGTGCAATAATAATATTTACATTGTAATAAATGACAAATATTTCTCCTCTAGTAATAGTCTTTCTGTTCTCATATCTACTCCATGGGTACTCATAGTTGACTACTAAGTTGAGGGACTTCTGTCTCAGTCCGTGATTACTTATTTGGTTTTTAAGTTCATTACAAGTGAAATTGAAACTCAAGCCGGGTACATTTCTGAGGGATTTTTCTTAATAACGTGTTTCATTTTTTGATTTTTGAGATTATAATCCCAGAATTTCCTACTTCCCCTTCCCACTTTCCAACGCCCTCCTGCCATATAACCATCTTGCTGTTTTTCAAATGATTTGAGGTGAGAAGACCCACTTTGATTCTGGGCAGGCACCTTCTGGTAACAGCATATACACAAAGTATTGGAAGTAAGCATTTGCTTGTTACCTGTTTCCTTTTACTCTTTCTAGCAAGCACCTCAATCCTGATAAAGCATTCCATCACTCAAATTAGAATCAGCTTATTTTCGATTCCAAATTAGACTGATAACCAACAGTTCTTTATAAACACTCCAGAACTCAATTACCAGATTGGGATTGCTGGGACACCCAGCCTCCTGGAGTGAATATCTACCATATTCTTGGCTTTTTCATCATGATGGGTGGTTGGATAACACACATGATCTCTATCGTTATCTCTCTCTGTCCACACCGTCTATATTTATCTACATCATACATCTACATTGTATATCTGTATTTGTTTCTGTATCTGTATCTAATCTATATAATCAATTCTGTACCTTTAAAGAATTCTAATTTGATTGCAATGCCAAATTATGTGCATTGGGCTATGATATGTATCCTAATAAACTGTGCTAGTGAGAGTTTCTTTCTGGGACTTAAATCAGGAGCTAAATGATGTTAACAAATTGCTGAAGTAAAAACACAATAGTTACGGAAGAGAAAATAATAGATCAGGTTTGTAAAAATACTAGGGTGAAGCAGAAGGAGTAGCAGATAAGATGAAATAAGCAGAAAGAAAAAATGAACCCTTGAAGGTGAGTGAGGTAAAGAACAATGAATGGAGAAAAGAAGAAAAAACAGAAAATGGATGTGTGTGTGTGAGTCTGTGTGTGTGTGTGTGTAAGAGAGAGAGAGAGAGAGAGAGAGAGAGAGAGAGAGAGAGAGAGAGAGAGAAAACCAACAAGACTAGAGCAGTGAAAATAATACACTAATATATTTGTTTCCTCAGAGATGAATTGAAGAAATTGCTGTAATCACTGTTGAGATCTAATGAGATATATGCACACCACTTCAATGACTTTCTTGCCAGAATTTAAGTAAGGTGCATTGCCATCCTTCTTATAACTGAAGGACCCCCACATGAAAAAGGAAACATACAGTAAAATTTTAATTTGATTTTCAACCATAAAAAGATGAATGAGAATTATGATTTTTATATGCTTACTTTGATTACACTTATGAATATACATGCCACATTTTTCAACAAACAATTTGAAAAGTCCTGTTTCCTGCATTCATATTTTTATTTTGTCATCTCAATTGACATGGGAATACGTGCATGGAGCTGCAGGCACCTCACGTGTAATCTAGTAATTATAACACCTTCATGCAGAATCCAAAATAAATTACACAAAGCAATTTCTGCAATAATTGGAAAAATGCTCATGCATATGTATTATTCTGCATTCTCCAAAGATTATTCTTTCAATTTTTCCCCATTTCTTGGAAACAGTGAAATGTAAAGAATAACAAGAGAAAACCATGTGTACTGCAGCATGTAGTGATAGTACAAACTCTCATTTCTCCTTTCACTTCATTTTCAATCTATTTCCAAAGAAGCAATGAACTGACACATATAATATTCCAATATATTTTACACATTGAAGTGTTGGCATATTTGATACTTAATTGTGTCAAGTTATCATGAATATCCAGATTTTTAAATATCTCATTGACAGAGAATTTTCAGAAAGTCTTCCACTTACAGGGACTGTGTTAGTTTAGTGAGACAAAAGTAGTGGATGGAGCAGACTCTTACTTTGTAGATATTACAAGGTTTATTTTAAGGAACTGTAAGTTTTAACTATTTTTTTTTAAATTTTCAAACCTGTATAACAGCAGGTGATGAAGATGATATGAAAAGAATTAGGACGAATGATCAGCAGGATGACTCAGATTAGAGACAATGTTCACCAGGCCTGATTCCTGAGTTCACTCTTACTGTCTGATATGGCATAAGGAAAAAACGACACTAATAAGTTATCCTCAGACCTTTATATCTGTGCTATAGCATCTACAAAATTTCATCCCCTGCCCTATGAAACAAATGAAGTTTAAAACTAACAAAAAGAAAAAATGAGATGTTAGGTCAGGTTATTCAATTCTTTTTAAAAAAAGGATTTATTTACTTGAAAAATTAAACTATATAAACATACATACATGAAACATATACATATATAGAGACAGACATGTACAGTACATATTTGAGTTGAATTAAATTATGAATAGTTTTATATGACAGTATGTTATTAAATATTCCATGTATTCAGCAAAGCAGCTAAAATCCTCTCTGATCAAAACTGCCTGTCTGTCTGGTCAGAATAATTGTTTGCTACTCCATGTCTAAAACATGCAACTCAGCTAGACAAAACTAATGAGTCCTCCATACCTAAAGATGCCTTCTTATAACTATGCTTTAACTCATATTGATAGGTCCAGACTTCAATACAGTAGTCTTCATTTAACTTGTCTCCCTGTATCGGACAAACATGTTGAGTAGTGCAATTCTTTCTGTTATTCCCAAATTCTCTGTACTTCATTTTGCCATTTAATATAAAATTGTAACAATAATTTTTTTATGTGAGTGTCTGGGAGCTTTTTCTTTTCTAAAATTATTTTTATTTATTTTTTAAATCAAATAGTAATTTTTACTTATTCACACAGGGGTTATAAACACAAAAAGGCAAGACATGGGGAAGGGGATGACACCGGAGTGTGGGTGTTCAGGGGGAGTACAAAAGCATGGATATTTTTCAAAAAAATCTGTGGGATTTAACTTACTCCAGTTATAGTATAATAGACACAAATTACATCTTTACTTTTCTGCTACATGCCTTCCATCTAGGAAGTAACCTCTACTGTCCAGTTGGTTGATGCCAACTAGAAGAGATGAAAGTGGTTACTTAATTACAGCTGACAGTAATTATGTTTGACAATGTTCCTTCTCAAGTACTCTTTCCTCTTAACAAGATCTATAGCTACAGACAACTTAGATACACTTTGAATGTGTTCTCTGACATTGAAAACATTACCCATTGACCATCCTCTCAAGACACCAGAGAGGACACCAAAGCTATTGCCCTCACAGTTAGTTGATGACTCCATTATGATTTGAAAGTTTGAGTCAGAAATATTGCTGAACATTACCAGTAACACACTATTTAATTTTTATAATTTCACATTGTTGAGGCAGCAAAAAGAAAGTAGCTAGAACCGAAGCTTTCCAAATTTAGGACAAAACATGATGATGGCTTGTTTTATATTTTAAATAGTTGTCAATATCATCTGGCAGCATACCTTTTATGTATTACTCTGATTCATTCATCATTATTAACTCAAGATCAACTGTGTCATTCTTTACTGAGTAGCAAGAAAGGGTGGAGTAAGCAAAGATATTGTTTCACTATCTGATTGAAATATCACACGTGGGAATTACTAGTCTACCCATATTTTGTAATCTTTATTCACGTAATGACTATAATGTAAAAAAATTCACAAGAAATAAAATAAAATGACATGTACAGTACTTTTTGACATTTGGTTAATTGAGAATTAGATTCAAATTGTTTAGTGATTGGACATATATTACTTGGGTAATATGTAAATTCCTAATTCTTTCATAAAATTAATGAGAGTCAACATTTATAACATACGGGCCTTGCTATGTGAATTGTTCATTTTGGTTCATAGATGAATTTCTTGCAAAATTATTGACTCATTTTAAAACTATATCATAAGTTAATATTTACAAAATTTAAAGCATGTAAGATCTCTGATAGTTTATCTTTTAATACCTTGCAGAGTGTCATTCATCACAAAAAAATACTAGAACATAGGGGTGAAGGGTCCAAATAGGCATGTCTTCAGAAATGGAGCTCTACTGTATAAATTCACCCATTGTATTAGCAGGAGTTGGGTTGTTTTTATGTTACCTGCCACTTGACAAACAACTCAATTTGAATGCAAGCTGGTTCCACTATGGAAAGACTTGTTTGATCGAAAGAGATAGATAGCTGATACTCCATAACCCTCATTATTAGATCTCATTAGGATCACCTTCATATAATTTAGGAAGTTCCCACTGCATTAGATTTTTATATCATTCCTCATATGGCTCTCAATTCCAGATATTTCTCACTACATTCTCTTCCTCTACCTTGTCTCTCCTCCAGGTCAAAACCTGATCCTTTTATTCTCAACCCCACCCACCACCAGACCAAATTTATTCTAATTTCCAGGGACATCCAACAGCAACCCACCCACAAAAATTTTGACCTGTACTCCTTTCTGCCTGCAAGATATGCTAGAGTAATGGTGGCCTAGAATTGGGAGAATAGCCAACAAATATCTGGTTTGACTTAAGTCCAACTGCACAAGATGGAACTTATACCCAATACTTCTTGAGTGACCATGAACCAGAAACTAGATATCCCAGAAAGCTATGGTAAAACTAAACACTATTGATCTAAAAGAAAAATATCAATAAAAATGATTCTTAATGCTATTTTACTAGACTCAGAAATCAGTGCCTAATTCAGCCTTCATCACAGAAGTTTCTTCTGACAGCAGATGTGAAAAGAAGCAGAGACTCACAGTCAGACATTATGCTCATTATGCAATGAGAAAGTGTAAGTGGTGTATCTCCATCAAATCCCTCTTCCTCAGAACTCAGAGAGCTTCATAAAACAGGAGGCAGAAAGAGGTTAAGAGCCAGAGGGAAGGAAGAACACAAGGAAAACAAAATCTTCTAAATCAACTAATAATTAATCATGGCACATAAAACCTCAGAGTCTGAAGTAGCAAGCATAGGCCCTACACAGATCTTCATCAGGTCCTATGTATGCATATAGTAGAGCTTTTAACTTATTATTTTTAGGGCACTACTGAGTGTGAGAATGGGTTGATCTCTGATTCTTTTGCCTGTTCTTAGAACTCTTTTTCTTCTGTTGAGTTGTCTTGTCCAGACTCAATATGATGATGTTTGCTTATCTTATATATTAATTTGTCATATTGTATAGTTATCTCTGATCAGTATGTTCTTTTTTAACTGGAGACTGAAAGGTATGGATCTGGAAAAAAGGAGAAGTAGCAGAAACTGGGAGGGTTGATGAAGGGAAACTATAATCAAGATATATAGTTCAAGAAAAAAATCAATTTTCAGTAAAAGGTTAAAAGGAAGATAAAAAGGCCTCTGCTAGTTACCAGCACATAACAAATAATGAAACATTCTCAAAATCAATGTTAGTTAAACTTGTCTCCATCATTTTTTTGTGTTAAAGATTTTATTCATATGTAAACAAACACTTGGAGTTCATAAAGTAGAAGTGTATGATAATCTTTATTAACTGGTATATTCCTAAATAAAAGTATCTACACCAATACCTGAATACTCCATTAAAAACAACAAAATGATCTTAGATGTAGATTTAAATAATACTCAAATTGTAACTATAAAAACAGCAAGAAGAATCTCAGAGAGAAAAACAATACTGATTCACATGTCCATATATTGAAACCATATTACATTATTCCTCTTAGTGTTTCCTAACATTAGTTTCAGTGGTCACCTTGCAGGGTTATGAAGAGAAAACCTCACTAGTGGAATGGCCTGCATCAGCGTTGGCTATGGTCATGTCTGTGAGCTATTTTCTTGATTACCATTCAACAGAGAAGCAATTTGCTCCACTGTGAATGATGTAACATTAGTCAAATTGCCTAGTAGTTGAATCAGAAGGCCATAAGAATGTTTCCTATCTCCATGTTTCTGCACTGAGTTCTTTCCCTGAATTCCTTTAGTAAAAAACTGTTACCTAGAAATGGAAGATAAATAAACCTTCTTATTATTCAAGCTTCTTTTGGTCAATTTTCTGTCACTGAAACAGAAAATAAATCAGAATATGTGTAAAAGAGAGAAAAGGTATACCTTTTCATTGTCTTGTATACACGGCTGACTGACAGCTACTAAGCTAGCTACCTCCAAACACGAAATTTTGCCAGAAATATTTAAAAACCATTGGAATTACAGATAGGTGTGCAACTAGGACCTTGGAGCAAACATTCTTAAATCCCAGAGGAAAGCAACAACAGAGGCTATGTATCATTTATAACAAATTCAACATATTTATTATAGAATGTCCATATAAATCACACAAATGATGTATTCTATGAAACTTTGTATTTTGAGTATGAGTAGCTTATAAAAGGAGGTAAATATTCTCACAACAAAAACCAAATATTTTGAAAGAAAAATAATTATACTAAAATCACAATGCTGGCTTTTTCAACCAAAGAATTTCAAGATCATCTTGGATGCACTCTATCTCCCTTTATCAATCTCCCTTACCTTAATACCTATTAAGCAATTGATTGTGTTATGCTTATTCAGACTGAGAAGTGAGTATTGTATAAGTTACTTTTCTGGTTGATGTTATAAAATACCTTACAGAAGTAGCATTAGTGATGAAGAACTAATTCCAGCTCACTGTTTTAGAGTTTATCAGTCAATCATCACTGGGTAGCTATAGCAGGGCACTAGGAATGATGCAGTCAGACTGAAAGACATTTGCCAACATTGGAAGCAGATATCACACTTCAGTACTCATCCCAGAGACCCAATCGTAAAGGTTGTGCTACCTCCCAGCATCACCAGCTGAAAACTAAATGCTGGAAAGCATGAAAATACAGAAGATGTTCTACACTGTAGTTATAGCAAACTGATTCAAGCTTCAGAATTTTCACTGGTTTTCTGTGTTTTTACACAGTACAATTCATTTCATTTTGTTAACTCCACAAAATTAAGATAATTTCTTGTTAAGTATTTTATTTTTTGTCTTTTATGATTTTGAGACAGTTTATGATTATTTGCCAAATAAATGCACAAGAAAATTCTTCTTTACATTTTGACTATTGTGTGTTTCTCATTATTAGACTGCAAATTATGAGTCTCGATGAAGAGGATTTACCCCATTATCTGACTTAGGGTTATTACTGCACTTGTTAAATACCATAGGAAAGGAAACCTGTGAAGGAAAGTGTTTATTTCAATTAAATTCCACATAGCAATTCATCATCAAAATAGTGATAGAAAGAATTCAAAGAGGGCAGGAACCAGGCAGGAGCTAATACAGAGGTCAGACAAATATGCTGATCCCTGGCTTGCTCCCTAGCTTGCTCATCCTTCTTATAGAACCCAGGACAGGAGGCCAGAGTTGTCTCCACCCACAATAAACTAGGCTTTTCATCAAACACTAGTTAAGAAAATGCCCTACAGGCTTACCTGTAGCCAAATCTTATAGAAACACTTTCTCCATTGACTCTTCTCTGAAATAAATCTAACTGTGTCAAGTTGACATAAAATGAGGAAGCACACCCATTTATCAGAGTCCAGCATAATACCATGACATTAATGATAAATATTTGTATCATATAGTTAAAGGTCTGTCAGTTTTTTTGTATAAAACATTCTGAAGATTTAAGAAAAAGTTAATTAAATTTACTTCATTACAATAATATGGAATAATTTATTAAAACACTAAATTCATTTCCATAGTAATTATTTACAGAAAAATAATTTGAGGCTCTGTAAATTTCTTGTTTATCTCTAACTGATTTCTACATTAATTTTGTCATCCACCATCCATCAATCCATCATAACAATTGGGTATACTGGCAATATTTCCTGGCATATCATAGTTGTTAGTGTTTAATTCATTCCTTTTAGAATTATTTTTTTCATTTTATATCTATCTATCTATCTATCTATCATCTATCTTTCTATCTATCTATTTTTGCTTTTATATCATTTTAAATACATGCAAATATTAAGATCAGTTCTACGTTGGGGAAATAGCAATACAGTAAATGCATATAGTCAAGGAACAAACAAGATAATAAACACAAATAGTCAAAGAACAAGCAAGGCAATAAACAAAGTCCTGTGATCACTCCCATAATCACTGCTTCTAATGGCTTATCAGGATGACCAAATTATCTGAGCCTACTTCCCTGTCCTATCCCAAAGTCATTTTCATGCCTGAAGCATACTTTTTTGTTCTAACCTAAGATTCCTGCCTGACGGATTTCTGAGTTCTTCGAGGCCAGTCTGATCTACAGAGTGAGTTCCAGGACAGCCAGGACTTCACAGACAAACCCTGTCTTGAAAAACAAAAACAAAACAAAATAAAATAAAACAAAACAAACAAACAAAAAAAAAATAGATTCCTGCTTGAAATTACTTCTCTGCTCTAGCCTAAAATTTAGACTTCTGCCTGAAATTTCTTCTTTGTTCTAGCCTGTCAGATTCTTGCCTGAAGCCCATTTCCTTCTTCTTGTCCAACGTCATATTTCTATCAAGATGCGCCAAAAGCTCTCCACATCTCCCCCTTTTTTATTTCATAAACAAGACTGAGTCTGTCTTAGGTCATTCTGACAAGAATACTTTCCTTACATGTCATGGAATATGCATTATCAAAAGCAATGCACTTCTGTCTTAGGTTGATAAGGTTCTATCCGGAATCTCACCCATTCTTGGCTTGCTAGCCTGTTAAATTAATAATTCTGTCTGGGTGTTCATTTTCAGTTTCAAGTCATATACTTTGCCTGCCAACATGTTGATGTTGTTAAAGGCAATCTTTCACATGATTGGTAGGAATATACATATTCCCAGAAAAAAAAGGGCTAGCATGATCAAGCTATATATGCCATTCTTGATACTTGACCAAAATGGAAATACTGACCTCAAGCCATGGATAATTTTATCAGCAGTATCTATAGCATCAAAGCTCAGCAGAACAACATTCTTTAAATTCATACTCTCACTATGCAAAATTAAAACATACAGAGAGTTGTTAGAATTATGCCAAATACCTTACAAGTGTCTTTAACCTATTTTCTAATTATAAACACTATCATTGTAAATTTAAGAAGTAATACAACTCCATTGATAGTTGGCATGACACTCAAGATGTCTCCTTATTATTAAACTCTGAACCTCCTTTCCATAATTTGAATAGGACAAAGAGGATCAATCCATTGTTCAAACAGCCTATCAAAATCTTCTCATATACTCAACACATTAGTAATATTTTTATGATAAATGATTAACAAATTTAGCTGTCATAACTTCTTCTGTCAAAGAAATTGCAGAAGCAGTGTTGCTAGCAATTAATGAAATTATTAAAGCAGTTATACTAGCAATAAGCAAGTCCACTAACCTTATGCTTCTGCTTAAAGTCATTCTCACTTCTTCCAGTACTTGAAAGCTTTTTTCAGAAAACCAAGGTTCTGTAATACTCAGGGCAGTAAAACAAAAGCTGATTGATAGACACCTGTAACAGACATGCTAGGTTTCAACACACTAACACAATTAGAATATGTGCAATCAATGAAACTTACATTAAATACTGTAAAAGAAACAAGAGTAATTTTAACTTTACAATTAAAAAAAGTCCTAACACATTCACTAACACTTGTTTGAAATCCAGATTCTGTCTCAAATTTATCTCTTGCTAACATAACATCATAGAGAACTACAGCTAACTTCCAAATATGTCTCTGAACATGTCCAGATCCAGCCTTCCAAATAAAGATTGTTATTTCCAATATTGGGTTGATTTTTAGACCAGTCCATAATTGAGTCCTTTCATGTGTGTTCCCAGGCTGGCTGTTTAGACCCTGGGAGCTCTGGTTGGTTGGTATTGTCACTGTCCCATGGGGCCCTAAGCACATTCACTTCCTTTAGTCTTCTCTCTAACTCCTCCATTGGGGACCCAGTTATCAGTTCAATGGTTTGCTCCAAATATCCACCTCTGTATATGTCAGCATCTGATAGAGCTTCTCAGGAGACAGAGATATCAGGCTCCTCTCTGCATGCACTTCCTAGCATCAACAACAGTGTTTGCACTTGATGAGTGCACAGGGGATTGATCCCCAGGAGGGGCAGTCTCTAGGCAGTTCCTCTTATAGTCTCTGGTCCACATTTTGTATCTGTACTTGCACCTGTGAGTATTTTATTACACCTTCTAAGAAGGACTGAAGCACCCACACTTTGGTGTTCCATCTTCTTGAGGTTCTGATGGTCTGTGTGTTGTATCTTAGGTATTGTGAGCTTTTGGGCTAATACCCACTTATCAGTGAATGCATACCATGTGAGATGTTTTGTGACTGGGTTACCTCATACAGGATATTTTCTAGTTCCATCTATTTGCCTAAGAATGTCATGAATTCATTTTTTTTAATAGCTGAGTAGTACTCCATTGTGTAAATGTACCACATTTTCTTTATTCATTTCCTCTTTTAAAGGACATCTGGGTTCTTTCCAGCTTCTGGCTATTATAAATAAGGCTGCTGTGAACATAGTGGAGCATGTTTGCTTGTTATGTGTTCTATGTTGGAGCATCCTTTGGGTATATGCCCAGGAGTGATATAGCTGGATCCTCAGGTAATACTATGTGCCATGTTCTGAAGAACCACCAGACTGCTTTCCAGAGTGGTTGTATAAGCCTACAACCACACCAACAATGGTGGAATGTTCATCTTTATCCACATCCTCCACAGCATCAGCTGTCACCTGTGTTTTTGATCTTAGCCATTGTGACTGGTGTGAGGTAGAATCTCAGGGTTCTTTTGATTTGCATTTCCATGATGACTAAGGATATTAAGCAGTTCTTAAGGTACTTTTCAACCATTTGAGTTTCCTTAGTTGAGAATTCTTTATCTCTGTACCCCATTTGTAATAGGATTATTTCCTTTCTGAAGTCTAATTTCTTGAGTTCTTTGTATATAATGGATATTAGCCCTCTATAGGATGTAGGATTAGTAAAGATCTTTTTCCAATTTTTTGGTTCCCATTTTGTCCTATTGAGAGTGTCCTTTGCCTTACTGTAACTTTGCAATTTTATGAGGTTTCACTTGCTAATACTTACTCTTAAAGCATGAGCCATTGGTGTTCTGTTCAGGAACTTTTCTTATGTACCCATGTGCTCAAGGCTTTTCCCTACTTTCTCTTCTATTAGTTTCAGTCTATCTGGTTTTATGTGTATGTGGAGGTTCTTTATCCACTTGGACTTGAGCTTTGTACGAGGAGATAAGAATGGATCAATTTGCGTTCTTCTACATGCTGACGTCCAGTTAAACCAGCACCATTTGTTGAAAATGCTGTCTTTTTTCCACTGGATGGTTTTAGCTCCTTTGTCAAAGATCAAGTGACCAACAGCTGTGCGGGTTCACGTCTGGGTCTTCAATTCTATTACATTGATCTTCCTGTCTGTCTCTGTAGCAATACCCTGAAGTGTTTATCAATATTTCTCTATAGTACAGCTTGAGACCCCATCTCATCTGCAACTAGAGATAATTTGGCTTCTTCTTTTCATATTTGAATTCCTTTGACCTCCTTTTGTTGTCTAATTGTTCTGGCTAAGACTTCAATTACTATATTGAATAGGTAGGGAGACAGTGGGCAGCCTTGTCTAGTCCCTGATTTTTGTGGGATTGCGTAAAGTTTCTATTTGTTTGATGTTGGCTATTGGTTTATTGTATATTTCTTTTACTATGCTTAGGTATGGGACTTTAATTCATGTTCTTTTCAAGACTTTTAAGATGAAAGGGTATTGAGTCTTGTCAAATGGTTTCTCAGTATCTAGTGACATGATCATGAGTTTTTTTTTTTCCTTTGAGTTTCATTATATAGTGGATTACACTGATGGATTTCTGTATATTGAAACATCTCTGCATTCCTGGGATATTTGAAGTTCTGTAGGCTTCTTTTATGTTCATAGGCATCTTTTTTTTTTTTAGGTTAGGGAAATTCTCTTCTATAATTTTGTGGAAGGTATTTACTGGCCCTTTAAGTTGGGAATCTTCACTCTCTTATATACCTATTATTCTTAGGATTGATCTTCTCATTGAGTCCTGGATTTTCTGGATATTTTGGGTTAAGAGCTTTTTGGATTTTGCATTTTCTTTGAGAGTTGTGTCAATGTTTTCTATGGTATCTTCTGCAAATGAGATTCATTCTTCTATTTCTTGTATTCTGTTGGTGATAGTGGCATCTATGGCTCCTGATCTCTTTCTTAGGTTTTGTATCTCGAGGGTAGTCTCCCTTTGAGATTTCTTTATTGTTTCTACTTCCATTTTTTTTTTTTTGTCCTGGATGGTTTTGTTCATTTCCTTCACCTGTTTGGTTGTTGTTGTTGTTTTTTTTTTTGTAATTATTTAAGGGATTTTTGTGTTTCCTCTTTAAGGTCTTCTATCTGTTTACCTGTATTCTCCTGTATTTGATTATGTCTTTCTTAAAGTCCTCTATCATCATCATGAGAAGTGATTTTAAATCTGAATCTTGCTTTCTGGTGTGATGGGGTATTTAAGACTTGCTATGGTGGAAGAACTGGGTTCTCATGATGCCAGGTAAACTTGGTTTCTGTTGCTTATGTTCTTGTGCTTGCCTTTTGCCATCTGATTATCTCTAGTGCTACCTTCACTCACTGTCTCTGACTGAAGCCTGTCTGTCTTGTTATCTTGGTTGTGTCAGAATTTCTCAGAGTTCAGCTGTCTCTGCGATCCTGTGATCCTGAGATCCTGGGTGTAAGAGCTTCTAGGAGTCAGGCTGCCTCTGGGATCCTGAAATCCTGTTGTGATCAAGCTCCTGAGATCCTATAATACTATGATCCTTTGTTCTTGAGTGTATTAGACCCCCTTGGAATCCAGCCTCCTCTGGGTTTTGTGGGATTAGGTATAGAGCCGACACTCAAGATCTGCTCAGGGCACTGATGTAGACTGAAAGGAACCTGTGCCACTAACCAGGGGTGAGTTCCCGTGTCCCCGGGATTCCCAGTTAGTCACTGTTTGGGGCATCGGGGTGTTGGTGACTCCTCATCTGCAATCTTTGGTGTGTTAGAGCTCCTGGAAGTCCAGCCTCCTCTGGGTTTTATGAGATTGGGTACAAAACTGACACTCAAGGTCTGCTCAGGGCACCTGCTCAGACTGGAAGAAATTTGTGCCACTGGCCTGGAGTGAGTTCCTGGGTCCCTGGGGGTCCCAATTACTCCCTGTTATTTTGGGGGTTGTCTCCTCACCTATGAGCTTTGGTGTGTTAGAGCCCTTTTAAAATTATTAATTGAAACAATAAGGATTTTATTCACTCAATTTTTAAAATTTGTAGTGTCTTAAGTTTTGACCAAACATAATATTTTATGCATATATTAACATTTTGTTTTAATTGTTTCTGTTCGTTTGAGTCTTCTTTTGTTTCTTGACAAAAACACCACTTTAATTAGTGTACCATTTTGCACTTACATACTATAGTGGTTTAAGATATTCAAGGATCATAAATTTTTTGTTTTCTTAATTTTGGAATCAGACATCTTTTTCCATAATGAAATATTGTAAAAGAAATCAAGGTCTTTGTACTAGAAGTGCACATACCTACTAGAATATAATAAGTTCACCCCTCTAACAAAATTCTGGGCTGGCCATTAAAATACTTTATTATTATATTGTATGTATGTGTACACACACACACACACACACACACACACGCTGAGTTTTTATGTGCGTAGATTAAATTTGACTTCTGAAGAGTTGTGCTAGTGGTAAGATATTGCTAATTTGTGGAAACTTTTGAAAGGCATATGGGAATTCAGTCTTCCATCCTGGCATTTGATATGAGAAATTTGTCCTGTCACTTGACCCCTGCCATTTCTATGTAATGCCCTCCCTAGAGGCCTAGCAACATGTCCTTGAAGACACTGAGCAGTGGCCTTTGCTATACTAAGATAATAATGTGAGTCAGGATAACGTGTCTCATTATAGCCAATGGGTGTCATGTATTTCATTATGCAAATAGGAAGATAGCATTGATATTTAGCCATAACACTGCCTCAAAAGAACTCAATCCTGTGCCTTCCACTTTACCCCTCTTAGTGTGTATTATTTATTTATTTATTTATTTATTTATTTGTTTGTTTGCTTGTTTGTTTATTCATGATTGTTCTTAAGTTTTCATTCATTTATAAAATTGTATTTATTCAGCTTTTTTTAATTCCTAGCTTAGGGGGAGCATTTATCTTGGGTGAATGTCAAATGATCCCTCTACATCTGATCAGATAATCATAAAACTTTAAAAAATTGATTTATTTAATATGATGAATTATACTTGTTGATTTAGGTGGTTAACTAGCTTTAAATTCTTATGGTTGATTACTATACCCATTTCTGTTATTTACTCAATGATTATTCTATGTATGCTCCTGGAAGACATTTATTTGAAGTGTTTTTTTCTTTACAATTCCTTTGTTGGATTTTATACAAGGGAAATTTTAGCTTTACTAAGTGAGTGATGGACCAGTCTCTCATATTTTACTTTCCAAAAGAACTTATGTTTCATTTGTGTCATTTCATCCTTTAATTTATTCTCAATGGTACAATTGCCCGAGGAACCATGTGAGTACATAGACTTTTAAGGAGATTCTTAAACTTCTTTAGTAGATGCAAGGCTATTCAATTTGTCTACTGCTTTTTGAGTGCATTTTTGTGCTTTGTTTCTTTGCAGAAATTTGTTCATCTATGGTACATTAGCAAATATGTAGGCATACAGTCGCTAATAATAATTGTTAGGCATTAATTTTTATTCCAACAGTTAGTACATTCTGGCATTCTTGATATCTTTTTAATAATAATGTGTTTGTGCTCTGCTGAGGTTGTCACTTACTAATAATATAGAAGCTGCTCAAAACATCTGTTATCACTTACTAATAATATAGAAGCTGCTCAAAACACACACACGTTCACACACACACATACACACACACAAACACACACATCTCACATTGTAAAGGCTTTGACATGTTAAAGTTGAAAACTGATGGTACCTGTAAGAGTATAATATAGGAACAACCACACTGAGTTCTCATTTGAATGCCCACCTGGACAAGAATCCAGTATTACCTTTACATAAGTTGTTGGTACAATGTATCATCTTGGGTTCCTGTCTCTGAAGTGCTGTAGTCCTTACTGGCATGCAGTCTATGCAGCATCTGAAACCAGAGTTATCCTCTATACTCTGAAATGTGACTCCATCATAAAATTCTGTGTTTCTTGTCATTCACCAGTTTTGACTAATGACCATTCATTAGATCCTTTTATCAAATGAGCTGGCACAGTTCTGAAAAAATGGTCATCCTAACACATTTTTGTTAAATTAATTCATATAAAAGGGACCATATCCTCAAGATACAATTTCTTATAATTTTAACATCTATCAACAATTTATACTTTGGATAATTTTGTATCTTAGCATCAAAAGATATAGCAAAAGTTATGGAAGAAAATAAATACTCCAAGGACTATATTAGTATAAAATACTAAACTTTGATATTAGTAAATTGAGAAATATAACTTTATTTTATGTGTTCTGTTGTAAGACACTGTGGTAAAACACTAGCAGTTTAAACAAAATGTTTAATTACCATATCAATGATTTTGATTTATAATGAATAACTATCAAATTTATTGAAAATAATATTTTAATACATAGAAGAAAATATATAATAGCTTAAAAGTTGTAATTAATGTAATATAATTTAAATTTCAAGATGATTGTGCAGAAAGATTTTGCCTAAATTCTGAGGAACATCACTTCAAGTACACAATAAAACATTTGCCTTCTCTCTCTAATTAGCATATAAGAAGTATATTGCTTCTAGCATGAGACTATAGCGGCTGCAGGAGACTGTTTTTCCATTGACTTTCTCACTTGATCTTCTTATTCCAAATTAAAGCATTAGCTTCCCAGGATCTGTGATCGAGAACTGTTGATTGCTTTCATTGGAGACCCTCTAGAGTTTGTTCCAAGGTACAGTATAGCCCACATTTTGTCTAACACATTCAAATTTAGTATCATTTTCTCCAAATTTATATTAGCTTTAAATTATTAAAGTCAGTCCTCTGGGATTCTATTTTGTACACCATAACAGACTTTCTATGTTGAACTAGTAATGAAGTAAAAGCTATTCTGTTAATGACTCTAAAGGATAAATGTATCTCCTTGAGTGTAGAACTATGCTCATGGCCAAAGACATAAACATTAGGGAAAAAAGATGGTCTCTTGGTGATCAAACATCACCTACATAATCAAACAATCCAAAAGGCTTTTTAAGTAGTAGCTAGGTATCAATATATTATTAACATTCCACTTAAACATTAATAAGGCTCAACTTGTCAGATAATTAAAACACATTTTCTACTGGATAAATTTTAAAAATAGTCAATTTCTATTGTATACCTGTCAATTGATTAGCTCAAAGACTAAATACATTGCCAGCATTGTATTTAATTACAGCTCCATTTAGTGCTGATGGATAAAGTTCAGTTGGTTTAATTTAACTTCTTTTTAACATTAACTACTGGCTAGTTTCAAAAACGAACATACTTGCCTTATAAAATCATGCACAATAACATGTATGTATGCTTAGGTTAATATACATTTACACTTTGTGGCTAACTATTATAAACTATTAAAAATAAATATTTTTCACTGTCATTAGAGATTATAATTTTACAACTGAAACTTAAGATAGACTAATGAACTTGTAACAATACCAATTCGTGGCGATTTTGATGTCATATATACGTATTTAAATATTTACTTGAAATTATTATGAGTTAATAAGCATTTAGAAAACACTTCAGATTCGTGTATTCTGCCATTCCAAAATGATATATACCTTAAATGTAAATTTAAAATGAAGGTGATATTTGCAGTTTTTCACATTAACTAAATCGTAAATAGTTGTTTTTTTTTCTTTTTCTTTTTTTTAATTTAACCCTTTACATAGCTTTTAAACATTTTCTTATTGTATCTGGCAGAAAGCATCAAACATGCTGTGGTGTACTTGTGGAAGTTAAGTTTTCTGTGCTTCAAGTCATTGTTTTAGCCAGGGCTGTAGTTTCCTCTGAGGTTCTTAGATATCCTCCATATTTGTAACCAAACTATCTTCTTTCCTGTTCTTAGCAAAATTCGCCATACTCTGAGGCTTAGTGTAGAGACACTGTTTGCCACTCTCGAATGCCACCCAGAGCAATTTAACATGTGAAGAAGTCCATGAAAATATGCTTTGCTAGGTTTGGAGAATTAGAAGAAAACACTTCTCCAGACTTATCTTTTCTCATATAGCCATAATCATATCTGATTAGCCAGAATTTATCCTACATAAGTTTCCTTTACTTAGTTCTAGGTCAAGTTCTTACTTTCAAGGATAGGTGAATTTTAAAGGACAGACACCATGGTATGAGATTCCAGGGAGTAATCTAAAAAGTTTCCACGAGATTGCCACAATGGAAAATGACTCTTTTTTTTAAAGTCCTAATATTTTATTTATTTATTTTTAAACAGGTTGTATTCTTCCCCCACTATCTCTCTGATAGTGTTCACTGTGATCACATGTAAGTTCTATCTACTCATTTGTCCCTGTCCATCCACTGGATTGATAGCATATACTTTTTTGCAAAAGTATGACTTGTAAATGTTACTTTTATTTCCTCAGATGAAAGTATGAGATGAGAGCCATACCCAAGCTGTCCAAATAAAAAGCTTCAGGTGATCCTAGACCCTTTTCTTCTGTTCTAACTACCCCTAAGGCTAAACATAGAAATGTCTAGCCTTCTTATAATCTAAATTTTATGTAGTGATTAATTCAACCTAGCTTCTCTCTGTTTCTGATTAAACTCCTCTTCCTGGCCTCATACTAACTTTAGCAATATGTTCTAATCTGGCCACACTGCTCTTAAATAGCCTTTCTTTCTTGTCATGTTCTCTTGTGAGTTGGGTAGAACTTATATGACTTATTCTGTCAAATCATCTGTATTCATCATTTTCTATGCCTCCCAATTAGACATCATATTCAAACATGGCTGCTTTTTTCTATAAATTAACTTTAACTTCAAAGGGATTAATGGTGTGTACTAAGGGAATGTCTTTATTTCAGTCAAATTAATCTTGTAATCCATGGTATGTCTGCATTCTGGCCAGATCATAGAGATGGTCTTTGAATGTGATTCTTTGCCAGAATAGCCACGTTGTTAGATTAAAATTCATCTATATAACTGAGGTCTGCAAAGATAAGCAGACAACAGTGCATTAGTATTCTTAGAAAGTAAATAAGTTTCAAATTTTCTAGTTTTCCATCATCTTCCTGGATGTAACTATAGTAGACATTTTACTAAATCTTGTCATTATAAAGTGAATTTGAAGGCAGCTTTGTGTGAAATTTTGTTATTTTTAAGTATAAAACTATGAGTTGGAGCCTCTAACATAAATATTGAACAGTCATGAAGCTCTCTCTGCTTTTCAGCCTTTTGTGAGCCCCCTTGTCTCTGTTCACCAGAAGATACTGAATGCATAATCAGGTTTTGATAAAATATGTACAGATTTTGAGAAGACCCAGAGCCAATTTTGACAAGAGAAGGAAGTGACAGATGTAAAATAAAGATGACTACAATGATGTCTGTGTATAGAACTACTGTAGTATATAGTACAGTAGTCATAGCACTTTTGTCAACTCTGTATGAATGCTGGTCCCCTCCTAGATAAATCAACATCATACCCCACAGCTTATGCTTCCCTCTAAAGTCTTTTGGGCATTCAACATGAATTAACTTGTGCCCATGTACAAAGAGATTCTGACTACTATATCGGGGATGTGATGCTCTTTGCTGGCCTTCTGCTATCCTTGACATACATATTCTGCACACTTTAATTAGGCTCCAACATCTTGTAAGGGACATTGCCTTTCCTGTGACCATAGGCCAGTGAACTTATTGGAGTGTAAGAATTCATGTGCAATTAGCAACCATAAGTTTGCACTGAGTGTAGTTTGAATCTTTGTTTCTTTCTACAAACATTTTGCTTTATAAAACACAATTAGTTTTTTCTGTCACTGCAACAATTTCACAGGCCAAACCCAAAACAAATCATGATACTGACAGTTTATAACAAACCTTAACCTCTAGAAGAAGAGTGCAGAAGTAGAAAAAAAAAACAGTAAATACAGTGGAGTTTCAATCAGAAGCCTAGATAAATAAATGATATTAAATGAGCATTACTTGGATTTTCTAGTGATATTTAGTTAACAGCTTTGAAAGCTGTGTGATTGTACCTTGTAATGAAAAAGTAATATGAACAAGAGTGTTGTCATTGTTAAAGACAATAGACATTGTTAATGATAAAACTAACATCAAAGGAGATTTTTACATTTTCAATGGGTTTGTCAGGAAAACAAAATGATACAATATTCGTGGCTTTCAGGGGGTGTATTTGAATAGAGTTTAAGCTCTGAAGTTTAATTACAAAGTTAAGTCAATATGGTACATCAAGTCATTATTTTGGGTAAGAAATTTCATTCTCATCTCAGTCATTCAAAGAACTTTCCAAAGTGGTTTCCTGAATATGACAGTGCAAACATTTCAAAAGAGACAAGGAAAAGTCCAAAAGGCCTGAATCCTCCACAACAAACTATAGGAACAGAGGAAAGTTGGGAGAGGGAAGTATAGTCTTCCCAGGGAAGAGCACACAAAGGTTGTTTGGTGCCAAATGGTCAGCTGGGGAAACTAACATATAAAAGTATTATATAAGCTAAATGACTTATATTAAGAAATATACATGAATAAACAAATACATAAACATGTGTAGTAATTGTTAGTATAAAAAGAAGCTATGAATTTGAAGAAGAGCAGAGACAATATGGGAAGATTTGTAGGAAGGAAATGGGAGAAATGTTGCAATTATAAACTCAAAAAAATGTTTAAAACATATCTTGTATTTTAATTAATCATATAGTCCCCAAACAAACCACACACCAAAGACTCAGAAAAATACTCTCATCAGCATGCAATTTACAGTATTTGCTTGATTACTCTTTTGAATGCAATTTAATGATAATAAAAAGATATGTAAAATCTAATCTAGAAATATGTGGGTTGGAATTTGTGGCTTTTAATGCTTGAGCCCACATTCATAATAAATAATATCATGCTGTTTAATTACTTGGGTAAGTTCTAGCTATTTAAAATAAATGCTTCATGACACTAATAATTACAAAGCAGCAAAAACATTTTATGATAATTTAATTCAGTCATTTATTTAGCAAACAAATTAATTATAAGCATATATATATATATGCATATATATGCATATATATGAATGTGAATGTAGCTGTGGATTTGGTTGAGTCTACGTAGTTGTATCATGTCTATATGTGTGATTTTAATTTAGAATAACATTTATTCTGAATTAGATAGCAAATATTGATATTATATTTTGATAAAATTTGTTTCAAAATCACATCAAAGTATATACAAGTATATAAAGGGATTACAAATATTAGATTATCCATATGAGAAAAATATATATGGCCCAATTTTGACTCATACAAACAGTATACATGAAATGTTTTTCAATATTGGCATTTAATAACTATTTCTAAATATCATCTTAAATATTTTATAGTTAAATGATACTAGAAAGGATATTTTGTTTTTTAAAAAAATCACTTTCTACCTTCTTTATTTGCAGTGCTAGAAATGTAACATATTAGCAAATATAAATTTTCCTTAATATCATACTCATTAATGTTCATTGTAATTAGGGTTTATAACACCACACGAGAATTTTGATGTGTGTTTATATTTATCTTTGTTTGCTTCCAGAACATGGGAGTGTCATCTGGATCCATGTTTAAGTGACTTTTGAGGAAATGTGCAGTATTGATAGGTTCCTGGACTTTCTAATGGGTAATTTCAGAGAGTCACTGAGGGCAGGAATTGTGTAGCAAGGTTGACACACTTGCAATGGTGCCCTAAGTATATGGAGTTACCTTTCAAGGAAATGCCTTGGTTGTGGTGGAAAAGCAGAACATTGAAGATAACAAAAGCCTGAGATATTTTTCAAGCACTGCTGCATACAGCAAGTGAAACAAGCCCAAGAAAGGCATGTATGTCACAGGCAGCAATGCTGAGGCAGAGAGATATCTAAGCTATTTAAAGTTGAAACCCAGACACCAGACACACAATATAAGGGTTTGTTTGCTGTTTGCCCTGCTAAGTTTCAGTCTTGTTTTGAACTAATCTTTCCTTGCTATGATTCCACTCTTATCTTTGGAATCAGGGTGTATATTATATATCATTTTATGCTGGAAGTATGTAATAATTAGTTTGTGATTTATTGTATTATAATGTATAAAGGATTACCTTGAGCCATAGAAGAGATAATGGACTTTTGAACTGTGTTGAGACTGTTAAAGACTATGGAGAAATGAAGTTGATTAAATGCATCAATAAAATGGCTTTGATCATGTAAGGCCCAGGGGTGGCAGGAGTGAAAATTGCCACTAAAATTTGTATACTTTTTTCCTGCATGGTAGCTTGAGGAAGTTGTAGAATGATCAGAAGATACAATCTTGCTGGAGAAAGTATGTCAATATGGTAAACATTAAAGGTTTAAAGTATCTTCATCAGAATCTTAGCTTCTAGTTCCATAAAGCAATCAAAGCAATTTTAATACTTTTTCCTGACAGTCTCTTGAACTCTTCTGACTGATGATCCAAAGAAGGCTTTCCATGTCCGGTACTTTTAAAGTGATAGAATTGGGGTGGGAGGTTACAGTAATTCAACATACTTTATACATTTATGAATTATCAAAGAAGAAATTCAAGAAAAGTTAAAGAAAATATAAGTGATCCAAAAATTTTTGAAAACATACTGAGTAACACCTTTAATCAGAAACATACAAAGCATTTTTTCATGTTTGACAATTTCAATGTAAAATACTGAAATGATATAGCATCCATTGTCAGTAAGTCAATTAATACATTTGTGACAAATAGCAGAGTTTACGTATTTCTAACAGAAGACTAAATAACTAAAATATTTCAAATAAAATTTTATTTAATTTTTATGCCTATGGTATTCTCATATATAGAAAACTACATGATTGAGGGGCATACTTTTGATTTAAATTGAAGAACACAGAACGGATATAATTTTGGTTGTCAATTATATGTTATAATTCAAATAATGTTAAACCTTTATTTTTAACTTAACCCCCATAAAGTATATAAACATCAATACAACTATGAATTTAAGAAAAGCCACCAATTTTCAAAAGAGTCTAAAGTGAGGTTGTTTTGAAAATGAAGGATAAATATTACATGGGGTTTTTTTATACAACATCCATTTTTTAAAGAAAAACGCAGTAAATATGAATGTAGACACAGCTCATATTTGGTTTGTTTAGTCACAAGAGTGGATAGTTAAATGGTAAGTATGGCTGTTATTCTGAATGGAAATGTTTCAAAATTAGTTTGTCAATGGACAAATAAATAGTATAAATTTATGGACCAAGCTCTTGCTTTAATTTCACATGATTTGGATTTCAAATCCCCTACAAAAGCTTTTATTTCCGAGTAAAGTTTTTAAAAAAATCCAATCTCCGTGGCATGAAAACTCCACTTGGCTTCCTGCATGAGACAGGAGGAGCATCTCTCCTGACTACAACAAGAAAGACTGGTGATGAGCAACTACACATAAAATTTGTTTTTGATTTGTCTTTGGCAGAATTAAAATGGGCTATATTAAAATTTAAGTATAGCTTCTCAACCATATGCATACCATTAAATTTGCAGAAATAATGAAGCCAAACAATTTGATTCCTCTTTAATAATGCATCCCTATATCTGCTCTTAAGGTGAGGTTAGCATTTATTTATTGATCATGATGCATTATCTGCACAGTGGAAGCTACTAAGCAGTTTTCATCTCCTGCGATATTTCTAAATTATTCAGAAACTAATTTCTGTTTTCTTTTCCTCATTAAAGTCTGCCTCTTCTAAATGTACCAAATTTAAGTGACCTATGTCTTCCTTTGTTTCTGCATTTCTCAGACTGCACAATGTGTATAAAGTAGCTGAAAAGAATTTGCAGACAGAAGTATTTCTTGAAGTTTGGTATTTTCTATATTAGTGCCTTTTCTCTCCAGGTGCTGAGGAACTAACATAAATTATAATAGAATCTGCTTTTTCATGTTACTTCCTAGTCCAAACTCTGCAGCCAGATATACTTAAATACCTGTGTCCTCATTTTTCATGATCGTCCTAAAAGTTGAAAATCTTTTTTCCACCCTTTTAATGCATTAAAATTTACTGGCTAAAATCAGCAGTCAATTCTCGATATAGTATTTGACTTTTCTGTTGAGGACAGTAGTAGTATTTTTCCCCATGTAAATGATATATGTGCTTAAATCTCAGATATAAAGTTGAGCATAAAATATTCCTTGACATGGAAAAATAACAGGGATTCTAAAAAGTAGAAATATTTATAAATGTTCTGTTATATTAATTCTGTATTTCACAGATTGTCCTGTATAAATAGATTTTAGCATTGAGTTTTGTTCTCCTTGCAGTAATTTCTCCAATCTATTCCTTTTCCATTTCAACCTTGTGCCAGATTGCTTGTTATTTATTTATTATATTTATCAAAATCAAATATTGAATTTGGAATTAGATAAAAATGCAACTTTTGCAATTTAATTCACAACTCAGTCTTTCAGCTTTTACAAATAAAATGCAAATAACCAACAAAAACTTATTATGTTGAGGTGAAATGAATCTACTTCACATCTATGTCATAATTAACATGATACATTTTATTTGATACTAAATAGAGATTTCAGAAAAAATGCAATGTATGTCTTATCAGTTAATTTATTAGGCTGACAATAAAAAATTATGTGAAAAATCTTTTAAACAAATTATTTGAGTGATTGGTAATTAGGATTTATTCAGAATCATATGGTGGGTGGTTTAATATGAGCTCACAAAGAAATGAGCACATATGTAACAAGGACAACTTCTAAAACATGTTTAATTTCTTTTCAACAGTGCTTAATAGTAGCTTACCTTGAAAGGCAAACTAACAGGGGTCCAGAGTGACAAAGAGGGCATGAAAAGAATTTGTAGGAATCGTGAAATCTATTCCATCTGGGTCATGACTCTGAGTGATTCTGCAAAAGTATTAAGCTATTGACTAATTAACTATTATTTATTAGTCACTATATGTGCATAAATGTCTGTCAGAGTAAATATTTTACATAACTTTCAACCACTGTTATTACACCAGTGGCTAAGGCTCTTTTCCTATGTGCATGATAAACTATTTTCTGTTTGTTTAGGAAGCAGTTCTGAGAAGTTTTCCTTTCAATCCTTTTTCAGGGTAATACTCTACTGTTCCTTATGGTACAGAATTTTTATAGACCTCATGTTGACTTTTTTCCTGTTTTCTCATCCTTGAACAAAGGAACATCTGTTATGCTGAGCACTCGCCAACAGCAGGGTGTACAGACTGCACTTGACCCCCACTAACTGTCCACATGAACTCTTGTAGACTCTCCCACATGGATGTAAAACAGAGAGCAGGTTGACACAGCGCCTGGTTTAATTTTTGGAGTCTAACAGAGCTGCATGTTGTGCCTTCCTATCAAATTGAAGGGCATCTTTTCCTGCTGCACTAGCCTATTCTCTGAAACACATGAAAAAATAATCTATACCACACTTTAAAGACTTTGCAGGGTGTTGCTCAGAGCCAAGCTGTAATGTATATTAAAAAACTCAAAATACATTGTGCAAATAATACAAATAAATACATAATTTCTACATATTATTTGATTAGAAAACTTTTACTTAAATATTTTGTTTGGGAAAAAATGTTTCAACTTGACAATTTACAGATGATATAAATTCTCTTTGACCATTTAAATTACATGAAAATTGGAAAAAGAATTCATAATCATACAAATAAAACTTTCAAAGGGATAAATTCTTTTTTACAAACTTGAATTCCAGTGAGCCACTGTGTTGCTCACATCCTAATTGCTTATTTGAAGAAGTCAGTGCACAGCAAATGTGAAGCAGCCATGGAAGGGAAAGTGATGATGTCATTGAGGGGTACCAAAGGCCTAGATATCTCAAATGGTAACATAATGGTTTTAGGCTGGCAGCTGCCCTGTTTTCTGTGTGGGAAGATCCTGGTTTTTGAAGTGTGAAGTAGAGATAGGAATCTGAGAGCACCGTGCTACTGAGTGGAAAAAGTAAATACTAAAGGGAGTAGAGAGCTGTTTGATTTAACACTGCTCTTGGTTTTAAGCTAAGTACTGGAAATACTGTAAAGGTGTTAACAGTTTTCATTTCACACAAAGAACAATGGAGAATTAAAGTAAATGAGTGATTCTTCAAAGGATATATATATATATATATATATATATATATATATATATGCATAACATAGTATATACACCAATTCAGAAAAGAAATTGCATATCAAGTTCAAATATTGTGAAAAGGAGTATATTTTATAAGTATAAGTATATTTTATGACACTTTAAAATGAATTGCAATATTCATATTGATATATGCTGTCCTGTGTATTCTCACCCAATAAAGAAATACTAGAATTTATATTGCCATTATACTAAGATAAGGACTTCTAAAACAGTCTTAATATTATTTACAACCCAGTATTTATCATATAAAAGAAAGGTAACCTTTCTTCCTAAATAGAGATAATAGCTGATTTATCTTTACCTGGGATTATTCTGAAAGCAAAATTTTCAAATCAAATGCTTCATTACTCTATAGACATTGAAAATATTGTGCGTGTTCACAATGTGGAAAATTGAATGCTGATAAATGTAAGATCAATCTTTAAATTTATTTTTAGCTCTTGGTAAAAGATTTGACATGCAAAATTACTCAATAGATACCTTTTGATAAAACCTACCATTTTTTTATTGAAACAAAGAACCTCTAAATGACATGCTTATTAGCCTTAAAAATTCATTTTCTGTTTCACTTGCAGTTTTGTGTTTTTTTGAGATTCCTGAGTGCACAAATGTGTGTGTGTGTCTCTGTATGTTTACTGTACTATTTCTTTGCGTCTTATTCTTCTCTACATTCTTGTTTGTTTGTTTTTTTCTACTCTGGTTTGTTTGTTTATGTTTTATTTTATTTTTATTGTTTACATGCCTATTTTCCAGTAAGAAAACATTTGAATTCCTGTGAATTTGGATGAGGGGAAATTCTTATAAGAGTTGTGGGAGGGAATGTATTATTCATGCAATTAAGTAATACTACCTATGGGTTTACAAAGTGTTAACTTTAATAAATTCATAAATTTTCTTGAACATTCTAGGCCACCCTACCTATCAAGTTGGTTGAGTTCTATAATTAAATGTGGTTCTGTATGTATCCTGTCTATCACTTTCCACATCAAATTTGTTTCTTGTCTTAAAATTCTGTAATATTATATTGCCAGAATACATCAATATGTACTCTGCTTTAGTCATCGGTGGCCAGGAGTTTTTAACCCTTGTTTATCTATACTTGTTTTCAATCTCTGGATCACTGGTCTTTTCAGATTTTCTTAACTTCAGTAAAGGGTGTATATTCTTCTCCCTTGCCATTTCTTGCCAAGTGCCTTCTAAAGAAGGCTTTATTCAGACAGTGCCTACTTACTGCTTCTTTTTTTTTCTTTTATCCGAAGAGAAAAACCAGTCCTCTTTTCAATTCTATAACTACAACAAAGGAAAGAGAGTATAAGTCATATAAGTCCTCAAAAGAGGAAATCCAGTCATTATTCCTTAACTATGAAGAATTGTTACATTCTAACACTTTTTATTTCATTTGTATTCATTCCATATATATTCTTATGATATAATCTAATTTTATTGATTGCATGAGCTCTGTTATTTCCAAGAGATTTTATGCAAAAAGATTTCAACTTCTTCCAAAACCCTTGCTTTCATAATCATATTTTCTTAAAGGTATTTTCAAGTGACACTGGTTTAAATGCTACATTTTTGATTTCAGTATGTTCTCTTGAATTCATTTTCAGTGACAAATTAATATAAAAATAGCTGTTTCAACATATGTCTTCCTTCAAAAGTGAGATCAACATACAACACAGATACCAGGATATTACCTATCTTTTATTCAAGCACTGTAGTATCTTTAAAGAATATGCTCTCAGTCACTGTTAATTGTTCACAGACATGTCATGTGTTGAACCCCAGTCTTTACATTTGCATCTGTGTATTCACATGTTATATACTTTTTCTGAATCTATTTCTGTAAAAATCTTTGAAAGTGATGATTGGTAGAAATATTATATTTGAAGTTTCTTACAAAATCTTACATAAAATAAACAATGAATAGCTATGGAGAATTAAATGCAAATATTCAATATTGATTCTGTGTTACTGTGATAATGGGATCATATTGTTTATTTCCAATGTTTACATTCTGCCTGAATAAAAACTTTTATAGTTAGCACATTTTCTCAAAATGTTCTTTTTTATTCTTTATTTACATCTTCAATACCAAAGTAAAGGTAATTCTAAAGCTTTTCTGTAGCCATCTCAACCAAAACATTTCTGATTAACTCAGAAAATATGATCTATAACATTTTAAAATAAGAAGGGAATACTACAAATTATCCAAGGGAGTAACACCATGAAAATTTAAAAGTAATCTAAAGAAGAATTCAGAGTGTCTTAAGCTTTCTCATACAACGTTATAAAAGCTATGGCAATGGCTTCTTTCTTCCATGAGCTCAATGTACTTTCTCATCAAGTAGCATTACAAAACATGGAATGACTTTGTTGTCCTGTTCAAGCTTACAAATCAATAGTGATAAGCCTTCCTCCCGGATGTCTAGTCTGCAGTTTCAACTCTGGATACCAAAAATCACTTGTACTTTCTTATCCAGTTCTTCCTGTTCCCTACTCTGGCTTGCTACAGACGGAAGGCTTTGACAAGCTGTCCAACCACAAGAAGGAACCTGGCAACACTACAGCTGCATCCATCTCAGTTTTGGTTTGGCGCCTGTCAGGTTTTAGATTCAGCTACACTTACAAGCCGATAGTCCTGGAACATCTAAGCAATGTGGGCAGCTGATGTTTTTTCACATTTTAGTGGTTGTTGTGGGCAAACATTACTGAAGTAGTGTTTCTCAACTAAGCTTTTGTCAACAATACCTTGATGGGTACTGAAATCCTTAAAAATGCTTCTTTTAGTTGTTCAAGGTCACTTACATCTAGAAATATGCATGACTGTAAATACAAAGGTTAGAGAAGGCTATATATCAAGCTTAATATAAAATTATATTACAACAGGAAACTGTCTAAAATGAGGTGAACTTCAACCTTAGAATACTGTAAGCTCACAAACAGATTTGCTTTCAATTCCCCTGAATTATGTTCTTCTCCCCAACACCTCCCCCCCAACACACACACACACACACACACACACACACACACACACACACACACAGAGAGAGAGAGAGAGAGAGAGAGAGAGAGAGAGAGAGAGAGAGAGAGAGAGTGAGAGAGCATACACAACAAACAAACAACAAACAAATGTATGACTAAATCTTAGAACTATTTTTTATTTATTGTGGTTTTCTGTAGTGGTCTCTGTCTGTTGTAACGAGAAGATCCCTAAACAAAGAATGAGGATTACCCTTGTCTGTAGATATAGGGACAAATGTATATGGATTGGTAGAATTTATGCTGGTTTAGTAAATTACAGTTTGAAGAATCTCCCTACAATCACTATGATTTCATTGGCATTGAATAGATAGCAAAAATTAACTAATCCAATACCCAGCATTGTCTCTCTCTTGGCGAATGAGTCTTAAGTTCAGTGCCAAATAGTCAGCCCTGAAAACATACATACAAATAATTTTATATGGACTTAACATGTTGCAGTTAGGAATACACACACACACACACACACACACACACACACACACAAATACATGTAAGCATGTATTAACAATTAATGAAACAAGCAGGACATGAATTTGAAGGAGAGAGGGCATGGGAGTGAGTAGCTACATTCAGGGATTGGAGGGAGGAAAGGGAAGGAAGGGTAAACCATTGTAATTAAGTTACAGTCTCAAACATAAACAAAAACAAAGAAAATAATTAAGCCAAAAACTCACAATATATTTTTCAGCACAGTGCTTTAAATACATTCATAAGTATTATCAATACAAGGTTTAGCAAAGTTAAAATAGCTTCTATAATATTTAAGTGCGTTTCTGAACCCATACTCTCTGAATAAGACTATTTCATTTTCTTGGACACCATATCTACTCTATAATATTACCAGTATCTGCAGTTGTAGATACACTAAAGTTTTGTTTACATTGATGTCCCTAATGGCAAGAGGTACCAGTAAGACTTTATTTAAATCTTATAATGTCCCCCCGGTCTCCTCAGAAAAATTATAATATTGTTTGAGGCTATCAGATTTTTTTAGATAATTCCTAATTTGTTGCCTATTTTCTAATGCTAAATGTGTGCATTTGCAGAAGAGCTGTTCTTGGTTAGTGGAATGCACTATCTTCTCTTAGAATCTTGTATATATGACACTCAACCATTCTAATACGATGTCCCTGCCCTTTTATTTCTTGGGTACCTCATTTGTTACCTCCTAGAAATATTTCCTGACATTCCCTGGCATTCAACATATACCATTGCTGTAAAAAACACATCATGACTTCACTTCCTGAATCAGCCTTAAGTGCTTCTAATTATTTCTGCCTACCTCATTATTTTTTCTCCTTCAAAGACATTGAGATACATAAAACATTTTGATTTTCTTCCCTCTTTATATATTGTTCTATATAGTCATTATAAAAATACTTTGAAGTTAATAATTTGACCAAGAAAGAAGCCACAAGATATCAACAGCAATATCTTCACCATCAAAGTTAGACATAATGAACTGAGTTGATTCCTGATTGCCCATTTACATGAAATGATTTATTTAAAGAACACATTCTCTAGCTTAGAAATCATTTAGTATGCTCTTGGTATTTTTATCATGAATTAGCACTTGTAGTCATGATTTCAGAAATTTAATGGTTCCTTTACTTTATAAAGAATGCAGAAATATTAAGTAACTTCTCCAAAAATATGCCAAGATAAATAAATGTGAAGTCAAGATATAGAAGTAGAAAGTCTCTTTAGTACTGTATCATCCTGACTTTTAAAATTATTTATATAGTGGGAATACATTGAACATTCATGAAAATTCTAATATACACATACAAGTATTAACAAAAATATTAAAAATAAATTCTAACTGCCTCCTGGAGAGATGGATCATAATGTATGAGAGCTGGCTACTCTTTCAGAGGACCCAGGCTCAATTCCCAACCCAATTCTTTAAGCTGTAGTCCCAGGGAACCAGATCCCCTCTTATGGTTCCTAACATCAATGTACCCACATGATACAAGGCATACATACAGGCAAACACTCCATACAAAACAAACATAAACAATACAATATACTTAAATTAAGCTCTATGTATATTCCAAATTGATCTTTAAAATCATGAGAGTAAATATATAAGATTTTATTAAATCTTTATATGCACAATGTTTAGAAACAGCCAACTAACCACACATTGGAATTTAGTTGTGGAAATTATTTTCATAAATTATTTTATTATCTTCTATCAAAATACGATGATGTTGTTCTTATTCAATTCCTGTAACAATAATAAATGAATGAAGAATCCATATATCTGAAGAGAGCAAGGAGAGTTATGCTGTAGGATTTCAAGAGAGGAGACAAAAAAAACCAAAATTTTAAAATAAAGTTTTATAAAAATGCTTTAACATATAATGTGGGCAATTTGTAAGATATAACTGAAAATGGACATATATAAACATTACTATCTAGTGCTCTGGATTGATTAATGACATGAGTGTGGATGCTAATGGTTATCTTTACTTTCTATCATGAACACAGAACATTTCGTTTTTGACAAAGTTTAGTGTTGCTTAAAAGATGGTGTCTAATAATACATCCTGAATTTCTCTTTTTTCTTCTTTGTTTATTATTATTATTATTATTATTACTACTCTTGTGTTATTTTTGTTTTTAAAGGCAGAGTATCTCTGTTTAGTCCTAGATGTACTGTAACTCACTCTGTCGAACAGAGAACAGTCTGCTTCTGCTTCCCAAGTTCTGGGATTAATGAAGTGCCACTCTCTCTCCAGCTTTCTACCCAGGGTTTAAAGGAGCAAGCACTGTCAACAAATTTAACTATGATAAGGCCCCATAAGCCATTAGATGAACTCTCAGAACTTACCTCTAATAGATACATAGACTCAATTTTAGAAAATATCTTAGTCTAATGTACAGCGACTAGATATTTGCATTGATAAAAAAAATTTCTATGAAAATCTGGCAGAACTTAACAGTAAATTATTAGACATTATTGAAAGCAAACTTTGGCAAGAAAGGACAGAGCATAAAATTAGAGAAGTATCGATCTATGTAGATACATTTACACTCATACTTACAAACTGAAAAGTTAAATGCAGAGAAAAGGGAAAAGCTGGTGATTAACTTTTAAGTGCCCACTAATGTTAAAACTTAGCATAGCCAACTGACCAGCTTGGACTTTTTATTCTTTCTTTGTAATCTGATAGCTTTTAAAGTGCTGAAATTCATATCCTTTTAAACTATTTCAGATATGTCTGTCTGACCCTTAGACTTAGCAGTTATTTGATATCCATCTTTAATGTATTATATATCCTCTTTATTTTTTAATTTCAGGGTGGATTTTTTTGTTTAAGTTTAAGTCACACAACTGTTCTCAGAATCTGTCAGAGACACCCACGTTACTATGAGCTAAGGGTGGAGTTTCTGGATTTATACTACGATAAGCCTGATGATTGTGGGTTTTTGAATCTATATTTGAAACAGAACATTATAAAAAGGTCTGCAGTCCTTCAAAGAGATGTATTCCATATTAGTTCCTTGTTCTTCAAAGGGTGCATTTCAAATCAGTAGATTGGAGACTGATAACTTCACTATCCAAAGAATGTGTATTCTCACATCAAGGCCCTGTCCCAGGGGTAGGAACCACGTCACTCTGTCACAACCAGGGCCACCATAGGCTCAGCAATGAAGATTGGAAAGCAAGGAGCTATTAACTAGACATATATTTTTTGTCTGAGCTGGAGGAAACTGCTTTGAGCTATCTTTAGATAAATCTTCTTTATCAAGAATAATAAAATGGAACTTAAACCTGTCTAGTGTTCACTAAATTTATGTAGACTCATGTTCACTAACGAGAAAAAATAAGCAAATATTACTGAATCTCCACCTGCCATACTATTTTAATCTAGATAATATTGACATTGAGAAATAATATCCTGGAAATTACAATTGAAATAAGGCCTTTCCCCCTCATTTGGCTCATGTCATCATTAAGACAGATGGCTCTGGAGGAAATATGTGAAAATATGTAAAGATATAACTAGATGACAGGTTTTTAAAGCATTTTCATAATCAGATAACAAAAAGCAGTGTTTCAGTGATGGAAGGGTATTCACTGAATTGAGGGACAATAGATGCAAATGAACCCGCCCCCATGTCTCTGCACTAACATTTGATCTGTATATTAGAATTTTCTTTTATGTACAACAATATGAGATATATGTGTTTGAAT
Source organism: Grammomys surdaster (assembly GCF_004785775.1). Taxonomy (NCBI): domain Eukaryota; kingdom Metazoa; phylum Chordata; class Mammalia; order Rodentia; family Muridae; genus Grammomys; species Grammomys surdaster. The sequence goes on along the minus strand of NW_021604597.1, from coordinate 20,481,593 downwards.
TAACCCCACAAGCATTATGAAGAATTTAGAAGACTTTGAATGTGTAAGCATGTTGACACAGTGTCAACAATTTTCCAAGGATTCACAAGAGTCAAAGAAACAATTCCAGGTAATGAGTACCAGCTATATCTCTTCACATCAGGGTAAGTAATCAAGATATAAAACATAATCCATGAGATAGTGAAGAATTTGCTTGACATATTTTACCTGCAATTTACTGTCCCGGTCCGTTTGGGTCAGTCAACAGGGTCTAGCAAGAGAGAGAGTAGGGATGGAAGGGCAAGAGACACGAAGAATGGAGACAAAACAGGGTGTATGATCAAGTTCCATTTATTGAAAGGAAATCATGGGTATATATAAGCACAAGCAGGGTAATGCAGCTGAAGACACTTTACCATGTGCGCCTTGCAGCTGGGAGCATTAAACAACAAAACAAGATATGTGAGAAAAACAAGATGTTTATCAGAGTGTTCTCAGCTGTTGTAGGCTGTTGAAAACAAGTCTCTTGTCACAGTATATGGCTTGAGATGGCTACAAAGATGATAGGCACTTTTTGCTAGGAGTAGGCTCCCAAAAATTTACAACTCTGAAACCAATGACCAAGATTCTTCTTCCAGTTCTATATTGAGAAAGTGGTAATTTAGGAAACTTGAATAACCTCATAATGTCTGTTTTCTTTTTCTTAAAGATATCATGGTTATACAGTCTTATCAGGTTACTGAAACAATTAAGAAAAATAGAAGTTCTCTCCTCTATACAGTATCTAAAACTACTAGTTATCACTCCTAATAACTGTTGCTCTGCTTCAGTGTAGTGTTCCTGGGAATAGGCAGCACTCATTGTCCTTTATATTTGTAGACCTTCACACAAATCTCAGAACAAAATAGATGCTACTTTAATTACATGTTAATTTTAATAGAACTAGGTCAAACAAAATTATACCTCAATGTGTTTAAAGTAGGAGAGAAGTTTATGAGAAGGGTCATGCTAGCGAACACTAGCCATATGTTAAAAGTGCTAAATGCAGGAAATTAATACAGACACATAGTATTGACGTCGAGAGGGAACAAGAGGTAGGAAATGGGAAGGTATCAACTTGGATAAAACAGTGAGAGCAATTGGCAGATAGTAGATAAGTAACTGTCAACAGCCTACAATAGGATAAAGCCTAATATAACCCCTTATGGGATAATACTGACAATATCTGTCAAATGGTTTAGAAATTACCCTGCATTTCTCTGATATCATATCAAATTTGAATTCCAAATACTAATCATTTAAGTATAAGTAGGTCCACTCAAATACATTCTCTGACTTCATTATTATCCTAATTAACCCCTACACATGCAAATGAGAGGAAAGTTTTTAAATGAGAGGAAACCAAGTTTCATAGGTAATTTCTATGTATTATTTCAGGTACAACACTAAAGAAAAAAATGCTGTTGCTTCCCTAAGTTTTGAGTTTAACTCAAATATAACTATAACTTGGTAATATTAATATGTTACATGAAGGCTGAGGAACTAAACTAAACAAGACTCAGGTAGAACAAAATAACTTCAGCATTACACAAAAAGAGCAATAACCAACAAGAAACCAGGAGAGACGGATCCATGCTGAAATTCAAGGTTGGCCACAGAAAAGCTGACTTCAGAAGAGTGGCTAGGAAGCTCTTCTCGGGTTCTTAATAAGTTTATGGTGAATGTGAAGATTTGGTACCACTGCTTTAAAACAATCTAGGATCTCCTAGTTCTCTCAAAAGAGACTCTGATTGATATTGAGTCTGCAAGAATCCTGTAAATGTGAGTTCAAGAAGGAACTTGAGCAATAGTCCATGTACAATTTTTAATTTTATTTTATTGTTTTACATTGTATTTATAATATATAATTTATAATTCTATAACCTGTTCCAGTTTCTATTGTGGATACATTAAGATAAAGCCTTAAGACAGAAGAATGAATAGCTGTGGTTTGCTCAACTGAAAGCAATTGGAATGAACTATAAGAGATATTCAGCCACAATCTAAGGATAAAATTGCTTTTCCTGCTACCTTAATTGAAAACTATGTTGCTGATGCACCCCTTTAATTTAACCATCACAATTGCTGGAAAGATATTTCAGTAGTAAAGAGTTCTAGAGGACCCAGATTCAATTTCCAGCAACCACAGGGGGTGACAACCTTCTGTAACTCCAGTTCCAGGCAGTCTGATGGCCTCTTTTGCCTTTGTGTACACCAAGTACACATGTGGTATGCAGACATACATTCAAGTAAAATACATATATATCTTTAGTGTAAAATTAGTATTCTAAGTAAATTAGTTTTACACGTTGTTTTTGAAGCTCCATATTGGACTTTGAAAAGCTCATCTTCTGTATGCAGTCTCGATTGGGTTTAAATAAATCAGGTTTTCACTCCTGGACAGGTGGAATCTTGTTTTTTTAGAAATGGATTTATTTAGCTATTAGTATTGTTATGTAACATTTCCCTTTCTATGGCTTTGGTGTTACATGCTTGTCAGTAATGTTATATTTAATTTTATATTTTTCTACATTTATTCCATATGTATGTATCTTATTCATGAGCCAGGATGTCCTGCCAGCTCACCCTAACGCCAACAATCCTGTCTCTGTTCTAATGTCTTGTCCTCATGTATTTTAGATTTATTGATCTGCCCCTGTATGAGAAGGTTAGCTGAGGCATCAGCAACAAGGTGGGTACTTTTCCAAAGAAGAGTGACTCCCATACACTCAGCATCCCTCAACTGCCAATAGTTCCCATGATAGGACTGGGGCCTCATGGGGCCATGACGATGTTTAAGAATATTTTAAAATAATAAATGTATTTTGCAAGATCTGTAATATTTTATTGTCTCAAAGGAAATTATTAGTATTTACTTTCTAGTTTTCTTGCTATTAGTTATATGTAGACATATAACATGTTAGAATATTTAAGAGTGTTATATTGCAAAATTCTTGTCTGCGTTCAATAAATCTCTATGGATAATATCATTATAAAGTATTGTTCTACAAGTTTTAGGAACTGCCATGTCAACTGATGTCCCTGATATTCAGATATAGGTTGGTCTTAGGAAACCAGAAGAATTTTTTCCTCTAACACAGAAAATGTGTTCTCATAGTAGGAAATTTAACATAGTGCTGTGTTTAGCAATTTTTAAGAAGTAACATTGCTCATATGAATTGGGGTTATAGGACACAATATTGGTTATTAATGTTCAATCATGCAAAAAACCCTTATTTTATGTACAGAAAAAGAATATAGATTATGGCTAGTTATTCCACTAACCCAACAGTCATGGCTCATTTATTCCTTTAGATATCTTGTTTAAAATACATTGGGCTTGAGTAGTCACTCTGGTAATGTGATTCTTTTCCAATGGCAGTCATTCTGAATAAATATATCTCTAACTCTACCATTTCCTGATTATAAAAGAATAGTTTAATTCAAATTATCAGTTAAGAAGAGGGGTGAGTAGAGGTATTACATTCCCAGGGAAACCTCCCAGTCATGATCACTTAATAACTCAGTAAGCAACCACATGCTTATCTTAAAGATGTCTAAGTAGAGTAGAGGCAAAGGAGTTTTTCACTAACAATGTTTACAGATCTCTTTCCTTCCTCATATTGTCCCCAAGTTTTGTTAATAATGATGTTTTTCTTGCTCATATGAAGCTCTAAATTCTCTAATTCAAAAATCAGAAATGGAAACAAAAAGTATTCAAAAATAAACATGTTTACTTATTTGATTTTTCTGTTGTTTTGACCACTGTTTAGTTGTGTGAAATGGAATTATCTGTGCCCAGTTTGAAGTACAGTGTTTCAATTACTGGAATTGATTGTGTTACATTATGTAAGCTAAGGTTGAAGAAATTCTGCAACCTGAGCTGTCAGGGACAATTTTAAATGCTATGCTACAATATTGTGTTAATACAAGGATCTTCATCTTCCACCATAAAGCATGATAGGCATATCTATCTATAATCAGAATGTCCTTGCTAGACTGGTAAATATATTCGTATTTAATCTTTCAAAGTTCTTTAGAGTTCACAGAAAAAAAAAGATAGTCACGTGTAACATATTATACAAGTACATCTGGCAAGTGAAAAGAGAGCATGCTTCTTTATTTCATTACATATAAGACAATCAGATATGACTAAAATATATCTGTATTTTAAATTATATACTGTTAACTATACAGCATTGTACTGATATTGTGTATCATATACTTGCTACCAGTGTCTGACTAATAAATAGCTACATATGTCCTGTTACCTGTATTTAAACTTCCAAAGAACATTTTAACATTATATTTCCATTCTATAAAATGTCCTCAGCTCGTAAAAATGACAAAAATAACCTACCCTGCACTCCAAAGATATGAAGCTTTACACCAATAGTTATTGTATCGAATCCTGAGTGGTTCATCTTTTTTAAAACTACTAAGAGTGTACTCTCATGTGTAATTTGTTTTAAGAAACAGACAAAAAGATCTATCACTAAAGAATATATAGCTCATAAAATATAATATTGAGGAGAAAAATAGGGATACAAGGATGAAAACTAAAATTAGCTTAATGACCACTGCAGGGAACCATGGAGTTGGTCTGATGTAGCTGTCTTGAAAGATGTGCATCATAGATTTTTCAGGCTAGGGCTCATGGCTCACAGGGCACAATGTGCCTTCCAGTTTCTGAGTTACCAATATACTCCCTCAGGCAGCAAAGCATTCAGGACTCTTTGTGTTTCTCTGTATGTTTCCTTGGAAGTCAAGGAATCACATAAGCTTGAAAGGACACTTGGCCTTAGATATTAATCTTGTGTACCCAGTAGGGCTTGGTAAGTCACTGTATTCTGGCAAGTATAGCTGTATTGACCTTGGTAATCCAGCTAATGGTGAGACAGCAGTAATGGTATAATTGCTATTACATTCAGTTTCTGATATAAGCATAAAAATTCTAAATGTTTTCAATAAAATTGTCACAGCCTCAGTTGTACTGTGGCCTCTCCAAACAGCCTTATTTAATTCCTCATGAGTGTCTCAGTGACCTTGCCCTGGTAAGTAAGCACTGGCATTTACAGGGCACAAAGTGACACTCGTGACCACTATGCACAACACTGCTTGCTTTCAGTCAAATATCTCAAATATAATGTTGAATTTAAAAGAACCTTCTCAGCATTATGTAAAAATAATTGATATTCTTTTTTTTCTTTTTTTTTATTTCTTTTTTTTTTTGAACATGAAATGCTTTTTTATAGCATGTGTTACTCAGAAAGCAAATGGCCATAAAGTTGGCCTTACTTCTAAAACTGTTCAAGGCAGAATAGATGTATTTCTTTTGGAGCAGAATACTTAGAATAGAAACAGTAATCACTTCCCTTTTTGGTGTTGTGCCTTCCATCAGCTAGCAAACTGAAACACAGTTTAAGAGCCTTTGGTCTTTCAAATTTCTCTTCAAAACCTGGAGCCATTTAGGACATTCTTCTTAAATCTGTTTTTCATCATATCAAGTGAATTGTATTATGCCAAAAAAGCAAAACAAAATAAAACAAAAAATAAAACAAACAAACAAAAAACCAACATGGGTTAAGTAACATGACTTTTAGAAATCTTAAGATGGCTATTTTACATTTAAATTTAAAAACTATATAATAATGATTATTAGGTCTTGCTCTGATTATGTGAAAGATGATAACCTAGAGGAAAATATACGTTTAAAGCAATATCTCAGCCTTCAGCCTTAAAGCAGGGAAAAAGTCTTTCTTTGACTTGCAAATTTCATTTTCTGCATGTTTATATTAAAATAAAAACACAAACTAATCATAGTAATTTTGTCAGTGATCTTGGCACTGGGAAGCTGAAGCAAAATCACCAATCCTAATTCTAGGCTAGCCTGAAGAACATAATCACTTCCAGTGTGGCTTAGTTAAAAAATGAGGCTGGGCTTCAAAAACCCCTCTAACCTAAACCAAATGGCATGAACCTGGGCTAGGGGCCTGTAGAGATAAAAGACAGGGAAGTTTGAAGAAGAGAGGTAAGAGAATGTAGACAAGTTTCTGAAATTGTCAAAAACTTATTTAAAAAAAAAGTAGATATGCAAACTACTCCAGTAATTGGTGGCTTTCAAAAACAAAATTGTTAATATGATCCCCTAAAGCAAATTTAATGTCTACAAAATATGGTGAACTGATTGAATAAAACAGATTTTTTTCTAAAAAATACAATATAATTATGTGTAATAATGTTAATATATATTAATTTATAAAATTGTGCTTAAATTTTAAAGTAAAATGACTACTATTAATGCAGAAATAGGAATTGATATTAACTATCAAGATTTTATTTAATTTTAATTAAGTGTACCTTAATATATATCTCTGTGTAGCAATGTGCATGTAAGTCCAATTGCTCGTGCAGTCCAGAAGAGGATATCAGGTCCCATGAAACTTGAGTTACATTTGATCTTGGGCTATTTGATATGGGTTCTGTTAAGCTGGATCCTCTCAAAGAGTTGCTTAATAGAGAACTCCATTAAGGAATGTCCTTAATGGAATTGAGTTCCTTCTCTAGTTCCATGATCTGCTGCTTTATTTTATGTCCATTGTCCAAACTATCTTATGCGTTTTACAACTGCTTTTTTCTCATTTGTATTTATATGCCATTGGGGATATATGTTAAAGTTATATATAAGATGATTTGGTAATCCATATTCACATACAAATATGCTCAAATATTTTATAACATTTGTTATCCATTGCTTGGAGCTTTGGATACAGATTGAAATCTTACCACCAGTTTAGGAGTTTACAACGTAGTTATAAATTACATTAATTTTTGAATGTGAATGTAGGAGTTTCTCTAGCTCTATTTCTTCAAATGACACAGGTGGTGTGGATTGTATTCACAGACAAGAATTCACATCACTTCAAATGATGATCTAAAGAGCAATTAGGCACCTATAGATATAAGTACCCCTCTTGCACCAGTGGAAACATCTTTCTATGACACTCTTTGTTGTGGTTTATAGGTTTAACAGCTGGGTCAGACTATTAATTTCTCTTTTGGCACCTTCATAGAGCTGGAAGATAATCTTAAAGGAGGAGGCTTCCAGTTTAGTTCCAGCTCAGTTCCCCAAGTTTTGGCCTAAAATGTATGTCATCTTCACCAAATGAGTTTTATTGTCAAGGTGTGGAAAGATTATAACCACAGATGTATTCAATGACTGCCCATCATCAAAGAAGGTTTGTATTTCAGCAGATAGAGAGTACTACAGAAATTCACAAAATACAGAGAAGTAGAGACTATATTGATACTTCTTCTACAAAAATTATATACCTGAGGATGAGGATTGATTATGAAAGAGAGTGAGCAATGATTTTACGAGCCAGAAGACTAGGACATGAGCTATGAGATAGTGTCTTTTAATATGCAAGGCAGCTACTACACCTATGAAATCTCAAAAATATATTCTCTTAACTAGACTTGCATAATGACAATTCTAGTGAAAATGATAACATCTCTCAACCAAGTCTTCTCTCCACTTACTCCACCAGGGTCATTGGCAATAATTCAACATTTGACGAACACTTTCCAATCAGTGTTCCTACGATTGCTCTCACTTTTCATTTCCATTTTATATTACCACATCTTGCATCATTTTAATAAAATATTCATATATTATAATAGCCCAATTAAAATTATAGAAGAACATAGATGCATTAAAAACCATAGCAGTGCTTTCCTGCTGGGGTATACTCCTAGCTATTCTGGTCTCCTGAAGACACCAGAACCTGACCCACCATAGAGGAACCAGTGTACTCAGAGCAGTGGGTAAGAACCCTCCCCCACAACCCTATGCCCCAGAGCTGCATCTGGGAGTCTGGGGCAATCAGCACTCATCTCTCACCCAAACCCTGCCCTCCAGAATACCACTCCCCTTCTGCCCCTCTCTTGGTTCTTTCTGCTGGGGAAGACTCCTAGCTGGTCTGCTCCCACGAAGACATCATATTGTGACCCATCCAAAGGGACTACTGGACTCAGAGAAGTGGAGAATCCTCTACACTAAGAGGAGTTAAGGAAGCTGGATTCTCAGGAGCTCTAGCACGCCAAAGATCATAAAATTTCAGGATCCCAGAGGCAGCCTAAGGCACAGGAACTCTTTCACTTAGAATCTCAGAAACACAAGATCACAAAGACAGCTGGTCTTTGAGGAGTTCTGACACAAGCAAGATACGAGGAGAGACAGGCACCAGTCAGAGATAGTGAGTGCAGGTAGCACTAGATATGACTAGATGGTGAAAGGCAATCACAGAACACATGCAAAAGAAACCAAGGTTACCCGGCAGCATCAGAAGCCAGTTCTCCCACCATAGCAAGTCCTGACACCCCATCACACCGGAAGAGCGGATTCAGATTTAAAACAAATTCTCATTATGATGATAGAGGACATTAAGAAGGACATAAACAACTTCCTTAAAGAAATACAGAAGAACACAGGTAAACAGGTAGAAGCCCTTAAAGAAGAAACACAAAAATTCCTTAAAGAATTGCAAGAAAACACATCCAAACAAGTGAATGAATTAAACAAAACCATCCAGAGTGTAAAAATGAAAGTAGAAACAATAAAGAAATACCAAAGGAAGACTACCCTGGGGACAGAAAACCTAGGAAAGAGACCAGGAGTCATAGATGCAAGCATCACCAACAGAATACAAGAGATAGAAGAGAGAATCTTGGGTGCAGAAGATACCGTGGAATATATTGACACAACTGTCAAAGAAAATGTAAAATGCAAAAAAACTCCTAACCAAAAACATCCAGGAAATCCAGGACACAATGAGAAGACCAGACCTAAGGATAATAGGTATAGATGAGAATGAAGATTCCCACTTTAAAGGGCCAGTAAATTATCTTCAACCAAGTAATAGAAGAAACCTTCCTTAACTTAAGAAAGAGATGCTTATGAACTTACAAGAAGCCTACAAAATACCAAATAGACTAGACTAGAAAAGAAATTCTTCCTGTCATATAATAATCAAAATATCAAATGCACAAAACAAAGAAAAATATTAACAGCATTAAGGGAAAATGGTAAAGTAATATATAAAGTCAGTCTTATAAGAATTACATCAGACTTCTCACCAGAGACTATAAATGCCAGAAGATCCTGGACTGATATCACACAGACCCAAAGAGAACACAATGCCAGCCCAGACTATTCTATCCAGCAAAACTCTCAATCACTATAGATGGAGAAACGAAGATATTCCATGACAAAACCAAGTTTATACAATATCTTTCCACAAATCCAGCCCTATGAAATATAATAGATGGAAAACTCCAACACAAGGAGGTAAACTACAACTTAGAAAAAGCAAGAAATTAATCTTCCAATAAACCCAAAAGAAGATAGCTACACAAACATAATTCTATCTCTAATAACAAAAATAACTGGAAGCAACAATCATTTTTTCTTAATATCTCATAACATCAACGGACTCAATTCCCCAATAAAATGACTTAGACTACAAGACTGGACATGTAAACAGGATCCAGAATTTTGCTGCATACAATAAACGTACATCAGTGACAAAGACAGACATTTTCCAATCAAATGGTCCCAAGAAACTAGCTGGAGTAGCCATTCTAATATTGAATAAAATCGAATTTCAACAAAGTTATCAAAAAAGATAAGAAAAGACACTTAGTACACATCAAAATAAAAAAAAACCTACCAAAATGAACTCTCAATTCTGAACACCTATGCTACAAATGCAAGGCCACACATATTCATAAAAGAAACTTTACTAAAGCTCAAAGCACACAATGCACCTCACACAATAATAGTGGGGGAGTTCAACACCCCACTCTCAAAAATGGACTGATCATGTTAACAGAAACTAACAGAATTTATGAACCAAATGCATTTAACTGATATCTATAGAACATTTCATACTAAAACAAAATATATATTATATATATACTTTTTCTCTCAGCACCTCCAAAATAGACGATATAATTGGTCACAAAACAGGCCTCAACAAATACAAGAAAATTGAAATAATCCCTTTCATCTTATCACATTACCAAGAACAAAGGCTGGTCTTCAATAATGACAAAAACAATGGAAAGCTCAAATAGAGGTGGAAACTGAACCATGATATACTCAATGATAACTTAGTCATAGAAGAAATAAAGAAGAAAATTAAAGACTTTTTAGAATTTAATGAAAATGAAGGCTCATCACACCAAAACTTATGGTACACAATGAAAGTAATGTTAAGAGGAAACTCATAGCTCTAAGTGCCTACAAAAACAAACTGGAGACAGCATACACTAGCAACTTAACAGCACATCTGAAAGCTCGAGAACAAAAAGAAGCAAATACACCCAATGGAGTATTACTCAGCTATTAAAAACAACGAATTCAAGAAATTCTTAGGCAAATGGATGGAAGTAGAAAATATCATCCTGAATGAGGTAACCCAATCACAAAAGAACATACATGGTATGAACTCACTGATAAGTGGATATTAGCCCAAAAGCTCACAATACCAAAGCTACAATTCATAGACCACATGAAGCTCATGAAGAAGGAAGATGAAAGTGTGGGTGCTTCGTTCCTTCTTAGAAGGAGTAAAAAAATGACTCATGGGAACAAAAACGGAGACAAAGTGTGGGACAGAAACTGAAGGAGAGGCTGTCCAGAAACTGCTCCACCTGGGTATCCATCCCATGTGCAGTCACTGAAGGCAGACACTGACGTGCATTCCAGGAAGTGCAGGCTGACAGAAGCCTGATATGGCTGTCTCCTTAGAGGTCTGCCAGAGCCTGACATATACAGAGGTGGATGTTCACAGCTAATTGAATTGATCATGGGGTTCCCAATGGAGGAGTTAGAGAAAAGACTGAAGGAGCTGAAAGGGTTTGCAGCCCCATGGGGACAGCAACAATACCAACCAACCAGAGCTCCCAGGGTCTAAACCAATAGCCTGAGAGTTCATAGGGAGGGATTCATGGCTCCAGCTGTATATGTAGAGGAGGATGGCCTTGTTGGGCATAGGTGGGAGAGGAACCCCTTCGTCACATGAAGGCTGGAAGCTCCAGAGTGGGGGAATTTGAGGTTGGGGAGGTGGGAGTAGGTGGGTGGGTGGGCGTACATTCTCATAGAAACAGGAGAAGGGTGGATGGGATAGGGTATTTCTGGGTTGGTGGGGGATGGGGAAAGGGAATAACATCTGAAATGTGAATAAAATATCTAAGATAAATTAATTAAAAAACCCCAAATCAGTAAGGAAGGTTTGAAGATCAAAGAGAAATATTTGTTCAACAGTTTTAATTTTTAGACCAAAAACATATATTTTTGATTTCTTGTTTGTTTCTGTAAAGTTAAATAATTTAAAAAGTCAGAGTAGAGATAGACTTTGAGTGGAACACTCAGATGACACTTCTCTTATATATTTATACAAAGATATCTTTTGCTTGTAAAAATTTTTATGAATCATATTCCAATTTTGTGTATGCTTAGTAAGAAGGACATTGACAGTAGGAAAAGCTGTCGTGTGCAGAGAGACTGTTGGTGTCAGGAAAGAAATTCCCTACCTTCAGGTCAATTTCTTTCTTTTTATAATTTATTTGGACCCCCCAAAACTAAATATATTCATACAACATATTTTGATCCTGTTTTCTCCTCTCATAGCAATACAATTTCCTATCTGGTGAGGAAGACTGTTCCAATGTCCAAATAAGTCAGGCAGCTTTAGAACAAGGTATCTCGAGACCTTTCAGGCATGGATTCGCTATTCTCCTGTTTCAGGCTCTAGTATCTCTAGAGTGCCCAGTTACCAACAAGGATAAAACCAACGAAAGAGCTTTATAACTTTATGTCTATCTTCATTTTTAAAATGATTAGTGTCTTAAACCAGACTCAAAACCAAGGATTAACTATTGGCAAAGAAATGGTGATCCTTTTAGTGAGAGAAGTTGTGACATAAAAATCACTACAACTTCATTCTAAATCAGATAATAAATGTGAGACGTATGTTCAGCAATTCTTATATAATTCTTGGTCATTTCTTAAGTGAATGCTAAATATACCTAGTAACAGTTTCCTTTTGAATATTACTTATAGACGTCTTTACCCAGCATTTGGAGAGGATCTTATTATCTATTTTATTAAAATACAAAGAGAGTATGTGGTTCTGGGACTTTGCATAAACAAGCCCATTTTTTCATCCACTGTTAAAATACTAGAGAATATATAAAAATCCTGAATTTTGCCAAAAAAACTATTTTTGTTATTAAAATATTGAAAATATACTACTTTTCTGACGTATGCAAGATGAAGCAAGTAAAATTTCAAGAAGTATTGATATGTAAACCTGTTTTAAAAAATCACATAACTGTTTTGCTCAGACATAACTCATATACACATAACTTTTTATATTTTAGAAAGTTTATATTGTATTTAAAACCCATTCATTTGAGTCAATTGAGAGGACTTCTTTTTTACTTTTATGTGGTATAATTAAAAAGTGAAAATTCACATACCATAAACTCCTTTCAATAGTGATATTCAGTGTTTTCTTGTATTTATCAGGTACATTGTCATCATCATAATCCAATTTTAGCATTTTTTTTCATTAGCTCAAAAAGATGCCTCATAACCGTTACCACTAACAAGCAGTCACTAATTTACTTTCAATCTTTAGATTAGCTTACACTGGGCAACTCAGATAAATTAGAATCTAAAAACATGTGTGCTTTAGGATTTGCTTCTTTGATTTGACATAGAGTTTTATAAAATTAAATCATCATTGGTATTTTCACACATATGATATGATAACACATAAAAACATTCATCCAGTTAGAATGATTGGTTTAATTATTTCACTTCAGTCAAAGCTATGTTAATATTAATTAACTTTAGAGCACTCAGGTTCCCCTAGAAAGAAGCCACATTCCCGCTAGCATTCATTTCTCTTTTACCAGGCCATAAAACTATTACTCTACTTCCTGCTTCTTTTGAATGTCTTCGCTTGAAATTTCATGTTATTGGGAAAGCATAGGCATTTTATAACCAAATTTATTCAATTAACATAATCATCTCAGTTTTACCCATGTCACATCATTAGCTAGTATTTCACTACTATTGTTTATATGATAATATGAAGATCTTTATAACTTTATATTTATTTAATAATTATTTAAATATTTAAATTATATTATAAAAATATTAAATAAATATTTAAATTATATTATTATATAAAATGTTATAATTTAATTATTTTATGATTACATTATCTGTATTATTAAATCTTTAATTATAAACTCAGTTGGATTATTTGTCATTTGGGAATGCTATGTGTAGATGTTGTGAGCATTTATGTATTAGTTTTTATAAAATCTTAGGCCATAATACATACAAGTATTACTTTGCTTCTTTTCAGTTTATGTGCTATTTATTTGTTTCTTTTTAGCTTTTTTATAGAATAGAGAAAGGAATGCAAAACTTATAGGAATGAAAATAATGAATGCAGTTATCTCCAAGTTAGATTTATCTCTTGTTGATGGTTCTTTTAATGTTAAGGAAGAAACACTTTATTTTTTAGTGTCTTCCTCTGTGTGTGTGTGTGTGTGTGTGTGTGTGTGTACAAGTTACATTGCCTGTGTTTGTTCTTGTGGGAATGTGCGTACATGTCTGTTTTTAAGAGTGTGTGCATGTGTGTATGTGTACGTGCATGCATATATATGTGAATGCATATAAGTGTGCTTGCGTGTATAGGATTTTAAGAGTATGTGCATGTGTATGTGCGATAACATATGTGTGAATGCATGTATACACATGTGTGCATATATATGTTCTTGTGTGTAAGTGTGTGTTTTCACACATTTTGTAAATATTGAAATGCTTCTGTTGAATTTGTATTTCCCTTCCTTTTCTCTTTTCTGAAGATTTATTTTCTTTCATTTTTGTTATGATCATAAGACACTTCAATATAAGACACTTCAATTCACCTTTGTTTTTCTTGAGTCGGTCTTCTATCTTTTGAATTTTTCTAATTCTTGTACATTTTAAGGTAATATTTTTAGCATAATATAGTTATTTAAAAGCTATTCCTAATTAATAATCTTTTTTACTTAACCACGAGAATTACATCAGTCTTAAACTATTTAAATGTAATATGCTTCAATAATTGTACAGTTATTATATCTTATTTGTCTATGTTTATTCAAAATTCAAAATTTGGGTCTTTTTAAATTCCATTTCTTTATTTTTGTATTCCTCTGTATTGGCCATTTTCTAGTTGTTTCAGTGATTTTTTTGATAATGCTGTAAAAACAAGTTCTCTCCCATAATACATCGAATACATTCTGGAAGCTGATGCTAACTCAGAATTCGGATTTATCACCATTTGTTTAATTGATTAATATTTGTTTAGTGATGCAATTCTGTGAAGTCTGTTTTCCTTTGCCTATGACAAATACATTTTCTTATTTAATTTTTTTTCTGAAAAGTATCAGTTTTCAGAGAGTACTCACGAGGTATCAGTTTCATGGCCAATGATTAACGGTGACATGTGCATAAGCCCCCTGAGTCATCAGTCCCTTTACTTTTGTTACTGGAAAAACATAGTCTTTGAAGTCTGCTTTCATAGTTCAACAGGTTTGCATGTCAGCTCTCCATGCATCAAGGGAGGAGTAGCTGTCAGGTTTCCTCGTTGGTGAGTCTGGAGAAAACACATACTTTGTGCACAGAAGTATTTCTTTAAAACTACGGGCATAAAGATGGGTTTAGCAAGAATCTCTTTTAGGATACCTTTATTCCTGCCTATGGCTAATAATGATGACTAATGTTATCACCTGGACAAGAAATTATAACCTAGGAGACTAGGACACTAGAGTGTCATAGCAGTTATGGTTACTACTGCTGTGATGAAAGAGCACAACAAATAGCAAATTGGGGAAGAAAGGGTTTCTTTGGCTTATACTTAATTCTGTAGACTATCAGTGAAGGAAATTAGGGTAGGAATTCAAATAGAGAAGGAAACTGAAGGCAGAAACCCTACAGTTGGATCTTATGAAGAGATTTTCTCAAATGAGGTTCTGCCCTTTTAAGTGACTTAAGCCAGACCAGGGGCTGCCTGTGTGAGTTAGCTGTCAGTAACCCTGTGTTAGGTTATCTAAATTAGTTTAATTTAGGTGAGAGTATCCACTTTAACTGTAGGCTGAAAATTCCAAGATTTGAAGTCCTATATTTAATACAATGGAGAAAGAATTTGAGCACAAGCATCCCTCTATTCCCAACTTTGATTATATATACGATGTTATTAGCAGTCTCATTTACTCCTGTTGTCGTGTTTTCCTCATCAATCATAAACTGCCATGTCTTGGAATTAAAAACTATCATGACTTGTTTGCCCATTAAGTTATTTTTGTCTGCTTCTATGTAAAAGTAACAGTCAAAGTGACTAATACACCATTTCCAAGATCTGGTTTCTCACCCACCCACCCACTGACACCTGCCTCACTCTGCTAGTGTTCCCCTTCTCTTAGGGCATCAAGCAGAGGGGGATGGGATGGAAGGTTCATGGAGTGGAGACTGAGAAGAGAGATAACATTTGAAATATAAACAAATAAAATGATTAGTAAAAATATTAAAAATAAAAAGGATCTGGTTGAATATTTCCATTTTTATCTGTTGCAAGACTGTCAATGTTGAGAGGCAGAACAATGATTTTTGACCCTCTAAACCTGTCTACGATAAGCTGCTCACACAGCTATTTCAGGATTTTTTACTAGTTCTAAACGCCAAGCTACCTCATATTAAAATGTCTTGAAATATCATAAATATTTGAGAAAAATCTGTGTTTGATTTTCAGTTAAGGAATCTTCCTAAGAAAACTTAGTTTAAACATTTGGACAGGAAATTTTCCTTTTACAAATCTCTTAGGGTTTAACAGGTAAACCTACCTTTTAAAACTGTGTTTGGCTTATAAGGTATGTTTAATAATTTTGTGTGTGTGTGTGTGTGTGTGTGTGTGTGTGTGTGTGCGTGTGTGTGTGTGTGTGTGTGTAGTCCTTTTCTAATAGTTTATAAGGCAGCAATACAGTTTGAGACAATATCATGCCAATGCAATATAATGACAATATTAACCATATTCATCATCAAACCTGTTGTTCACGTGTGGTTTCTTGTTCTATTCTGATTGTGATAAACATTGATATGTTACAAACATTGATATGTTTATCACATATGTCTTTAAATAAAAATAAGGTTAAATTCTATGTCATTGTTTTAGAGAACATTACTACTGGAGGAGATATGTTGACATAGTTTGTCATTTCCTTTGTTTCGTGGCCAAAATTGCCCTCCTGATGTGGCTCTCCTGACCTAGATGCCCAGCACTGAGCAAGTTTCTGGTCTGATTCTGATCCTCTCTTCCTCTTACCTCTTCATCTGTTGTAAGCTTCTTCTGTCCTGTATATCTTAAAGGCTACCCTGAGTCCAGACTTTGGCATTGAATTTTGGACTTTTGATTTCTCTCCTTTGGCGACTGTCCAGCTCTCACTACCTTCCCAGGTTTCATGTCTGTACTAGAACAAACTTGAGGTCCATGCACCTTTGCATTAGTCTGGCCTCAAATGTGGGTCTCAGATTTCTGCAGAATCTTTAAGACAGTGTGCTTTTACCTGTGTGTGACTTCCTGGGGTTCTCAGATTCTCTCCAAGTTGTGATTTCTGTACAAAAAGAAAAACAACAAATTTGTGAAGTACACATTTCCTCTCCCTATCAAAATAAAATATTTTTCATATTTTACTTATTCAAAAGTAAATAAAGGTCACAAAACTAAGACATTTCAGAAATAAGCATGCACATAATCAGTAAATGATAATAAAGTGAAAACATATTTCATATAAACGCTGTTGTTGTTTTATATTGTAATATATAAATACTGAATTCTACTCCAAATTATAATTTTGTTTCTATAATAATAATAGTCACAAAATATATTTATCCTGACTATTCCAGGAGAGAGTACTTTACTATGATCTTGCAGAGAATTCAAAATGGAATATGTTATGTTTAATTACATATAAATAGGTTTTGGATACTATAATTGATCTTCAGGGGAAGCAGACAATATTTCTGGCATGGACTTCTCAGAAGTAGATAAATATCAATGCTAAGAATGAATAGCATTAATTTTTAGATATAATAAGGATGAAAAGCAATAAAAATGAGCCAATCATGAAGCAAAGATAATCTTATCAAATATGACTTAAATATTTTTATTTTATTAATTACAGTCTTCCTATTTCTTCTACTCTTAATAAAAATTTGATGTTTAATATTAAATTCATAACAGGGACAAATACATTTGCAAACTGCTTGTTACCCTCAAACTTTATGTCACAGATTTCTGGATGTTACAATAGATACATGGCAACACTGACGCGGTATGAATATCAGGCTGACGAATTAATAAAATTCAGCCCCTAAGATGATTGTACATGAAAACCTCATTTAATATACTTAATATTTACATGATTAAGCATAATAAAACTATATTTAAAGCCAGAGATACTCTACTCAGACATAGGCATTTTAAAGTAAAACATATTTGCTCAACTCTAGTTCTTCTGTTGTGGTTCAGGGATCATTGATATTAGACATTTAATTCACTGATAATTTCAATTTATAATCCATCTCTATTTGTTATTTTTTAAGTAAAATTACTATATTAATTATAAAGCAAGTACATTAGTCATTGATTTTTTCACTTTTTATTAGATATTTTATTTATTTACATTTCAAATAGTATCTCATGCCAACACTCCTTATCTCATTCTTCCCCACCTGAGGATGCTCCCCTACCCATACACCCACTCCCACCTCACTGCCTTGGCATTCCTCTACACTGAGGCATCGAGCCTTCACAGGACCAAGGACCTCTCCTCCCATTGATGCCAGATCCTCAGCTACATATGCAGCTGGAGCCATGGGTCCCTCCATGTGTACTATTTGGTTGGTGGTTTAGTCCCTGGGAGCTCTGGGATGTCTGGTTGGTTGATATTGTTGTTCTTCTTATGAGGTTAAATAAAAAGAAACTAAACATTAGATGTTAGTAGATAATGACAGGACAGGCATCAGTGCTGTGTTGGTGACTCTGTACTTTGGCACTTGTCAGATCTGGCTTCCAACCTGCATTCTCTTCACTCTGGTTGCTGGCGTCCTAGGTTCTTCAAGCTTAGATTGTTCTGAGATCATATATTAATAACAATAAACAGCAAAACTGTTGTGAATGACCTCCAAAGTAATCTAATTCCATATATGGTTTCACATAAATATAAAATTTTTAGAAGATTTCACAGAAGTTGCTTGAATTTCCCTCAATCTACATAAAAAATGTGCAATCTTCAGGAATGCCTCTCAATAAGCTTCCTGCTACTCCATTATCCCATGCTTATGAAAATCATGTTTCCACTCAATTAGCTTATTTACACTATTAAAGCATAATTTTAAAATATATTTATTGAGCTATTAATTTTTTCTTCTGAGTCCTTTCCATTTCTCTTTCTATTGTTATAAGCAATTGTCTAGGTTTGTACTTTTCATAATAGATTTTCTTAAAAATTTTTCTCAAAACATTTGAAATATTCTGCACATACTATTTTTAAAGATCTAGAATGTCATTTCTGAGAAGATAACCCAAATAAATGATTAACAAGATTTTCACAAATAGCTGTCATATCTCAGACATGCAAATTGAATTACTTTATCATATCAAAAGCTAACCTTTGATTTAAACATGACTAACACATCTTATAGACATGTTTGTAGCAATCTAAAGAGGCAAAAAAGCTTACAAATTTTGGAAGATATTTTGACATACCCAGTTAATAATGCTGGACACTTATCAATTAGTCATTGATTAATTGGTATCATGAGAAAACAAAGTTACATCACCATTTTCAGCAAGTATACATTCTTCCCTGAAAGCAGGCTTTCAATTGTAAACCTGTGGGTAAGAGAAACATAGTTTATTAATTTTTATTAATATTATCAATGAACAAGAGACTCAGTAATTTCCATTTGCTGATTCTAGGAGCACTTCTCAAATTAGGATAATAGTGTATTAAATATGAGCATATACATTCTGCATTAGATATGAAATTTCAGTGATCAAAAACCATACATCTTTAGAATCATTTGAGCCAGGGAAAAAATATTTTAGCTCTGCTAGTCAAAATATATGAGGGAACAAGTAACTTCAATGCCTAAGATCATTAAGCAGTCGCAATTAATCACATTTTCTTCTAATGAGTTAAACATTTTCTTCTAACCAACAATACTATACAATGGAAGTTTAATGCAAGGCATATGAGTAATTTCATCACTTTTGTCTAATTCTGTCTACAAATGTAGTGTTTATTCTAACCAATAGAAGGCTGACACCATCTGTTGTTTCTATTATCTTTTAAATAATTATTCTTTGATATGTCTTGATTCAAGGGCATACCAGTTGTGTGATTATTGCTACTTTATCGATCACTGTGTACCTTCATTGATTACTTCTGCTTCTTTATGAAAGGCTATCATTCTTTGAAAGGCTCCTTGTTTCTTTCTAGTTTTATTTTAAAATTATGCTTGAAATATTATTATATTGAGATTATTTGACATTTTATTTAATACTTGATATTTTCATTAGAATTGCTTTTAATCTACTTAAAACAGGTAGAGATGGTAGATGGAGGAGGATACATAAATTTAAACAGTTTTAAATATTATTTCTTATTACTTGATAGCTGTGTTTTTTAAATTACTTTGTTTCAGTTCTATGATGTCATTATTCCTTTTACCATTTGTGATTTTGTCAGTATTTTATAACCCCTTTTAGTCCATTTGTATAAATTGTTACATCTGTTATTATTTACCATTTCTTTGAAAGTACTAGATTATGGGCTGAAGATGCTTCTCAACAGATAAAGTATTTGCTTCACAATCAGAAGAACCTGAGATCAGTGCCCTAGGGCACAAGCTAGCTGAGCATTGTGGGCTCGCTGTAGTTCCATGGGGGGCTGGGGGAGTAAAGAGAAGGGAACCTAGAACAAGAAAGGCAAGCTAGACTAGACACATCAGAGAGCTCTGGTTTAACTGACAGTACTTATGTAGGTGAATAAGATGGAAAGCCATCCAGGAAGACATTGAGATTTACTCTTGTGACTTTATAAGCATATAAAGCTTGTGTACACTCTACACACACACCCCTACACACATACACACACACACAAATTCTGACATGCAGTCACATCACACACATTATATTTCATCATAGGATTATATTTCATTCAGCTTAGAGGTGTTTCAACTTAAGTATTTTCCATTGCCCTAACTTTCTTTTTTTGTCTGTTTTATTTGCTTGCTCTCCCTTTGGCCTCTTCTGGAGGTTTTGCTTACTTTTCTACTTTTATTATTCTGGAAATCATGCACCTTGCTTTAATTTTTGTTCATGGTTTCCTGCAATTTTAAAAATGTATTCAAATTTTTCATTTATTCATAAAATAGGAAGAGTGACAAAATATTTTTTAAAATTTATATTTCATATTTTTGTACAAGGATCTGTACATTTATTTATATGTGTACCATGGGCATGCTGGTACCACTGGAGGCTAGAAGAAGGCATCATGTTTCTGAGTACTACTGTAGGGACAGGCAGATATAGGCTTGCCGATATGGGTGCTGTGAACTAAATTAGAATCCTCTGCTGTAGGGTTGTGGGTACCGTGTCTGCTCCACCACAGGGCATAGCCACTTGGGGAGGCAGAACGCAGGGAGTTTGACTGTCCTTACCCCATGCCTCTGCTAGGGCAGGTGTGCTGGGCTTTAGGGAAGCACACTACAGGGAAAGTCCTTGGCTTGATGGTAGTTGGCTTGGTGACATTTGTGGTTAGAAGTGCAGAGGGTCCTTCTATGGGAAATTAGACTGTGGCTCTACAGGCAAAGGCCTTTTCCATGGCTCCTCACTACAAATCTTGATGAGAAGAGATGGTCCATGGTTCTGAGAAATTTATTGTCATGACAGAAAGTAGATGTGTAAAACCATACCCCATCTTTTAAGATGAGCCTGAGATAAAATACCTTTTGAAGGGAGGAACGTCTGGGAAGGAGAACTTATTGGCTATACTGTCTAGGCCTCTAGGTACTTCATTAACATGGAGATCTCTGTCTTGAGCCTATTTGACCAAAGATTACATCTCTTTTTCTATTGTCTTGATCTGAAATGTTAGGGATGTCTGATCTACATCTGGAAGGGCTTAGGGTATTGCCCTTATGTGACTGATGGTCAAAAATCTATGGGGGGCTGTAGCTATGTGCCAGAGGCCTGGAACCTAAGACCAGGTGAAGCTCCTACTGATGCTTCAGGGTCTCCATTGCTTCAAAGCCTTTAGCTCAACTGAGGACCAGGATACTTCTCATGATACACTGCCCAACACTCTACAAAGGCAGAAAATGCTATTAACCATTGACCTACCATTAATGCTCTAGAAACTAAGACTTTTCTCACCCTCTGTAAGCTAGGCAATGTGATATCTTAAATATGAAACTTAGATACAAAACTTAAATATATAATTATCTAAACTGGACTATTCTTAAAAAGGTAACTTCTTCATTTGTAACCACTGAATGAATGAATGTGTTTTGTTTCATTTCAATAGGTGCTAAAATGAATATAGAATTATTGCTCTTTTTTTTTTATTGGATGATTTATTTACATTTCCTATGTTGTCCCCTTACCCCATCCCCCACCACCCCCTCGGAAACCCCAATCCCCTCGCCCCTCCTCCTTCTTCTCTGTGGATGTAACCTCTATCTACACCCCCCGACTCCCACCTCCCCACCCTCAAAATTCCCACCCCCTGGGGCATCCAGCCTTCATGAGGTCAAGGTTCTCTTCTTCCACCTATGCCCAGCAGGGCCCTCCACTTTTACATATTCAGCTGAAGCCCTGGATCCCCCCCTAAGTGCTCCCAGGCTGGTGGTTTAGACCCTGGGAGCTGTGGTTGGTTGGTATTGTTGCTCTCCTCATGGTGCCACAAACCCTTTCAGCTCCTTCAGTCTTCACTCTAACTCCTCTATTGAGAACCCCTTGATCAGATCAATGGCTAGTTGTGAGCATCTGCCTCTGAATATGTCTGACTCTTGAAGGCCTCTGAGGAGATATCCATATCAGGCTCTTATCAGCATGCACTTCCTGTCTTCCACATCAGCATCTACCTTTGGTGATTGCACATGGGATAGATACTCAGGTGGGGTGGTCTTGAGACGGCCCCTCCTTCAGTTTCTGTCCCTCACTTTGTCTCCATATTTGCTCCCTTGAGTATTTTGTTGCTCCTTCTAAGAAGGACCGAATCACCCCCACTTGGTCTTCCTTCTTTATGGGCTTCATGTGGCCTGTGAGTTGCATCTTGGGCATTTCAAGGTTCTAGGCTAATATCCGAATTATTGCTCTTTTAATAAGAAGAAATAGATGGTTTAGGAAGTGATAGAACATGGTCAATGTGATCAATAAAACACAAGAACAGTTGATATTTTAGTACAGATTCTGTACTAACACCTTCTTCTAAGTTTTTCATCTCAAATGATATACGACATCCTATAAATGATGACTTTACAGCTATTCAGTATTTTTATAATTGATATTGCATGCACTAGCATTTACTATGGTATAATTGTTAAAACAATACTATTTCTATTTTTTCTCTTATAACTAAGTAAATGTGACCTATAAACACAGTATGTTTTTAATTGGAAATGGAAGTTAAGATATAATATGATAGTTGTTTTTATATTGATGATTCCTTTCCATGATAAAATTTCAAATAATTTCACATTACACTGAGATATACTCAGGAAAACTATACCTTACAAAGTACAGCAAAAGTAATCAAATGGTTCAATTTTTTCCTAAATATAAATACTACCTGGATAACTGAAATCTGTGAGCTTTTCTGACTTTCAGTCTTGTACTTGAAGTTTGATTGGCTAATGATCAAGAACAGTTATCAAATGTGGCATACTAAACAAGTAAGGTAAAGGAAATCAATGTCTCTGTAAGAAAAGTGATTAACCTTGAGTCCATTTCATCATTTGTCCATTAATGTTAATCATGGACACTGCTGTCCTTGGACTCCACCATTTATCCAGTGAGTCGTAAACATTATTACCACTTTTTATAGTACAGATAGATTTACTAATAAATGTAATTCTTTGCTTCCCATAATTTTCTATTGACTGCTAGTTAATTGTTAGCAAAATCAAAATTATATTATAAATATAATTTCTAATATATATAATGCAAATTCTTAATGTATACAAGATATTATTTGTGACCCATTTAGAACAATGTAGAGTTCTACAACAAACTATTGATATTTTCATTAATATCACACATTATGTAGTCCAATTCCAAGGAGTTCACTATTGAAAACTTTTAGTATTTAAAAATCAGACTGATTTGTTCTAAGAAAGTTAAATTTACATAGTTTTATTTATAGCTTGTATGGGTATATTTGCCTCCATTATTTTTAATTTGCAATAATAAAGGTTTTAAAACTAAAAAATATAATTAAATATTTAAAAATGAAAAATATAGAAAGAAGTGTCTTATTGAGCACAGACTTAAATTTCTATTGCTCTAGTCATTTAGTTGCAATTCTACTATTTGGGACTTAAAGGGATAAGAACAATTTGTTTTTTAAATACTAGTTGCTAAAGTCTATAACAGTTTCACAATTCTTCAAATACATCTTTTATAATGTTCTTATTTCAAATGAGAATACATAGTGTTTCTTAAGGGTTTTAAATATAAATAGAGTTTCAAAGTTCTAAACACATGAGAAGTTTATTAATTTTTGTTTTTTTCCTTCCATGCTTGCAGTTCTGGAGGGCATATATTTTAGTGTTGACTCAAATATCAAAAGCTTCTCTGTCTACTTGCAAATGTGGAATCAAAAGTTTCTTAACTTGTTTCTTTTCTGAATAATCATTTCACCACATTTTGTAGGCTTCTTTGTGAACTATTCAAAACATAGAGTAAATCAAAATAATAGGAGACAATGATGAATTATACATAGAAATATAGTTATCCATGAAGTTTTTATGAAAGTTGTTATATGACCTTCTATGTAAATGGGAAAAGAACTCCCAAACCTAAAAGAATGTTTTATTCAAGGAGAATGTGTCAGAGACTCCCAGGTGAAAAATTCCAGTAAAAGATGATTCTAACTTGGTAAAATAACTTGAGTGTTATCTTTCCTGGTGTAATTTACTAATTGTTTCTGAATAAGTAGTACCATATTATAAGATTTATATTTGATAAGTAAGTTGCTTTGATATAAAAAATATTCAAACCTGATATGGAAATATATAATGGCTTTAAAATTTTGTTCAGTCAAAAAGAAAATGGTGACAAGATTTGCATTTGTCTAAAGCATTTTGATAATGTTATTAGTAGTATTGACTTAGCCCTAATACTGTGGTAAGAATGAGATAAAGAAATAAAAATAGGATGATTCCTATAAAAAAGACATTATATTGTATGTCAAAACTATATTTTGGGTTAAATTGTTTTTTAACCTATTTTTCTTCTATATAGTTTGTCAAAATGGAAAAAGAAAGGCTGTTAAATGTTTAGAAATAAAACAAAAACAAAAAAAACAAAAAATCCTTGGAATTCCAAACCAGACCAAATCCCAGTAAGGAGAGTCGACTTGGACACAATTTTACCCTTAGCCATGGACCTACTTGTAATTGTTAACTACTCAGAGAAGGAGAAAAAGTTCTCCTTAAGAGTGTAAATGCCAATTAAATCCACTATGCTCTCAGGCAAACATACATCCAAGAATATTTGGGGGAAGGCTCCAAACCCACACCAGCTTGAACTATTTACTACAATGAACAGAGTAGAAGTTGCCCTTACAATAGGGCCCCACTGTAGGTTTTCAGAGGTTGACCTTCTATCCTAATATCATTCTGGGTTCTTTAGAAATCTACACAGGATCTCCTCAGATAAGAAGTCAACAAAATATAACCCAGTCCTATAACCGGAAGCCTTGCCTGGCTACAAACATTGGCTAGTTCAAACTCCATGTCCTCCATTACTAGGAGTCTTCACCCCTACATTAATGTTTCTGTGAACAGAATAATGTTATTCTGTGCAGGGTAAAAAGAATAAGGAAAAGAGGGACATCAACCCAACACAAAACCATCGACTTACAATCTGTCCTGCCTGGGAGATGTGCTAGGAAAATGCTGGAGCACAACTGTGGGAGTGGCAAATTAATGTCTGATTCAAGTTGATGCCTATGCTACAAAAGAGATCCCAAGCCTGATACTGTATGGATGCCCAGAATACTGAGACTGGATAGTCTAGAGACATATGTTAAAATCTAACACTAATGGACAAAGAAAGGAAGAAAGAACGGATGAAAGGAAGAAAAAAGAGAAAGGAAGGTAGGTTTGTTTCCTAATGATATTCTGCTATACTCCTAGATCAGTGGTTTGTCTAGCTGTCATAAGAAAGTTCCTGTGGCAGCAGATGGGAGTGGATGCAGAGATCCACAACCAACATTATGCAGAGTTTAAATTGTTAGTCTCCACTGGATCCCTCCCCTTGGATATTCAGGGAGAGAAGATTGTACAAGTCAGTGACAATGGAGGACACCAGTATAGCGTGGCCCACTGAATCAACTAAGCAGGACTTATGTAGCCTTACAGAGACTGAAAGGACAAGCACAGGGTCTGCATGGTTTGCATCAGGTCCTATGGGTATATATTGTAAGTATTAGCTTTTCGGGGGTTTGGGGGTTCCTAATAGCAGGTATATCTTTGACTCTTTTGACTGCTATTGATATTCTTTTTCTCCTACTGCTTTGCCTTGTCCAGCCTGGAAATGACTTGTCTTACTGTATCTTGTTTTGATCTGTCTGTCTTCTTTTAGAAGCCTGTTCATTTCTGAAAAGTAAATGAACTGGGATCCAGGTGAGAGGGATTTAGGGGGAGTCTAGGAGAAACGGAAAGAGTGAAACTATGGTTGGGATATATTATATGAGAGATGACCATATTCTTTTCTCTTCTCTTCTCTTCTCTTCTCTTCTCTTCTCTTCTCTTCTCTTCTCTTCTCTTCTCTTCTCTTCTCTTCTCTTCTCTTCTTTTCTTTTTTTTTTTACAGTTTAGTCATTGCCCCCTCTC
The DNA here is from genome assembly GCF_004785775.1 of Grammomys surdaster. Classification (NCBI taxonomy): domain Eukaryota; kingdom Metazoa; phylum Chordata; class Mammalia; order Rodentia; family Muridae; genus Grammomys; species Grammomys surdaster. The sequence goes on along the minus strand of NW_021604597.1, from coordinate 20,455,324 downwards.
CCCCTTGATCTGCCCTTCAATAATTCCTCATCCCATTCTTTCTCCCTGGTCTTCAAGTGAATGTTTTCCCCTCCCTCCACCAGGCCTCCCCACTCCCTGCGGCCTCAACACTCTCCAGGGTTAGGCACATCTCCCACTGAGACCTGACCAGGCAGTTCTCTGCAGAATATATGTCGGGGGCTTCGTACCAGTTGGCATATGCTGACTGGTTGGTGGCTCGGTGACTGAGATCTCAGTGATCCACATTTGAGACTTCTGGTCTTCTTATGGGGTCACCTTCCTCCTGAGCTTCTTCCAGCCTTTCCTATATTCAACTACAGGTTTCCCCAGCTTCCGTCCAATGGTTGGGTATAAGTATCTGCTCTGTCTCAGTCAGCTTCTTGTTGGATCCCTCAGAGGACAGCCATGTTAGGCCCTCTCTATAGTAAACACACCATAGCATCAGTAATAGTGTCAGGCTTTGGAGCCTCGCCTGGAGATGGATCTCAAGTTGGACAGTACCTGAACCTCTTTTTCCCCCAGGCTTTTCTACATTGTTATCTCTGCACTTCTTTCACACCAGAACAACTCTGGGTCAGAGTTTTTGACTGTGGGATGGCAATCCTATCTATCCTCTTAATGCCCTGTCTTTCTACTTGTGGTGGGTTCTACAGGTTCCCTCTCCCCACTGTAGAGCATTTCATCTAATGTCCCTCCCTTTGAGTCCTGAAGGTCTCTCACCTCCCAGGCTTCTGGTACATTCTAGCAGGTCCCTCCCCCAGCCTCCTACCCACAAGGTTGCATATTTTCATTCATTCTACTGGCCCTCCGGGATTGAGAAAAGACTATTTCAAATAAAAATGATTAATAATAATAAAGAGTATTTGGGAAGCCCAATTTCATCGTAGAGGGGAGGGTGAAAGAAAAAGAATACAATATTGAGAGGGTGGAAAGAGGCAGTTTTATCTGGGAATACTTGGGAAAGAAGAATGGATATAATTAAAATACATTTTAATAAACACTGAAATAACTAATGAAAATTTTCAGAAAAAGGATAAACTGCTTTGGCTGGAGAAAAAGCTCAGGTCTACAAACCTAGGATACCAATAAAAATATCAAAAATAATTTTCCTACTCATTAGAAATACAACCTCAAAATTCATTCAATAATTTTTAAATAAAATTTGATCCTGGAATGTTTCAATCCATTAATGAGCCTTTGAAATCTAATCACCACCCATTATTGAATCTTGTAGTTTGAACAAAAATTTCAAGATATAAGCTATTGGGCAAATACACAATTTATAATTTAAAATAATGAGAATCACAGAACACTTCTGATAGTTTGGTATATTATCTAAATACATATAAATTAAACTAAAATAAAAAGTAGTATATAAACAACAATTATCTATTTTTCTATTCCAAATTTAGTATTTTACTTAAAATTTAAAATGTATTTTATTAAAAGCAAGCTAACAAGAGTATTAGGCTTTCTGTTGATGCCAGTTATTATTAACAAACGTTGCTTATCTTAATGACTTTATTAGTCAAGACTATATATATAGCTATCAAAAAGACTTAAGAGAAATCAATTTAAAGTGGAAAACTTTTGTTTTACTTGTAGGTTATGAATCCTCAGTGGATTTATCTAAAGTCCATCGCTATAGGCAGAACATTATGACAGATTAGCCATGGTATAAATTGTCTGCTCATGACATGACAGCTGGATGCAGAAAGATATTTAAGAAGTATCCAAAAATAATACCATCTACAAAGCATACCTCCAGTGATCCATGTCTTCCAATCAGTCTCTCCCTCCCACCACCTCCCATTAATATCCTCAGATTATGAATCAGCAAATGACACACTTAATTGAAGAAATTAGAGTTTCAAAATTTCAGTCACCTCCATCCATTACTCATTAATTTCTCTTTAAAAATCCTCTATTCTGTAAATGTGCCACATGGTTTGTTTTACATTCATCTGCTGATTATCATCTTGCCTGTTTATCCTTTCCCTGCAATTGTTAACATAGCTGCAGTGAGTGGAGATGAGCAAGTTCTCTTTAGTAGAATTTAAAGTCTTTGGTGTATATCCTCTAATGTGTACAGCTAGATCACATGGTAGACCTACATCTAGCTTCTTGAAGAACCTCCACCATGATTTCTACAGGGACTGTATTAGTTTGCTTTCCCACCAGCAATAAATATTTACCTTTCCGCATACCAGTGCCATTATTTGGCATTATTTGCTTGCTTGCTTTATTAATGTGTTGTTTGTTTGTTTGCTTTTCTTTGTTTGCTTTTTTGTGTGTGTTTTGTTTGTATTCTGACTGGGGTAAGATAAAGTTTCAAAGTAGCTTAAATGTATCTTGTTCCAATGGCTTAAGATATTGAACACTTAAAAATGTTTCTCCAGTTGAACCAGCACCATTTGTTGAAAATGCTGTCCTTTTTCCACTGGACAGTTTTAGCTCCTTTGTCAAAGATCAAGTGACCATAGGAGTGTGGGTTCATTTCTGGGTCTTCAATTCTATTCCATTGATCTTCCTGCCTGTCTCTGTACCGATACCAGGTAGTTTTTATCACTATTGCTCTGTAGTACAGCTTGAGGTCAGGGATGGTGATTCCTCCCGAAGTTCTTTTATTGTTGAGAATAGTTTTCGCTGGTTCAACTGGAGGACAACATGTAGAAGAATGAAAATTGATCCATTCTTATCCCCTTGTACAAAGCTCAAATCTAAGTGGATAAAGGACCTCCACATAAAACCAGATACACTGAAACTAATAGAAGAGAAGGTGGGGAAAAGCCTCGAATACTTGGGCACAGGGGAAAAGTTCCTGAACAGAACTCCAATGGCATATGCTCTAAGATCGAGAATTGACAAATGGGACTTCATAAAATTGCAAAGTTTCTGTAAGGCAAAGGACACTGTCAATAGGACAAAACGACAACCAACAAATTGGGAAAAGATCTTTACCAATCCTTCATCCGATAGAGGGCTAATATCCAATATATACAAAGAACTCAAGAAATTAGACTCCAGGCAACCAAATTACCCTATTAAAAAATGGGGTATAGAGCTTAACAAAGAATTTTCAACAGAAGAAACTCGAATGGCCGAGAAGCACCTAAAGAAATGCTCGGCATCCTTAGTCGTCAGGGAAATGCAAATCAAAACAACCCTGAGATTCCATCTCACACCAGTCAGAATGGCTAAGATTAAAAACTCAGGTGATAGTAGATGCTGGCGAGGGTGTGGAGAAAGAGGAACACTCCTCCATTGTTGGTGGGACTGCAAGATGGTGCAACCACTTTGGAAATCAGTGTGGCGGTTCCTCAGAAAATTGGACATAGCATTACCCGAGGATCCAGCTATACCACTCCTAGGCATATACCCAGAAGGTGCTCGAACATATAAGGACATATGCTCAACTATGTTCATAGCAGCCTTATTTATAATAGCCAGGAGCTGGAAAGAACCCAGATGTCCTTCAACTGAGGAATGGATTAAAAAAATGTGGTATATTTACACAATGGAGTATTACTCAGCTATTAAAAACAATGAATTTGAGAGGTTCCTAGGTAAATGGATGGAACTAGAAATTATCATACTGAGTGAGGTAAGCCAATCACAAAAGAACACACATGGTATTCACTCACTGATTATTGGATATTAGCCCAGAACCTTAAAATGCCCAAGATGCAACTCACAGGCCACATGAAGTCCATAAAGAAGGAAGACCAAGTGGGGGTGATTCGGTCCTTCTTAGAAGGAGCAACAAAATACTCAAGGGAGCAAATATGGAGACAAAGCGAGGGACAAAAACTGAAGGAGGGGCCGTCTGAAGACCTTTCCACCTGAGTATCCATCCCATGTGCAGTCACCAAAGGTAGATGCTGATGTGGAAGTCAGGAAGTGCATGCTGATAAGAGCCTGATATGGATGTCTCCTCAGAGGTCTTCAAGAGTCTGACATATTCAGAGGCAGATGCTCACAACTAGCCATTGAAGTGATCATGGGGTTCTCAATGGAGGAGTTAGAGTGAAGACTGAAGGAGCTGAAAGGATTTGTGGCCCCATGAGGAGAGCAACAATACCAACCAACCACAGCTCCCAGGGTCTAAACCACCAGCCTGGGAGCACTTATGGAGGGATCCAGGGCCTTAGCTGAATATATAAGAGTGGAGGGCCCTGCTGGGCACAGGTGGAAGATGAGATCCTTGACCTCATGAAGGCTGGACGCCCCAGGGGGTGGGAGTTTTGAGGGTGGGGAGGTGGGAGTGGGGGGGTAGATAGAGGTTACATCCACAAAGAAGAAGGAGGAGGTGTGAGGGGATTGGGGGTTCCTGGGTGGGTGGGGGATGGGGTAAGGGGACAACATATGAAATGTAAATAAAACATCCAATAAAAAAATTAAAAAAAAAATGTTTCTCATCCATTTGTGTCTATCTTTGGAGAATTGCAATCATTTTGAATGAGGTAACCCAGATTTTGAAAGATATCTGCTGTATGCTTTCTCACTTATGGATGTTAAGTTTGAAATTAGATATGTATTTCTTAATTGGAAGACTCACAGAGATCAGGAAATTAGTAAGTAGCCAGAAGGAAAGATGAGTTATCAGGGGAGTAAATAAGCCAGTGATAGAAATGGAATAAAAAATATGGAATGATAATATTCAGTGAAAAATAGAATAATAATGTTCAGTGAGGTGGCAGATGAGAGGGCAAGGGCAATGAGTGAATATGAGGATAGATAACTACTCTTACAGCCTTTCTGAAAATGCCACATGAAAAATTACTACTGTAGAAACTTTTAAAGATATAAGTATACACACGTGTAAATACAGCTTAAACTAAATGACATTATATTGGGGCTACAATGGTCTTAGTAGATATCATACATTAATAAAGATCTAGTATTAGTAATGGGTTATCTATATTTGACCTGTTGACCAGATCAATAGACTCTCAAATACTATATAGTCTTTCCAATGTTTTTTGTTATCTTTCAGCTCTTGAAGGTAAGACTCTGTTGCTAAACAGACCAACTTGACTCATAGAACATGAAGAAAACAAGTTAGTATTAACCTAGAATCTTCACCCTACTAGATATGATTCATGATGATAGTAGATGTTTTGATCTTTATCCAGGAAGAAAAGAAATCATCAGTCTTACCCAACTGTTAACCCTTAGAGCTACAGTGATGATGTGCCTGCCAAGTTAAGCCCATTAGAGCAATACTAGCAGTAATATAATTAGTAGATCCAATGGCTCTTTTACTGTATTTAAAGCCCATGATATACAAGATGGGACCTATACCTGATAGAGTTGTTTTGTCTGAGAACCTATGGTTAGACTACTCACAGGCCCTATGGAAGAAACTATGGCTAGTACTCTGCCAGTAAGATACAATATTAAATTGATTCCTACTGAATTTTTACTATATAGATTTCTTATTGCATCTCTCAAACCTGCTCATAAAAGCTTGCTTTTGTTGCAAATACTGATTGCTACATAGACTTAGAACTGATTGGGGTTCAGAGAATAGGTGACTGAAGAGTGCTTAATTCTAAACCATGTGTCTATTTTTCAATCCCTTCCTCTCAACGTTTCTTCCTCATTGTAGAAGAGGAGGTAGAAATTCTGTAAGACAATAGTGGTAGATGACTACAAGGAAACAGTGTTTTATGGACAGAAAATTGCAGTTACACATATAAATTCATAGCAGTCATGACGGCATACAGGGGACCTAAATAAACTCAAGCCAAAATAAATCACATCATGGAAGAGAGAGGTAGTTATGTATTTGTACCTGTAACTGAAGAGTTATTGGCAATTGATAATTATCAGAAAATAAACAATTAGCTTTATTTAAATGTGTAGCATTATGTAGGTATGACAAGTTCTAGTGATTTTTATAAAAAAGTAATGGGAGAAATTTGGTTAAAATATTGAAACAATAGAACTTTAATGTGAATAGTTTAAAAACTAATGGTCATTCAGTGGTAGAATTTTAAGAACTGTTAAGGGGACAAACTATTTTAGATATAAGAATAAGTGAAAGTAAATAAATAGACCATAATGAATGGTTGCAGATAATGTCCTAGAGGAACTTTCAGCAAAATACAGTTTGAAATAGTCTATTTAAAGTATCAAAGACTGAACTAAATAGATATTGCATAGCAATAAATTCAAGAGCTTAGAATACATCAATATATTTTAGTCAGAGCTATAAGGACAATGCAAAGACATGAATATAAGGCTCGTATCATATTAGTACTAGATGATATCACTTATTTAAAACTTATGAACATTACAAAAGATATAAAGGATTATGTATGTATTTTGAATAATGAATAATTGATAAATAGGAATACAGAGAAATTAATTAGAAAAAATTATAAGCTTAGAATTCATTAATAAATTTCATAAGAGAAAACTGTAGCATTTTCCTTTCCTGAATCTTGTAACTTGTAATACTTTCTTACTACTTAGGTAAAGATGTGATAGCTGAAGAAAATTCAACCTGAAAAACTAGTTCCTTATTTGAATTTGACAAAGAAAATTAAGTATGAAATGATTCATATGTTTTTGTGGTCTGTGAAAAATTAAGTAGTATTAAATATAGGTATAATTTTTCATGGGGAGTTAAAAACATCTCAATTTTCATATTCATAACATCATTCAAGTTGTAGAATCACAAAAATGTTAACGCTACACTCAATGTTATAAATGTACAAGTTAGATGATTATATGCAGCAAGCTAAACTTCAAGACTTCATGTGCATATCTGTGTCATAGAACCCTGTTCTACATTAATCCTTTTGAGAAATAAATCATATAGATAGATCGTTTTATTTTTAGTGTAAGATAGAGTTTATTTAGGGCATAGGAAGGGGAGTTGAGAAGAAAGTAGAGACAGAGAAGAAAAGAGAGAGGAGAGGCAGAGAGGCCTGCCAGGAACACAAGGAGAGAGAGAGTGGAAAGAGGGAGGAGAGAGAGAGGAGAGAGGGAGAGAGGAGTCAGGCAGAGAAGAGAGAGAGAATAAGAGCCGTATAGATAGAAGTTAAGTCATGACCTGCAGTTTTTCAATGAGGGCAATATCACTTACTATGTTCAGTTAAGTGAACTAGTATCTCCAGGGCAGACCTTCCAGATTCCTAGTCTAGAATTCTTTTTGACTATAGAACAGGTATATAAAGCAATAGTTTTTATGAATTTAACATTCATCTTAATTCTAATAGCATATAGTTGAGGATTCCAAAGTGAAAAATCTACACTTTCCAAGCCCATAAAAAACTTCTGCCCTCAATTTAAGCTTACTTCTTGGTACAGCTGTTTTCAGAACAGAAACTGATCATTTCTGTCAGGATATATTTGTGATATTGCTCATCAGTTATTAAGACAGCTGAAATATAGAGATCACCCATGCTGTGCTCAGTTAACTTTGCACATATATCTAAGGTACTACAGAGACTCAGTGATTAGTGTACAGCTGGTTTAATTAAAGCACAACATGTGTAGGGACAGAACTCATTCTCAATTCGTATACACAACGAAGATGCATTGCTCATTAAAACAGTAATGTCTAAAATATCAATACAATCTCATGTAGATGAGATACAGAAAAGTATAACAGCCAGCAAAATCATGCACATAAATGATTTCTTAACACTGTGAATGCCTTGTAAAAAATATTTGTAAAAAATACATGTGCTTGATTATAGTAACCACCCTTCTTTGTAGCAAGCATTGGTTATTACAAGCTTTAATTTCTTAAACATCAATGCATGTTTGGTTTCAAATTATTTAAAGTCTTGTCTTTCCCTGTTTTTCACTTTGCAATTACTAAATCAAAAAGAACACAACTTGCCAGAAGTAAAATGGGTTATCATACATATAAAACAAGGGCCACTCTATTCATGGATAATCAAATATCTTATTACACACAGCCAGTCATTTGGGTAGACATGCATGCAAAATGGTGATTTTCTGCATATAATTTAGACAGCAAAGTCAAGATGAATTTTCTTAGTTGGTAATGTTCAGTGTTTGTAGACAAGCATAGTTAAAGTGATAACAGGCATTCTGTATACACTGGCATGGAAGGAAAGACAAATTTCACTCTTCCTTCTTTTACTCTACCTTGCTCACCACTTACCTTTGCAATATTTTCAGGTGCTCTTTCTTTTTACTTAAATTTAATTTTTAGGAGTCACAGCTTTAATGAATCCCATGAATTATTATAATATGTGCTGTAACCTGAGAGTGGTCTTAGGAACTTCTAGAACAAAATAGTGCATGTGTATAATGTGAGATGTTCCCCTTTGATCCATTTAATTTTTGAAAATTGTTCTCTTATGAGATTACAGTGTAACTACAACATTTGTTTTTTCTTCTCTCCATACCCTCCTATATAAATCTCCTCTCTCTTTTTCAAATTCACTGTTTCTTTTCTCATTAATTTATTTTACATTTGTTTATGTATGTGTGTATGTTTGTGTAAATATATATTGTGTAAATATACATGTATTTCTAGATACATAGGAATTTCTTTATGAAGTATCTGTGAATTAAAGATAAGATGATGCAAACACACATACCAAAAAAAAAAAAAAGACGATGTAGACACTTCCATCCACAATTGCCTCAAAGAAAATAAAATATCTAGGGATATATCTAATTAAGGATTGAAGGACCTTTATAATGCAACTTTAAACTTCTGTTGGACAGGATAAAGATTAAGAGGGCCCATGTTCATAGATTGACGTACTTAATATTATGAAAATGACTATTTAACCAAAAGTATTTACAGATTCAGTGTAATCACTATCAGACTATCCATAGTTTTAATCAAAGCAATATTTTTCTTATGGAACAATTTGAAGATGAGAACAATATAATTGTATACTGTACAATTATTTATATTTTACTAACAGTCATAAGTAAACACAATTACACTTATAGCTTTATGCCATGATGGTGATCCAGAAGATAACTCAGAAGATACAGAGTCACAGTTCTGACTCTCATATTTCCAAGTTGAAAAGAATATGAGGAACAAATCAATATGAAAAACCTCATAAAGGAGACATTTAGTCTGGGAGAACCACAAATTCTACTTGATGTGAGTACTGCTCAGTGCAATTTAATGACCACATGTGCTTCTTACTGCTTCTTATTGCCAAGAAGAATATCTAGGTAGGTCAGAGATGTCAGAACTTTTCTTCAGTTGTAAAGTAATTTTTCCAGAAACCAGAAAGTATAGGGGAAATGGCATCAAATCATCTCTTTACATACAAAAAGAATCAAACCACATGTGGTACTAACTCCACTTCAACCTGCTTTAAAAGTGTGTACATGCACACACAAACACACACATATATGTACACACACACACACACATATGTGCAAAACTATGCACATTCTTACAGATGTACACAAACTGTATTTGTGAATATGACTAAATTAATGTGTGAATACATACACCTATGTGCAAACACACTTTCTAGAATTTTACATTGCAAGTTCTCACAGCATGCCTGTACATATAATGATATTACTGCTTTGGGATATATTTGTTTTACAGATAAAAGTACTTAGAACAGGCTTCAAATACTGTGAAAATTCAAACTCATGAAAGGATCTTATGATTTGGCTTAACAACAAAGTGTAAAAATATGTTACCATCAGCATAGTAATTAAAATTTGTCTCCCTCATTTTGTCTGCTTTAGTTTAGGCAGAGATTGGTGTAAAAATGGCCATCTTGCCAAAAGCAATCTACAGATTCAATGCAATCCCCATTAAAATCCCAACTCAATTTTTTACAGAGTTAGAAAGAGAAACTCTCAAATTTATTTGGAATAACAAAAAACCCAGGATAGCGAAAACTATTCTCAACATAAAAGAACTTCTGGAGGAATCACCATCCATGACCTCAAGCTGTACTACAGAGCAATAGTGATAAAAACTGCATGGTATTGGTACAGAGACATGCAGGAAGATCAGTGGAATAGAATTGAAGACTCAGAAATGAACCCACACACCTATGGTCATTTGATCTTTGAAAAAGGATCTAAAACCATCCAGTGGAAAAAGGACAGCATTTTCAACAAAAGGTGCTGGCTCAATGTACAAAAACATTACATGAGCCACCCCCATGACAACATGTAGAAGAATGCAAATCGATCCATTATTATCTCCTTGTACAAAGCTGAAGTCAAAGTGGATAAAGGTTCTCCACATAAAACCAGATACACTGAAACTAATACAAGAGAAGGTGGGGAAGACCCTCAAATACATAGGCACAGGGGAAAGGTTCCTGAACAGAACACCAATGGCTTATGCTCTAAGATCAAGAATTGACAAATGGGACTTCATAAAATTGCAAAGTTTCTGTAAGGCAAAGGACACTGTCAATAGGACAAAACAGCAACGCACAGATTGGGAAAAGATCTTTACCAATCCCACATCCGATAGAGGACTAATATCCAATATATACAAAGAACTCAAGAAATTAGACTCAAGACAACCAAATAACCCTATTAAAAAATAGGGTGTAGAGCTAAACGAAGAATTCTCAACTAAGGAAACACGAATGGACGAGGAGCACCTAAAGAAATGTTCAGCATCCTTAGTCATCAGGGAAATGCAAATCAAAACCACCCTGAGATTCCATCTCACACCAGTCAGAAAAAACTCAGGTGACAGTAGATGCTGGCAAGGATGTGGAGAAAGAGGAACACTCCTCCATTGTTGATAGAATTGCAACCACTCTGGAAAACAGTCTGGTGGTTCCTCAGAAAATTGGATATATCATTGCCTGAGGACCCAGCTATACCACTCCTGGTCATATACCCAGAAGATGCTCTAGCACATATCCTGTTCATAATGAAACCAGGGAGCAGTTTTGTCCAAAATGCTTCTTGTAGTGAATTTCCAGAACCTAAGAGTTGCAGCTGTTTCCTAATATTCCTGATTTCTCTTACCCATCTTTCACTGTATCCTCGTAAATTTATTTATTTTTATCATCTCTGCTTCTGCAAATATTGGTATGTGGGTGAGGGACATCAAAGTTAGGTTGCCTGGGATCACTCCTGGAACTTACCATTGATAAGAAGTCAACTCAAAAGTATAAAAAGATTACTTGAGCCACCACCCCCCTCCGTGTCAAGCTGTGGCTACATTTGCAGAAGGATTAAGTAATCAATGTAATCAAAAGAAAACTTAAAGACAGATCCTTACATGAGATAAAGCTAAAGATTTCCCTGGGAAACTCAATTTTAGTGTTAATTTTTGTGAACCTTTTTCTTTTAATTTTAGAAGAATCACTTCTAATGTTCTAGTAGCCACCAACTGGAATTTGTAGGAAAGATAAGTTTTCTGTCTTTGTCAAAATTGATGATATGAAAAAATGTATATTTCTCTTTTACTCAAAGAAGCTTCATTTGGACCTGATATATATTCATAAAACATGTTCATTTAAATTAAAGTTCATTGAGTCTAGAATGGTATGCTCATAGTAATTGCTGTGTGATAATACAGTAATTCTGTCATATATATGGCTGTAAGTGATGAACTGGCTTTGATGTTAATGGTATGGCTGCCAGGAGCTACTGTCATTTTATTCAGACCTATGAGTAAGTAGTGTAGCCCTACCTAATTGCTAACTATTTATGAGGCCATAAGCCTCCTCAAGACTACATCAAATCAATGTTTATATCACCATACTATAATGAATCTCTGGGAGGTCCAGAATGTTTGATTTTCATTGCTAAATTTTATCAGACTGCTAAAGATCGCAAGCATACCAAGAGAAAACACTTTAGAGCATTCATACAGTGGTTTTATTCTGATGTACATGTTGAAATTTCTCCTTCTTGATATAGTACTGTACTTTCAAAGATCACAGGATGAACTTTATTTCAAAGGGGATATAATAATAGAATATTTCCTGATATGATCAGTAACAGCATTTCACTATATTTATTATTTTCAATAGATACTCAAATGGACTATGAATATTATGACTAACAAAAGACCACTAGTAAATTATAATCAATTTGAGATAAATAAAACCAGGTAAGGCTAAAATTTTAAAAACTATCAATTCATGTATACTATATTACCGGTCTTTAATTGTTACCCTTCCCCTTAAAAATCTAGGTTGAAATTGATTTGCCTGTGATAAATAACTGTTATTATTCTAATAATTCTATTATTATTCTATTCTATAATTCTAATGAGAAGAATTTGGGAAAAGCAAATCACAAACAGGAAGATTTACTTGCTTTTTCTGTCTTTCTTTGTCAAATTTAAAGCCACAAGAAATATTTGAGCAATTTTGATTTTAGATTTTCTTTGTTTAAAGAGGTATAAGTGGTTCAGATGTCATAATTTCAGATCAAAATAAGCATCATATTGGAAAATCATTCCTGAAAGTTTTAGGAAACTCTTACCTTTACAGATAAAATGACTATAAGAAGTGACTTTAAGCATACATTTTTTGTTTTGAGCACGCTTTTCCATTAGTAACAGCTATTTCAGCATTTTCCATGGTTTCAAATAATTTTATATTACTTCATACTAGTGTTAATGTTTTACATAAGGCCTCATCACTTATACTGTACTTTTCTCTGCATTTTGTATTTTAAAACTGAGTACTAATTTCAGTGTTTGTTCTTACCACTTTGGTCTTTTGTAAAATTAACAGGATATTTCAATTCCCTTTTTCTTCTTAGATGAGATGAATGGTATAATTAAAAATAAGAAATTTAATTAATGTTATAATTAAAAATCATAAATTCTCCCTCCTTCCCTCCCTCCACCTCTCTCTCTCTCTCTCTCTCTCTCTCTCTCTCTCTCTCTCTCTCTCTGTCACTGTGTGTGTGTGTGTGTGTGTGTGTGTAGGGGTGTGTAGGGGTGTACTCTCATGTAAATATAATTGAGTAAATATTTACACATTTACATTTATGTTTGTCTCACAAAGTTCTAAAAACAAGTGTTTCTTCTATGTTTAATTTTGAATCACAAGAGATATTCTAAATACAATATTTATAAATGATATCATGTAAAAATTAGCACAATTTGTTCCTGAAAGTGAGAGAAAAAACAAGACAAGTGGTAGCAAACAACGCTAAATGGACACTCAGCGTTCAGTTTCTTCAGGCTTGATAATGCAGCTCTTCAGACACACAGCAAAATACAGCAAGGAAATATGAGGTATTTTTGAATTCAGTAATTTTCTATCACCATGGGACTTTCTAATGGTTCTTGACATTATATCTGAAAGTTCTAAATATCATTGTAGCTGAATCTTTTATGAACTATTCGGTCTGTTGGAAGCAGAGACAAATGAGGCCATCAGCCCATAAATGATTTCTATTCCACATGGTGATTTAAAAATGAATTTCAGCTTACATTAGAGGATCAGAATAAAGAAACAGTTTCTATCACAGATTCCACATATCAACACAGAAGATCAATAATGTGCTGCTGCATTTGAGAAATACTTCAAATCACCCAAGATGAAGATCTTGGCACCAAAGTAAGGTGAAACAACTTTGTAAGAGTGTTGTTCATTTTTTTAAAACTAAAGGATCTATTTTATGATCATTTAGAGTAAGTATCTTCAAAATACATTTTAATTTTCAGCAGTAAACTCAGTATTGAAAACTTTGTTTTAGAAAATGGTATTATCCTTCATTTTCTCTAATATCTAACATTGACATATAGTTAGTTTTTTGTAATTTAAATGACAATAGATTTCAATTTTGATGGCTGTTGAAAAAATGAGATGATGAGATAAGAATTCACATAATACTACCTTTCTGCTACTTCCATTATGATTATTGATTTTCCTGTAGTCAATACAGGATTGCTTTTATCATTGTCAAGTTACTAATGTTTATGTTCTTTCTTACTGCCAAGTCTTCTATAGTTTCTCTGAGTCAATATTAAATGTTTAAAAAATGACATTTATCTCATTGTGGTTATGTACATTGTGATTTTCACCTCAACTAGAATTCTAAATTTTCTTTTTGTTTTCCCTGTTAATAATACACAACACTCTTAGGCATTAAAATGATTATTTTTCAGAATTCATGATTCTTCCTCCTTAGTTTCAGCAACTGAAACATATGCTAACTTTCTTACTATCAGGTCACATTTTAAATTGTTGTTTTATTATTTCAATTATTAATTTATTTGAATTTTCCTTGAGTTTAGTGAGTTTTGATAAATAAAACTTATTTTCTTTCAAACATTCCTATTTTTAAACATTGACTATTGTGATAGTCATGAGCACAATAACACAAGTGTTGAAATTCATTTACTAACTATAATTGTAATTTATGTAATTTTTTATTAATTATTTTATTTATTTACCTTTCAAATGTCATCCCCCTTTCAAGTATCCCTTCTGCAAAACCTCTACCCAATCCACCCTCCCCTTTGCCTTTAAGGGTGTGTTCCTCAATCCACCCACCTATTCCTCCCTCAACACTCTAGCATCCTCCTTCTCTGGGGCAACAAATCTCCATAGGACCAAGCACCTCTACTCCCATTGATGCCAGATAAGGCATTCCTCTGCTACATACATAGTGGGAGTCATGGACTAGGCTCATGTATGCTCTTTGGTTGGTGATTTTGTCTTTAGGAGCTCTACAGCATCCTGCTAGTTAATATTTTGGCCTTCCTATGGGGTTGCAATCTCTTTCAGCTCCTTCATTGCTTCCCCTCGCTCTTCCATTGAGGTCTCTGAGCTAAATTTAATGGTTGGATGTGAGTGTCTGCATCTGTCTTAGGTGCTGGCAAAGCCTCCCTGAGGACAGCTGTACTGGGCAACAGTCTGCATCTTGGTGTCAGCAATAGTATTTGGGTTTAGTGTCAGTGGATGGGATAGATCCCAAGGTGGGGCAGTCACTGGATGGCCTTTCCTTCAGTATCTGCTCCATTTTATTGTCCTTGTGTTTCCTTTAGACAGGAACAATGTTATTACATACCAAAAGTAATGTACTAAGGAGAGTCAAACATTTTTCCAAAGTGCCCCATGGTAAGTAGGACTTCATAACCATAACTTTAAAATGGAAATTCTGAAAATTCATGTTCTTTTTAGAGTACTAATTACCTTTATCACTGCTACCACAAAACATACCTGATAAATCCAACTTACAAAAGGAAATACTTAGCTTGTAGTTTGAGATGGTGTCAAGGAAGTCATAGGAGGAGAAGCACTGATCATATTAATTAATCGGTGAGAGAGCTGAGAGAGATGAAGCCAATGCTTCACTTACTTTCTCTGTGTGAAGACCAGGACCCCACAACTTGAATAGTGGATGAGTCTGCCCACTTCAATTGATCTAATCTAGAAACTTCCTCATAGGCCTACCCCATGAGGCGTCCTCATGTGGGATATCATTTCCATGGTAATTCCCCAAAGGTGGAATTGACGTTCAAATTCACTCTCACAACATCATAGACATCACTTATGCATTCCTATTTTTCTTACTCTTAGTGTGTTGAAGAGAACTTATGTGAACTTTTATAAAAAATTCACTTTTGAGAAGAGTTTTACTTTGTGATTTTCAGATCCTTACCAAAATATGGACTTTTAACATGAAAATATTACTTCAGATCATTAAAGTCTTCAGTTACATATCATAATTTTTAAAATCCCCAAGCCTTTTTTTTAGAATTTTAACACCTTTCATTCATACACAGAATTCCCATCTTAAGAGTATCGTATCACTTTGAGTATAATTATTGCAGTATTTTGATTTTCTGTTTACAAAATTGTTTTACTTTATGATTTGCTGATTATTTTGTCTTAGTATTCCCTTTCTTTTTAAATCTACATATATAGTATCAGTTTTCTTCTTTTATAATTGAACGATAACAGAAAAAAGTGCTGGTAGGTGTCCCAGTTTATAGTAATTAGAACTTGTAGCTGAGGTATTACCGAGTAGCAATTGCAACTACAAGAATATTATGTTTTACCAAAAAAATTATGTGCAGGAAGATGAATAGACAGTATAAGGTCAGAATCAGAGTTTTGAAATTATCAACATTATAGTTTTTACGTAAATAAGTGGCTTCTCCATATAATTATTTCTTCAGAGTTACCTTTAACCTCTGTTATATTTCGATATTATCAGAAGGTTGCCTTTATTGATGTGAATATTTGTTTACTCAAATCATAGTACTGCAATAAAATTGGTAGATATGTATCATTTAATCAGTAAACTATCACATAATTTAGAAAATCTAGAAGCTTGTTAATCTAAGGGAAATATTTTATTTCCTTAATTTTCTGTGTTCTTTTGGGTTTTATTTTTTTAGATGCAAAAGAAAACTATGAGGCTTTGCTTTTTATATTTAAGACTCAATTCCAGGATGAATATGGTTAAAAAGATATCAAAGAAGACTTGACTCTCAATTATATGCTAAGAGAAAAACACACAATTATGAAAGAGTAAAAACACTAAATGGTAATTTGGTTTATATTCTTACTTTTATGTTACATTTACTTCATTCTCTTTTTCTCATGTGTGTGTGTGTGTGTGTGTGTGTGTGTGTGTACGTATATGTGATTGAGTGTATGCATATGTGTGTAAGTGTGTGTGTATGTATGAATGTATGAGTGTGTGCATATGCGTGTGAGCATGTGGTGTATGTATAGGTGTATGTGTGTGAGTTTCTGTGTATGTATGTGTGTGAGTATGTATATGTATGTGTGTGTGAGAGAGTATGTGTATACATGTGTTTGCATGTGTGTGTTTGTGACTGTGCATGTGTATGTAGATGTGTCTGTAGAAGTCAGGGACTAGTTGTGAATGTGCATTTTTTTGTTCTATTGTGAGTGTCCTGAGGTTTAACTCAGGTCATTAGGCTTATTGATGAATGTCATTATTCACTAAATAATCTTTTCAATCTGCCATGTAGTCTTTAATTTCTTGTTACAAAATTATAGTACCTCAGGAGTAGGTCTGAAAGGATTTTGTTTGAAGTAGTTCACTGATTTAAGTTGATAAAATATAATGAATAACATTAGACATATTTTGGGCCATTTAAAATAACACAAATATTTATTGCTAAACAATCTTGTTCTTATAACTTGATTTTGCAAGTTGTTTTTTAGTACTCATCAAGAATTCCAAAATTTAGGATCATTATGTTAACTTTTGTGTGTTAAATGTCTCTCAATGTCCCATACATTGATGTCTTTGTCACTAGTGAAGGGCAAAGATGAAAGGTTTAGGAAGTAGAGCTTACTTGAAAGAACTAGGCTCATTGAGGAGGTGTCTTTAGAAGGGTCACTATGGTCCCATCACTCTGTCTTTTTCTCTGGTTTATTTTCAGGCCATTGTAAGATGAGAAACTTGTTTATACCATGCTCTTCAAAATGATGCTAAGCCTCACTTCAAGCCCAAAATGATGGGGAAATTGGTTGTGTATAGAAACCCCTGAAAATGAGATCAAAATAGATGTTTCATCCCATTTTTCTTATCATGGACACCTTGTCATAGAAACAGAAACATAGTTTATATCTAACAGTCCCTGGAAAGTTAAGACTTCTTTAAGAATCATAAACAGGACTTGTACTAGTCTTTTGGTGTTCTTGTTTTGTTTTGTTTTCTAATTGCAGTAATCATTACTTTTATTAAGTAGCTCAAAACTGATATTCTCAAATTTTTCCTAAGAATGCAAATAAGTTATGTGCATAACATGGAAATGTTTCTGTATGATAGAAATAAAGAAGTAGTACATAGCTTGTTACTATTTCTCCATCTTTTCACTAATTCAATTAGTTAATTTATTTGATAATTTAGGGATGTATGTGTATGAGTTTTGCATTTCAGAGGTGGATGTCAGAAAATAACTTCTGAGGTACTTTTCTTGTTTTAATACATGGATTCTGGGCCTAGAAATCAGTTCTTCATTCCTGACAGAAAATGATTTTCCCTTACTGATCCATCTTGCAGGCCTTATTATTTATACATTTTAAGCTATATATTTGTACTTCAGATTTTTTGATTCACATAAGTAAATCAGAATATATATAACTTTGTTTTGTTTATTTACTTGGTGGATGTGGTTGGCCAAGTAATAAGATTTAAGCATGAATTTTATTTCAGGAATATTTTTGTAAATATGGTGAGTAATGTCATGTCCAGGAACAGTATAAGATTGTTTAACATAGTATTGGTTTAATTTCCTTGACATTGAAACAAATGGAATATAATCTTAGATTTATACTCACTTTATATTTTAAGGTGTATTCACTGATCACAGCAATGGCTGACTATACAGTCAATCTAATAATAAAGTGTTTGCTAAGTTCAAGTTATTTTCCATTCTTCTTTTTTGAACATCTTACACACATATACATACATTCACGCGCACACACACACACACACACACACACTCACACATACAGACAGAGAGAGAGAGAGAGAAACAGAGAGACAGAGAGTCAGAAACAGAGAGACAGAGACAGAGAGACAGAGAGACAGAGAGAGAGAGACAGAGAGACAGAGAGACAGAGAGACAGAGAGTCAGAAAGAGACAGATAGAGAGACAAAGAGACAGACAGAGAGACAGAGAAACTGGCAATGTTTTGTTATGATTTATGGTTGAAGATATTTCATAATTTTTTTAAAGAAGGTTTTGTAAAAGGCCTTTAATCTGGATAGTATATTTCATATGGTTTTCTTCTTATATTTTAGGCCCCCTGTAATTAATTTCACTTGCAATCTAATATATCACAGAACACATATTGAGAATTACAGTAGTTTGCCTCTGTAGCATAAAATAATGACTTAAATTTAAATTAATATCAAAGTAATTGGATGTCATTAATCTAAAAAATCTAATCACAAATATTTTACTGCTTAAATTAAGTAGAACAATAATATAATTATAAATAATGCTCATTAAGGTATTATAAAACATAATGTTCTTTGAAAACAGTGAAACACTTTCTAGTTATTGCAATTTTTGATGTTTTCTCATAAGCTTATACAATTTGGCAAGTATGACTTATTTATATTATTATATATGATAATATATACGTATGGATGGATTATTACTGTCAAAAGAAATAATTATAATATGATATATTTCTTAAAATTTTGCTTGTAATATCACTTTTTGATTTTTTTTTTTTTTTGCAAAAGCCAGGAGCTGAGGCAATAAAATCAGGACAAAAAGTCAGTTCTAAGGTCATTAATAATGTTCTCAAGATCCAAGAAATCTTTAGATACTTAAGAATAACCCAAAGCTGGGGACTTGGGCTTTTAAGACTCATTAACTATTTAGCAGGTATTAAGGAAAAGCTTTTGGCAATAATATTTGCTACAAAGGACCATGCTTCAGTGCCTCCATACAAAAATAACTTTGGAGATTTGATTGATTTATTTTGGGTGACTTTGTTTTGTTTAGGAAAAGTAGTACTATAATTTTACTAAGTTATTATTTTAATTTATTTGAAGATAAACTTACAGTGTATTTTTAAGTGCTGGCAAATATACAAATACAGACAGAAGACAGGATATAGCTTTAAAAATATTTCCTTGTATTGATTTTCATGTTCTCATTACTAAAGATTTTGATGGGAAAATAAATTTAAATTACAGCTCTGAAATATTGTGACTAGGAAAATGTCACTGGTGAGTTTAACATCAAATAAATACAACTATTGACATAATCATAAACTGTTTATGAATCATTGAGTATATGCCACCATGCTAAAATGTCACCAGCAAAATGAATATTGTTTCTGCTGTGGAGCCTCCAGCTTACCTGGAAGTCTATGCTATAAGAGAAAATGTCAGAAGAGTATTTGCAGTATACCAAGATTGGTTAGCCAATTATCTTCTATTGGTGGTAACCTAAATATTACTGTGAATAAAAGTCTATGTATTAACAAAAATCCAGGACTACGTAAGTGAAATATTCTGCTTAAATAATAACAACTACTTTATATCAAACAACAATCATTTATTCAAAATCACCTCTGTAGTGCTCTTTAGCATTTCAAATTTCTACCTGCTGTATTAGGAAGACACATTCTGCAAATATATCAAAGAAACCAACAACTTTAATACATAATTAGCACATTACAAGGGTTGATTTAATGTAAACTTGCAACTTGTAGGCAATTTTTTAGTAGTGGACCTCACCTGAGAAACTGTGTTGATTGTGTTAATTAACCTGTGAATACCCACGCAAAACCTGGTCAGCTCCTTTCAGTAGTAGCCAAGATAAAAATTTGTGGCAGAATGAACAGTTTTGCTGGATCAGTATATCCTCTTGCTTCCTAGTTGATGTATCCTATTACATCTGCTGCTGATTCCTTTGCTCATACCAGAACCAGATCTCTCCAGTAATCCTACAATTTTTAGATGCCAAAGAGCTAGTGTTGAAACACCCAGTCTGGTACCGAACACCTAACAGATTCTGGCTTATCAGTATAAGACAGTTATTGTGGCATTAGTCTTATTATGAAAATAACTGGGCTTCAATCCTACTTACAAAATAATCACAGGAGGTAAAGAAAGGAAGGGATCAGGGAGGGAAAATGGAGGGGGAGAGAAAAAGGGGAGCAGGATCACGTATGGGAAGGGACAGGAGGAAAATACAGAGGTCCAGGAGAATGATTATAAATATGTAGCAGTGGTGGGAGGGGTGGGGAATTGAAGGAGGGGACCTCTAGAAAGTCCCAGAGGTACTAGCAATAGAATAGATGCAAATAGTAAAGGAACAAGCACCTTAATACTTGCATGTAATTAAAATGGCATAAAAGCAAAAAGGAGGAGGAAGGATGCGATAAGGTGGGAAAATGGAGAAAGGGGGTGGCATCTGAAATGTAAATAAATAACATATCCAATAATAAAAGAAAATAAAAGTCCCAGAGGCCAGGGAGGCAAAAGCTCCCACCATCTATTGGGGATGACATTTGTCAAAATACTCAACAGAAGGGAGATAGAATTTGAAAAGACTACTTTCAGTAGATAGGCAAGGCCCCTATTTGAGGGATTGGGCCATGTACCCATCTTAAAAATTTTAATCCAGAATTGTTCCTGTCTAAAGGAAATTCAGGAATAAAAAATGGAGCAGAAACTGAAGGAACTCCCACGTTGGGATCTATCCAGTCTCCATACACCAAACCCCAACACTACTGCTGATGCCAAGAAGTACTCAAAGACAGCAGCCTAGTATGGCTGTCATCTGAGAAGCTCTACCAGCACATGACTAATAAAGACTCAGATTATTACAGCCAACTATCAGACTGAGCTCAGGGACCCCAATAGAAGAATTAGGGGGAAAACTGAATGAGCTGAAGAGAATTGCAACCCCATAGAATGGGCAGGGGATTTGCAGACGGGAAACCAGGAAGGAAAACAACATTTGTCATGTAAATAAATAAAATAATAAATAAAAAAAGGCAGGAAGGAAGGAAGGAAGGAAGGAAGGAAGGAAGGAAGGAAGAAAGGAAGGGAGGAAGGGAGGGAGGGAGGGAGGGAGGGAGGGAAAGAAAGATAGGAAGGAAAAGAAAGAAAGAAAGAAAGAAAGAAAGAAAGAAAGAAAGAAAGAAAGAAAGAAAGAAAGAAAGAAAGGAAGGAAGGAAGGAAGGGAGAAAGAAAGAGAGAGAGAGAGAGAGAGAGAGAAAGGAAGGAAGGAAAGAAGGAAGAAAGAAAGAAAGAAAGAAAGAAAGAAAGAGAGAAAGAAAGAAAGAAAGAAAGAAAGGAAGAAAGAAAGACTGAGGAACTATGGGCTCTCAGTCTCTCAGGTGTGTGGCAACTGTTGTTTCTATTTCAGTGCAAGCTGATTTGTTTCTGTTGTTTCCATCCACAGTATGCGGTTGCATACACACATGTCGATTATATTACTATATAATATTAGAAGAGTAGTGGTGCTTTGAATAAATATGTCCCGTACCATAGGCTCCGGAGTGGTACTAATAGGAGCTGTAGCTTTATTGGAGAAAGTGTGCCCCTGGGCTTTGTGGTTTCAAATGCTCAAGCTAGGTAGGTCCAGTCTGTCTCTCTTCCTGCTGTTTGTCAATCCTGATTTAGAACTCTCAGCTGTCGATCTAGCACCATGTCAGCCTGTGGCACCAAGTTTCCTGCAATGATTATAATGGATTAAACCTCTGAAATGTAACCTAATCCCAATTGAATGTTTTCCTTTCTAAATGCTGCTGTGGTCTGGGTGTCTCTTAACAGTAATAAAGCACAAATTAAAACAGTACATATGTAACATAATATATAGTTTTATAATATATGTTATTCATTATAGATATTAATTTTGTTTTAGTCAAATAAAACAATCAAAGTTAGGTGTTTTAAGCAGTAGCATTTGCCTGCATAGCTGGGGATATTTCAGTTGGCTATTATAAGGAGACCCCAGCGCTACAAAAAATAAAAATAAAATAAATCATAATTTGGTTTGTTTTATTACTTTAGTTAAAAACACACTGATTTAGAATAATTTTTATGTCAAATTATATTTCCATTTAATTTGGTTTATTTTGATACGTAATTAAATACTTAGCATGGACCCCTCTTTCTACCTGGAGATGGCTGTTGGCCACTGGCCTGGGGAGTGAAAGCAAGTAGAGGCAGAAAGCAGGGTTTAGACAGCTGTGAGTATGGACAGTATATAAAGATATTGCTGCCTCCAGACAAGTCCACTTTACTGTTTCAGGGATAGTATATAAGGAATTTTTATTTTTATTTTTATTTTTTTTAGCCTGGAGAGGGTTAATTGGTCATAGCATCAAGAGATCAGGAAGGGCTGAGTGGTTATATTCCAGCACCTATATATCATTCAGGCTTGAAGCCTGACTAGGATGTGTGTGCTGAGTTATGCTAGCTTGAAGAGAGCTCTGTACAAGGACACTTCTCAGAGAAGGTAGAAAAGGCCAGCCATCTGTGTTAAGGGACACTCTCCAGACACAGACAGAGAGAGACAGGGAAACTCTGCTGAGCAAAGGATTGTCTCATTTTGCACCAATCTCTTAAAGCTGTCCAGTCATGGGGGACTGCTACCTTAATAGCAAGATTCCCCAACAACTTTGTACCTGTATAAATGATATAATGTTCTACTTTTTTCTGGTTTCTTCTAGTCCCTACCTAAAAATTATAATGCGAATAACTCATGACTTTACTTCTCCCGTACATCTCTATCCAGTCACAATTCAAGGACTTATATTTCTCCATTCACTTGGATACAATACAAATTAAAGCACAGCTTCGGATTATTCAGACTCACTGAAGGAGAATCTCAACTGTCACTCCTCAGGCCTCTATGCAGCTAGAAGATAAAAGATTTGTCATATCTCTAATTACAGAACAACAATTGTGGTTACCTTTTCAAAAGAGTATGGGATAATGAGATCGGAGGACAGAAACTGGCTAAGGAAATTTAGGGAAAAAAAAAAAGAAATAGAAAAAAAGAGTGAATCATAGGCAGAGTCATAGCTACCTGTCCCCTGAACCTTCACACAGCCGATACCCTGTTCTGACAGCTATCTGTACTCCCCCTGAACACTCATGGTCCAGTGTCATCCCCTTCCCCACATCCTGCCTTTTTGTGTGTATAACCCCTATGTGAATAAGTAAAAATTAGGATTTGATTTAAAAAAATAAAATAATAAAAAAAGAAATATTTGAAAAAGGATTACAGTCTGTACCTAATTATGTGAGTGAATCAGGATTTTCTTGATACATTGAACCAAGAATAAAATATAAATACAAATGGCAAAAAAAAACCCTCAGCAAACTAGCCAGCATCTCTCTTGGCAAGAAAATATATATTTCTTTGTGTCTCTAATCAGCCTACTCCTTGCTAGATCCCAGACATAAAAGAAGTATTTAGAGGCTCTGATTTATCACTATGTTCCTAAATGATTTTAAGGTTACCATTCTAAAGGGTAAGTTGAGGTGGTTCGAGTGAAAACGGTCGGTCCCCATTGGTGCATAGGGAGTGGCCTTATTGGAGATGTACCCTTGTTGAAATAGGTATGGCTTTGCTGGAGGAAGTTTGTCACTGGGGGGCTGGCATTGAGATTTCAATTGCTCAAGCAAGGCCAAGTGTTAGTCTTTTTGCTGATTCCTTATCCAGATGTAGAATTCCCAGCTCCTTCTCCAGCATCATGTCTTACTGTACACAGCCATGCTTTCCACGATGACAAATAATCTCTGAAATAGTAAGCCATCCCAATTAAGTGGTTTCCTTATTCAGTAATAGAAAACCTAGCTAAGACATAAGTAATGATGGCAATAGAGCAGTACTAAATACCAATTAAGGGAAAACTCCTGGTCAAGAGAATAGAATCTTTACATGGGAGAAATAAAATTCCTGTTGTATAAGCCAATCCACCTGGATGACAGAACCTCTGGAAGGAGAGAATATTTAGGAAAGCAAGCTTGCTCTAAGCCATGCTAAAGAGATAAGCATTAGAATCCATAATATGAGAATCCTTTCTGTTATACAGATTGAGTTTATTATTTTAGGGATATATGTGTAATATGTATTTAGGATATCTACAAATCTATATCTATATCTATATCCTGAACCATGGTGAAGGTGGGGGTATAGGTACTCAGATTATAGATTAGCCCTATTGTTTGTGTTATATGGATTCTCAAAATGTGAATTCAGGTCCTAATGCTTCTTCTTCAAACTCTTTATTACCCACTGAGGCATCTCCACATTTCAATTAATATTTTTTTTTCATGTAAGAAATCTGTCAATAGGCTCAATATCATAATAGAAGTGAAAAAAGGGGGTTGAATTTAATTACGTTATCTAAAATTGCTCAGTTCATAAAAGTGGATGAATATAGTCCAGGAATCTTTGAATGCTTAAAGAAATCCATTCCTTAAGACCTACAAAGAAAAGTATTTGGGAACAGGAAAGTATTTGAAGTAACTGTAGTGACTATTATTAACTGTAAAATCGGTTAAGAATGCCTGAGAGACTGCTAGAGCAAAATGGGGTGTTTCTCTATTGATATTTGCAGTCACAGTTAGATCAAAAGCACTATGAGCTCATGAATGACTTTCTCCACTGAATAAAAATTTGAATAGAATTTGTGAGCTAAAGGGACTGTGAAAAATGAAGACTTGCCTTTGTATGTATAACTTGGCCAGGCTTTCCTGTTAAGGGTTCTCTCTGCTTTCCCTCTCTGATGTGGTGAGCAGCAGGATTTTTCACACACATCCTCTTTACTATGATATTCTGCATAAGCACATGAGGCCAAATGAACATGAATTAAGCACTCTAAAACTGTTAGACAAAATAATTTCTCATTTTTCTAAGGTATTTTTTATAAGGATTCAAAATATATCAAATAACGAAATGCTTTCTGAATTTTTGCAAATGTGAAAAAAATTATAGTTTATAGAACCAAGAAGTCAAATAATACCCAAATTAAATAAACTTAAGAAAATAACCTTTACTAAGAATATAATTAAACATGCTATAGTACACATTACAACAAAGAGATAATTTGAGAAGACATTAAAATCTAGAACAATATTTTAACTTTCCCTTGAGTCTTTTCTGAAATAAGGCATAAATCTAAACTAGAAAAGGTTATATTGACCTTTGCATCTCTAGACCCTTGTGTGACAGGTGCTCTGCCCTCAGGAAAGAAACACCTCATTGAATGCCAAAAACATATCAACAGGCCTTAGCACATTGCTTCTAGTTTACGACTGTTAAACAACAGCCCTCATCATCCTCCAATTATGTTCTGTCTGGCTCTCTATGAATAAAGTGCTTTTATGTTAACTAGGAAAGCTTTTCTGTCACATGTGAATCTTAAGTAAATTTTTGTGACACTTTTTTATATTTTTATTTATATAAACTCTCAGTTATGGGTCATTTAATGCTTGAGAAAAATATTTTAGTTTTTTTTCTTCTACATTGATAAAAAACAGAAAAAAAATCCAACAAAAAACAACTGGAGACTTATTGCATATACATTATTTAGAAAATCAAAAAGAAACAAATAGTATTTGGCAGGGCCATTTGACAAGTGAATTCTGAATGGCTTTGACACTACTCACAAAAACAAACCTGGTATGAATGGCGGAGAACTAACAAAGAGCTGCTTTTATTTGAGGAGTTATTGGCAACTCCTGGCTGCTGGGTGAGGAAGTCAGGATTTTGTTTTGTTTGGGGGTAGAGGGAGGGAGGAGGGATAGAACCCCTGACAGGATCCCTATGTTCCAACAGATGGCACCACACTCATGTACATGCAAGCAGCATGGCGGGCTATTGGTACAAGCATTCCTGATATCCATGGATTCATCATAAGTCACGTTCTCATATCCACAAAAGAAAACAAAGCCATTGTAGAAATACACACCCCAAGTAATATATTTACTACACATCCCTACACCTAAGGTTCAGAGGGTATCTATTTTCTAAGACCTCCCTGTAGAGAGGTTAGACTGGAAGAGCTGTAGTATCAAGGTATATGCTGAAAGGTGGTGCTTCCACTTATGTCATGGAATTTGTAGCCATAGTGTCACTTAAACAAGACTTAAAATTGACAAAGCCAATCAACAAACTTCTGAAGTTTGGAGAACCCACACAAGGACCTGCCCCTAGGTAAAGAACTATAGGCAATTGATAACTGCTGAGATAACTTCTAATTCCACTGAATTAAAATCTCATCCCATGATCCAACAGCCCAAGAAAAAGTTACTGTGTAAGGAGGGATGATTGACACAAATTACCAAAAGGGAAATTGGATTATTCCTTAACCATGGAGTAAGAAAGACTCTGACTAGAGTGTAAGACATCATTTAGATCCTTTCATCTCCTGTGGTTACAGTCAATGGAATATTACAACAAATTGATCTAGGATGAATGACAGAGAACAGACTCTTCAGGAATGTGTCACTTTTATGAAAAAGAGAGCCAAAACCTGCTGAGAAGCATGCAGAGGGTAGAGATAATACAGAATAGGTAGTAAAGGCAGGTGAAAATACCAGCTAAGGCCATGTGTCCAGTTACAGAAAGAAGGACAATAATTGTGATGAGTGTTTCAGCCTTATTACGTTAAAAATATGTTTGAAACACCCATGCTCCGGTGTCATCCCCTTCCCCACATCCTGCCTTTTTTGTGTTTATAACCCCTGTGTGAATAAGTAAAAATTATGATTTGATCTAAAACACACACACACACACACACACACACACACACACACACACATATATATATATATATATATATTACTTTAAAATATGTTTGAACAGATGTTTGATATCTCAGTTTCTTTAATAAGTAACTTTGCTATGTTTATGTTTAAGATAACTAAAAAATGTCTCTCAAGAAATATTGCCACCTCTTCTAAATGTATAATGCATTTTCTTTTCTTTTAATACATTTTCAGTTGTATGAGGGATAAGTATATTGTGTTAAGAATAACTAGAATAGAGTCAAATATATAGTATATATCCCATGTAATTGTACCCATGTAATTGTACATGGGATAGTTATATCATGTTAGATATAACTGTAACCTTGTTATTGTTTTCATTAGGAAATTAAGTACGACAAAAAAATATAAAATTATGTGTCAAGTTGATAAGTGATGGATTTGTGATGGCTAGTGTTAGTTTCAAATTTGACTGCATCTGAAATTAACTAAATTTTGGGGAATTTTTTCCTTAATTAAATCTTTTGAAGTGAGAAGACCCTTTTCTAACCTCGATCCTAGGTATAGGAAGATACATCTTTAATCTAGATCTTTTGAGATATGGAGATCCATTTTCAATCTAGACCACATCTTCCATTGGCAGCCTATACAAGGACATGGAAGAAAAAATTTGTTCTCTTTCTGCTTACTTGTTCTCTATTTCACCAGCAAGTCCATTCTTTCATTTGCATTAGAGCCTAATTCACTGGGATTCTGGCATATACATACAGAAGATCAAGTGAGACATTGAGCATCATGAATGAAACAGCTACTGGATGCTTGGACCTCCCATTAGAAGACAGCCATAGATTTATTAAATGCAGAACCACAGGTTGTTAAACCATTGTAATAAATCCTGTTTCTATATACATATACATTCATTTTATAATTTATGTTCCTCAAGAAAACCTTAACTAATACAGACATAATTCTTATTCAGTTTACTACATTTTTTAATTTAACATTTTATTCATTTTTTTCTTGTTTTTTACTAGCAATTTCCAATCACCTCTCTGTAATTTTTACTGAGAACAATGTACAATAGAAGTGGAAAGTGCACTTTTTTCTAGATGTCATTCAAAGTTTCAATCCAGACTCAGGAGAAATTACTCTCTTGATTTGTACTGCCCACCACAGATTTTTTTTTCTAATGGGGTTTTTTGAGACAGAGTTTCTCTGTATAGCCCTGGCTGTCCTGGAACTTACTCTGTAGACAAGGCTGGCCTCAAACTCAGAAATGCACCTGCCTTTGCCTCCCAAGTTCTGGGATTAAAGTGTGTCCCTACTGCCAGGCCCACCATGAATTTAAAATCCCTTGTTGCTGAACTTGGGTTTTGGTTTCCATTGAGAGAAAACATGAAATTCCTATACATGCATTTGATACTGTTGCAAGCATATTGTTAAGGTGGTTTACTTAGGAATGTACCTCATAGACTCAGGTGTTTGAATGCTCGGTCCATAGGGATTGACACTGTTAGGAGGTGTGGCCTTATCTGAGTAGGTATGGTCTTATGTCACTGTGGTACCTGTGTGTCACTGTGTACATGGGCTCAAGCCAGATTTCCTTTAGCATTCTTCCTATGCTGCCTGCAGATCAAGATGTAGAACCCTCAGTTCCTTCTCCAGGACCAAGTCTGCCTGCATTCCACAATGTTTCTTGCCATGATAATAATAGACTAAACCTCTGAAACTATAAGCCATCACAAATTAAATGTTTTCCTTTATAAGTATTGCCATAACCATGGTGTTTCTTCATAGCAATAGAAACCTTAAGACAAACAGATGCTTGTACCAGGGACCGGGGTACTGCTTGGATGAGTCTGGCTGTGCTTTTATTAAGAGGAATATGGATATTAGGACTTTTAATTAGAAATGTAGTTTAAGTTGCGCATAATAGAAGCATGGATATCAGTGCTGCTGAGGCTTATTTGAATTGTGGGGGCCTGGCTCAAGAGGATTCAGAGTAGAAGAATTTTAGTGTGTCACCTAAAGACTGTTTATAATGAGCATGGTAAAAAGAAAATAAATGTCTTTTAGAAATGTAAAATAGTTTAGTTAAGACCTCTACTACCCCCAAGGCTGCACTTGATAACCAGAACTCAATAATATCATTCATATAAAACATAGTCCTAGAACCCCATGACACCCACTGGACAGTAGAGACCAAGAGTAATGAATTGTTCTCCATGTCTGAAGAGACAACACCTTTGTCTGCCTGCAGATAAAAGTCTTCCCCACAATCCTGCAACTGGAGAGTCTCCACCAGAATCCTCCAACTAGAGAGTCTCTACCAGAATCCTGACGTAATCAGAGACTTTTTTTAGAAACTGTACCTGACCTTCAGCTAAGATTTATTGCAAATGTCAAGAAAGCCTCAATTAAATGCTTTTCTTTATATGAATTTCTATACTCGTGGTGTCTCTTCACAGCAATAGAAATCTTAACAGAGATACTATTTATCATAGAAACTATATTTTTTAATATGAAAACTTATTTTTTCATCTGTTATAACATTTGTTACCTTAAAAATTTATCTTTACTCTAAATTATGCTCTTCATATTTAACAATCCATTAAGAGTTTACTATGCTTCACTACAAAACAGTTTTATATGTTACTGTTTAATCATATGTCACATTTGATTTTCCACATTCATATCCTAATTTATTTATGTTCTTAAAACTGATATCATGAATCAATCCTTTTCCCAAATAAATTTTACACAATATAATCTAAGATATTATTTAAGTATCACTTGTCATTTAAAATTATACTTGCATATGTATATATTAAATTAAACAAGGAACATAAATGGTATTCAGATCATAGATA
This sequence comes from Grammomys surdaster, assembly GCF_004785775.1. Lineage (NCBI taxonomy): Eukaryota > Metazoa > Chordata > Mammalia > Rodentia > Muridae > Grammomys > Grammomys surdaster. The sequence goes on along the minus strand of NW_021604597.1, from coordinate 20,425,289 downwards.
TTCATATTTAAATATTGCTAACTTTTCAAAGAAAGTTCAATGCAATGAATTGGTTTAATACAATATGGAAATTTTAAATTGAATATCATATATCAGATTGTCTTTAGTTGGTAATATAATACACTGTGTTGTTGCTATTTCCTTTCTTTTTTCTTTTTCTTTCTTTTTTTTGGGGGGGAGGTTCGAGACAGGGTTTCTCTGTATAGCCCGGCTGTCCTGGAACTCACTCTGTAGACCAGGCTAGCCTCTAACTCAGAAATACACCTGCCTCTGCCTCCCAAGTGCTGGGATTAAAGGTGTGTTCCACCACTGCCTGGCTTGCTATTTTTTTTTAACAAAAATATACTTCTTGTGCTTATACAAACACATAGAGCAGAGAGTAAGGTTCAAAATATCTGTGAAAAGGTAAAGTTAGCAATGTATATTGTCTTTCTCACCTAATGTTTATGTGCTATGTTTAATTTTATTGGATTGCTCTGAAGAACATTGCGAGTTGTCAGTTATAATAGAAGTTAACTATATGTGACCCTTCATATCTAAGATTTATTTTCTTATTTCTAAGTCACTTCCTCTAAGGATTTCCTATTTAAAAGAATAAAGAAATTTGTTACCAAAGAACAGACATTTGTGAGGGTGTGAATCTGCTGTATGACACATAATTTTGTTGATTCTATTGGATTTTTTTTTTTTTTTGCTGAGAAATGTCTTGGTTTTTAATGAGAACTCAGATACAGTTAAAATTTCAGTATATTTAGTTTTTCATGAAGGCTTTGAAGGATATATGCAATTATGTTAATGAAATCATCAATTCCCTCTTTCAAAGAGGAGCCATGAGACATATCTCAAGCAAGAATAAGTTGACTTCTCAAAAATAGAGATTTTTTTTCTCATATATCTCAAAGTGTTTAAAAAGTTGGCAAATTTCATGAATTACATTTAAAATGAATGATACAGTAAATTATATGCTCAAAGAATCTTCCTCTATTCTTTTACAGAATAGAATACATTGCTAGTATGCTCCGGTGAATAAAACAAAAAAAAAGAGTAACATATTATGACTTGTTAGGGAAAGTCCCCAGTGAGCTCTAGTAATATCCATCCAAATGGGCAGAGGTTATTTAATGTTGAAACAAGCTTTGGGGACTTTCTTCTTAACCATAGAGTAGAATAAATGAATCAACTAAGTCACTTCCTTTCTAGTCTAACACCAGTGAAGAAATAATAACAATATACAAGCTGAAAACTGTATTCCTAAATACAAACAGTATAAAAAACACCATATATTCATTAAATCACTGGGAAATGAGTAAAGATGAAGCTAGGATTTGATTCTTATTTGACTTGTATCCTTATTAGCACTGAAACATGTAATGAGAGAATGGTAGTGGGATAAATTGAAAGAAAACATTATTTATGTATAGGTTCTTTGTTTCATCTAGCAAGCCAATTTCCAGCCTACAGTAATTGACTATCAATATTCTATTTATATGTTTTAGCAAGCCACCATATTGTTCATGTCTGTAAATTTACTAGCATAAGCTCAGTGAGAACAGGATTTAGGGAATGAACCCATAGTGAGAAAGTAAATTTGTAAGTCTTTAAAATTTGTTGTGCCCAATTTAACATAAGAATCAGAAGTGATATTGATTATGTGCACTTGGAAAACATGACACAGGCATCATTATGCATTGTCTATGACATAATAAAAAAATTTATCACAGACTAAGATTAATGTTGAATGGTGACAGATTTGTATGGATACCATAGCTAATAAAATTTAGTCAATTCACCCAAGGTCTCATAGCAAGTAATTGCTAGAGACAAATTTAGATTTTTCTCTGAACTCTATCAGTAATATCTGTGATTTTACTCTATGGGTTATGCTTCAGTGCCTGAAAATTATATTGAGTTATATAGGCATCAACTAAGTCACTTCCTTCTACTCTAATTCCAGTGAAAGAAATAACAATAGCAAAAATTAAAATTGGCTCAATATGTATAATTCAAATTGTTTTCCTTTTATAATTTAATAATTAATTTTAATTGGTTTTATGAAATAAAAATTGCTTGTATTTTCTTTCTTATACTTCTTCTCCTAAGAAGAGCACACCAACTGACAGTCTAACACTAAATTGCCACCCCTGAAAGCATACATACGACTTACAAGTAACATTTAACATACTGAATAATGTAGGAATGTATATACATATAAATAAGCATACACATATATAGTAACAATTCATGAAAACAGAGACAATAAATTTCAAAAAGCAAGGAGAGGTATATGTGAGATTTTGCAGGGAGAAAAATGATGGGAATTTTTGTAATTATATTATAGTTTCAGAAATAAAAAGTAAAGGTATATAAACTATTAAAATTTAGCTAAAGATAATTACTATATCTATTTGAGTAGACTATGAATTTAAGAAATAATGAATAATAAACAAAATTTGTAATATATAACTATTTTAAGTTAATGCAAAAGTAAAACAGTCAAGACTTTACTGAGATTATTAATACTGATTATAAAAGTGTAAATGAGCATATAGTAAAATAAGCTGCTTTCTTAGTTAGACCTCTAGTGCTGTGATAAGATAGCATGACCAAGGCAACTAATAAAATAAAGTTAACTGGGCTTATGGTTACAAAGGTTGAGAGTCTATGATGACTCAAGGCAGTTGTAGCTACTGTGGATAATAATTATATCATCATCCATGAAAATGAAGGACAGAGAATAGCAGGAATTGAGCAAGTCTGTAAGTTTCAGAGCCTATCTCCAACGACAAACCTCCTGCCACAAAAAGGCTTATCTTCAACTGTTTCTCAAACAGTTCCATCAATTCACAGCAAAATATTCAAACATATGATTAAATGAATGTCATTGCTATTTAAATCCCCACTCTCTGCACCACTCAACCAAGGCATATGAATAGACTATAATGCAAAGCGCATTTAGTCCAATTTCAAGAATCCTCATATTCTGTCACATTCTCAACAACATTTAAAGTCCATAGTCCAAGTCAAGTATGAGACTCAAGATGATCTCTAATTTTTCTTATTTATTTATTTATTTATTTATTTATTTATTTATTCACTTTAGATATCCATTGTTGCCTCCCCTTCTCCCAGTGATTCTTCACTCACATAGTCCCTCCTCCCATCTCCTATCTCCTTCTCCTCTGAGAGGGTGACATCCCCCCTTGTTACATCAAGTCTCTGCAAGGCTAGGTGCATCTTTTTTCAGTGAGACTAGACAAGGCAGGCCAGTTAAGGAAACTGGATGCACAGGCAAGCATCAGCTATAGGGATAGCTCCCAAGTTGTTGGGATACCCCTCATGAAAACCAAGCTAAACACTGCTACAATGTACTACACACCTTGCTTGATGGTTCAGGATAGCAAAAACTATTACCAAAAATAAAAATCTCGGGTAAACACCATCCCTGACCTCAATCTGTACTACAGAGCAATAGGGATTAAAAACTGTGTGGCATTGGTACAGAAAGGTAGATCAGTAGAATAGAATTGAAGATCCAGAAACAAACCCACCCACCTATGGTCACTTGATCTTTGAAGAATAGCCAGAACTATCAAGTGGAAAAAAGATAGCATTTTCAACAAATGGTGCTTGTTCAGGTAGAAGAATGAAACTTGATCCATTTTTATCTCCTTGTACAAAACTCAAGTCCAAGTGGATCAAGGACTTCCACATAAAACCAGATATGATGTGTCTAATAGAAGAAAAAGTGGGAAAGAATATTGAACATATAATCTCAGGGGAAATAATTCTTAAGAGAACACCAATTGCTCAGGCTCTAAGATCAATATTTGACAAATGGGAATTCATAAAATTGAAAAGCTTCTGTAAGGCAAAGGATACTGTCAATAGTACAAAGCAGCAACCTACAGAGATGGGAACATATCTTTACCTATCCTACATCCAATAGAGGGTTAATATCTAAAATATACAAAGAACTCAAGAAGTTAGACTCTCAAGAATCAAATAACCCTTTTAAAAATGGGATATAGAGTTAAACAAAGAATTCTCAGTTGAGGAATCTCAAATGGCTGAGAAGCACCTAAAGACAGGTTCAACATCTTTAGTCATTAGGGAAATGCAAATCAAATTGACCCTGAGATTCCACTAAACATCAATCAGAATGGCTAAGATCATAAACTCAGGCAACAGCAAATACTGGAGAGGATGTGGAGAAAGAGGAATAATCCTCCACTGCTGTTAGAATTGCAAGCTGGTAAAACCACTTTGGAAAACAATATGGCAGTTCCTCAGAAAATTGGAAATAGTTCTTCCTGAAGACTCATCTCTATCACTCCTGGGGATATACCTAAAAGGTGCCTCAACATATAACATGGATACATGTTCCACTATGTTCATAGCAGCCTTACTTACAATAGCCAGAAAAAGAAAACAAACCAAGATGTCCCACCACAGAAGAATGGATACAGAAAATGTGATACATTTATACAATGGAATAGTACTCAGCTATTAAAAACAATTACTTCATGAAATTTGAAGGCAATTGGATAAAACTACAAAATATCTTGAATGAGGCAATTCAGACACAAAAGAACATATATGGTATACACTCATTATTAAGAGGATACTAGCCCAAAAGCACAGAATACCTAAGGTATATCTCACAGATCATATGAAGCCTAACAAGAAGAAAGACTAAAGTGTGGATGCTTCAAATCCTACTTAGAAGAAGGAGCAAAATAATTATGGGAGGTAGAGAGAAGGAGAGACCAAAGAGGGACAGAGGAGAGTAAAGGAACAAAGTGAGGGACAGAAACTGAAGGAGGGGCCATCTGAAGACCACTCCACCTGAGTATCCATCCCATGTGCAGTCACCAAAGGTAGATGCTGATGTGGAAGTCAGGAAGTGCATGCTGATAAGAGCCTGATATGGATGTCTCCTCAGAGGTCTTCAAGAGTCTGACATATTCAGAGGCAGATGCTCACAACTAGCCATTGAACTGATAATGGGGTTCTCAATGGAGGAGTTAGAGAGAAGACTGAAGGAGCTGAAAGGATTTGTGGCACCATGAGGAGAGCAACAATACCAACCAACCACAGCTCCCAGGGTCTAAACCACCAGCCTGGGAACACTTAGGGAGAGATCCAGGGCTTCAGCTGAAAATGTAAGAGTGAAGGGCCCTGCTGGGCATAGATGGAAGAAGAGAACCTTGACCTCATGAAGGCTGGATGCCCCAGGGGGTGAGAATTTTGAGGGTGGGGAGGTGGGAGTTGGGGGGGGTAGATAGAGGTTACATCCACAGAGAAGAAGGAGGAGGTGTGAGGGGATAGGGGGTTCCTGGGTGGGTGGGGATGGGGTAAGGGGACAACATATGAAATGTAAATAAAACGTCCAATAAAAAAATTAAAAAAAAAAGGACAGGATTAGGCATGGGAAGAGACAGGAGAAAAGTCCAGAGTGTTTGGAACATGAATAGAAATATGGGGGTTAGGAAACAGGGGTAGCCACTAGAAAATTCCAGAATCCAGGAAAGAAAGAGGTTCCCAGGACCCAGTGGGGATGACATTAGCTGAAATACCCACAAAGAGTAGATAAAACCTGATGAGACAACCTCCAGTAGACAGACATGACACCCAATTGAGAGATGGGTCCATCCACCCTTATTTAAAAATTTAACCCAGAATTCCTCCCGTCTAAAGGAAAAACAGGGACAAAAAATGGAGCAGAGACTGAAGGAAAGCCCATCCAGAGACAGCCTCACCTTGGGACACATCCTATCTGCAGACACCAAACCCCAACACTATTGATGATGACAAGAAATGCTTGCTGACAAGAGCCTGATATAGCTGTCCTCTGTGAGGCTCTACCAGCACTTGACTAATATAGATACAGATACGTAACACTGAGCCTGGGGACCCCAATTAAAGTGTTAAGAGAATGATTGAAGGAGCTGAAAGTGGTTGCAACCCCATAGAAAGAACAATATCAACTAACTTGGCCACCCAGAACTCTTAGGGACTAAACCACCAATGAAAGAGTATACATGGAGGGACCCATTGCTTCAGGTACATATGTAGCAGAGGATTCTTTTATCTGATATCAATGGTAGGATTGGCCCTTGGCCCTGTGGAGATGTGATATCCCAGCATAAGGGGACGATAGAGAGGTGAGGCAGAAATGAGGGAGGTAGGTGCAGGAGCACCTTCATAGAGGCAAAGTAGAGGAGGTTTGGGATGGGGGTTTTGTGGGAAGGACACTAGAAAGGGGGACACCAATTGAAATATAAATAAATAAATAACCAATAAAAGAAATAAGAAATGGAAATATTATTACAGGGAAAAATGTAATGATGTAATTAAATGGAAAATCCCATTAAACACACATGTGTGCTGTGGGGCGCACATATACACATACACACACACACACACACACACACACACTTCAAAATCTCCATTTTCATAAATTTTTCTCATTAATTCAACTTAATTAAAACACTCTCTAACAATGTTTTCCATTATATCATAAAATACTAAGGTTAATGACCAAGTATATCTTATTTTAAGTGTGTTTTGTATATTAATTCTTTATTCATCTGACTCTTCCTTTGAATTCCTTACTTCTACATTATTTTGAAGAACTGTCTTGTATATTTCAGGGCTGTCACAAGATATATTATAATGATATATGCTAATAAAATTATAGCAATAGACTATTTTGTATTTATAATGGCAAAGACAACAATGTTGGATTAGATAAGTCAAAAGAAACTAGTACCTAAATCATTTACTTATAAATGAATCCATATTTTTGACCAATGATATTCCTGGAGAGTTCTAATAAAGATGATGCCAGTTTCTACTCTTGTCTATATGTCAGCATTACATGTATTATTTATTATAAGACTAAACTGTTTGCTATATTAAGAAAATAGGTCAAATATATGATTCATACAGAGCGTATTTTAGCTACTCCAAATGTTAACTAGTTCTTCAAAAATTCTCTTTGTATTCACCTTGAGTATTTTTTCTGTGAAAACTGAACCAGAATATTTCTAAAAATGGCTGAAGTAAAGACATTTGGGAATAAATGATCCAAACAAGGTATTTTTCCTACATGTTTTAACGCTTGACAGTGATAGGTATAGAGCTCTTAATATATTCCAGAAGACACCTTGGAGTAGCCACTTATAATTTTCATTTTTATAATTCAGAAATTATTTCATACAGTCCCTTCAAGAAAACCAATGTAGCAACTCGTTCTCATGTCTAGGAAAAACATTAAGTTTATAATTTAATTACCTTGTTATATATTACATAGTTGCAACAGTAAAATGAATTACCTTCTGAATTGTTCACAGCAGGAGTATTTTTAGGTTTTGTGCAATATATGTACATACACACACACACACACACACACATATATATATATATGCAATATATATATATGCAATATATATATATATATATATATATATATTGATTTGTATTTTAATGAAAGTTAGGTAAGTCTTCTTTTCATAGACCAAATTACTAAACTTAATAAATACTACTGTTATCTTTCAAATTTCTGTAATAAAAATGGTGCTTTTGTTACTATTTCTCTTTTCCAAGGTTACTTGTATGGTGACAATCCCCAAAATTTAATAAAGAAACGTTATCCAATTTGGCTGACTGGGAAAAACCATCACTTGCCTCCTCCACAAGAGTATCAATGGCACAAGTGAATGACCGTCTCAGACAGAGTGACCTTCAGAGTAGACTGGAACTCAGCAAGAAGGTGGGAGAGATGCTATAAACAAAGTATAAATCGGTTATATAGCAATTAATACAGAATTTCCAAGACACATACTGATTCGTAGGAGGAGAAACTCTTCTATTTGTAGCATTCTCATGAGTCTATATCACTAGGATAAACTTGTAGTTGTAACTATGAGGTACTTCTGCAGTTTTGAGAGAAGTTCAATCCAATTTTGTGAGATACTTTGTGTATACTCTGCTACAGAAATAAAACAGACATTATCTCTTCCCCCAATGCAGCAAACTTAATGTGATATAACATGGGGGTATCTTGAGACAAGAGTCACTTTTACATTCCACCTTGACTTAGGGTCCAGTAATTTCTGCATCTCCCCATCCTTCATCTCTCCATCCATGATCCCCCAAAATAGTCCAATACAGTCACACAACCAGCTATAAACTTACCTTTCAAACATAAACTCATATTCCCTCTCTTTCAGAAACAGGTGTTCCAGTATAGCAATGCAATCACACATATGGCAAGAAGAATCCATGTTGTTATTCCCATATGTTGACCCCACACCCAGAACTTACAAAGCAATGGATACAAAATTCTGATGTTGACCATACAAAGCTCAAGGGAACACAACGAGTCCCATACACTTGCTGCTTCAGTTACCATCAGCATAGTTTCCATCACTATTGATGTTTGCCTTTACGAGGAATAAAGACACAGTTTTTCTATGCTCATCACCTCTAAACTACTGTTCTTGCAGCAACTGATGCTCTATCATTGCAGTAAATAGGTAAATTCTTCTCTTTAGCTAATTCCATGGTATTATCATCACCATCATAGCCACCCTCACTTTATTCTGAGGACAAACTGAGTCTTGATGCCTTTACCACAACTACAGTTATACCTGAATACAAATCCCTGAGCATTCAGCAGTTCCACATCACAGTTGATATCCACAAGGTCACATGTGTCATTGGAGCTCACGTCTACAGTTCCTAATGACAACAATTCCTCTGCAAACCATGCCTTTTATCTGATGTCTACAACTAAAGGATCATCATTCACTACTGTTTGCTCCAGGTCACAAAAATCACTGCTTTACAAATATCTGCATTCTGACCAACCATTTAGTGTCCACGAATATTGGTAATAGCCCAAGAAATCATAGTAAATAAGAAGATACTTCTGATGCAGTAACATGCAAAGCTAACACATTTATGCAAACAAGTTTCCATGGCCCACTTTCAACAAAAAATTTCTATAAAATCAATTCCATTTATTTGGAAGAAGCATTGAATAACTTCAAATATGTAGACATCATTATAGAACAAGAACATACAATAAAGGATTCATGACACCTTTACATGACCCTAATTATTCTCTAGGATTGGACCTCAGATTAAAAGTAATTACAATGTACTTGAAAAGGAATTTAAAATAATGACCCCAAGGAAGCACATTGAAATGCAAAAGATTGCAAAAGCACTTCAATGAAATGCAAAGTAATTATGTTGATGAGAACTTTGATAAAGAGAAATTTTAAAAATTGAGCCAAAAAGAAATCTTGGAAATAATAAATTCAATTAATGGAATAAAAAAATTCATTTTGTAGTTTCCACAAGAGACCAAGTCAAGAAGAGAAAATAATTCATCATTCTCATTTCACTTTTCCTTCCTCGTGTTCTCTGTGTTTGTGGGAGTGAGGGCAAGGCTCACAGATGGATCAGTATGACCATGTATAGCACAAATGTCAATGTCAAAAGTCTTCCTTAGTTATTGATGCATCTTTTATTGAGGCAAGTTCTCACTACATTGAAAGCTTATTAATTCTGAAGGAATTGTTGGCTAGGAAGCCCACGGATGCCACTGTTACCACCTACCACATGCAATAGTTTTGGAGCAAGGAATACTCTTGGAGAATTCTTAATTTAGACTATTTCCTTTCAATGAATATAGGTTAAGTTTTCATAACTAATAAAGACTTTTCAGTCTGGTGGAGGGTGTTTTTGGTTGGGACAGCTTTACTGTTCATCAGAAGCTCCTTTCTTCACCCACGTATAGAGTGTTTGTCTTTCTGTTCTTCCTGAAGTCTCTTACTGTATATTTGTATAACAGTCATGAGCAGTAGTAATGGCATAACATGACTACTATGTTACCTTGAAACTCTTCTAACAAACAAATTAATTACATATAGTAGTTTCATTTAAATTCTCAAGATATAGTCTTTATGCTCTGTTGTGTTGTAGACATGAGCCTAATATGACTGACAGATGGTAGCTCTTATAGAGGAAAATATTTAATTGGAGCTGGATCACAGGTTCAGAGCTTTTTAGTTTATTATCATGAAGATAGGAAGCATGAACACAGACAGACAAGGTACTTCAGTAGTATCTGAGAGTTCTCCTTCTCTTTTATAAGCAAAAGTAAGAAACATTTAGCCTGACTTAAGCATCAGAAACCTCAAAGTCCACCCCTAATGACACATTTCTTAGATCAAAGCCACACCTACTCCAACATAGCCACAGTTGTGGCCTAATAATGCAACTATTTTGGGTCTATCAGGACTATTTTCATTCAAACCAGTACACCTAGAATTATTTCTTCTAAGTAACTCTAAAAAACTTGTCTCTAGTTGTCAAGATTATTCAGTTGTAGTGTTTTTGATGACATTATTTCATGGAATCCTTAAATCTCTCAGCACTGATGAATATATTCAATAAATCTATAAATACAAAATAAGCATCTAAAATATTATGGTTTTATGTATTAATGCCTAATTTGTTAAAAAACAAAGCAAAAAATTTTGTAATCAACAGCTAATAACTATATAATCTGGAGGAATATATTTAAATGGAGAAATGAAAGACTTCATAATAAAAACAATCAACATCTAAAGAATAAGTAAAACAGAAAATACAGAAATATTTGGTATTTATATAATAGAAAAAAGATTTTTAAAATTCTATATTACAAAAGGTGATATACATACTTGTTTCAGTGATCCAGTGGAATTCATCAAAAAATAAAAAATGCTACCATGTATATACAACTGTAAAGTATCAGACAGACATAGCAGTCTTGAGAAAAGATTTAGAATTATTGCAAGTCCAGACTTTAAATTTTACTTGGGTTATGACATTTGTGATAATGATCTTTCAGGTGTGCATATTTTCCAGGCTTGTAAATTCATGGAGGCTTCCACTGAGATTTCAAAGCAAAGGCTAAGAGTACAAATGATGTGTTATGGGGTCAGAGATCTCCAAACATTGCTCAGCAGGATAATAAACTATAAAATTATAATGAAGACCAGTGGAAGATGGGGACAGTATGTACTCCCTATCAGGGGAAGTTTGAAAAGCATCAAAAATTGCCCAAGAGAGCAACTATGTGGTCTACAACTACAAAAGCCGTAGCAGTTGCAGTGGTACAGCACTAGAAGTCTCATATCAAACTAAACTGTGTCCTAGATTCTGGATATGAAAGTTAGGCAGTAATGTTTGTTAGATTGTGTCTATCCCTTAAGTCTATCTCATTCTCCTAAACGCCTATCCCTTTCTTTCAGAATTAGAGTATTCATCACATGCCTTTCATAGAGGATTGATTATATTGTTGATTTGCCTTTGCTTTTGTCTTTGGTGAATTTGTCCTTCAAATTTTGAACAGTGTTTGGAAAATTAAAGCATTAGGTTGCATTTATGAAATTGGTGCATTTCCCATAATAAGTTTACAAGACTATTATGAGGAACAGATCAGGGTGGAATATAATTTATTTGATGAGTTTTCTCCAAAGTGATTGCCTGTAATCACATAACTTCACCTTATGGTTTATAATATTGCCATTCACATTGGAATACTTCTGTATAGGAAAGGCTATTGGGGGAGGTTTGTGGACCTTTTAGGTGGTGAGAACTCTTTTTTTTTGTTTTTTGGATATTTTATTTACATTTCAGATGTTATCCCCTTTCCCCATTCCCCGCCCCACACACGCACACAGGAATCCCCTTCCCCATCCCCCCTCCTCCTGCTTCTATGAGGATGTGCCCCCACCCATCCACTCCCACATCCCCACTCTCATATTCCCACAACTGGGGCATCCAGTCTTCACAGGACCAAGGATTTCCTTCCCCACCTATGCCCAAAAAGCCCATCCTCCCCTTCATATACAGCTAGAGCGATGGGTCCCTCCCTATGTGCTCCCATGCTGGTGGTTTAGACTCTGGGAGCTCTGATTATTGGTATTATTGTTCTCCCTATGGGGCCACAAACCCTTTCAGCTCCTTCAGTCTTCTCTCTAACTCCTCCATTGGGAACCCCATGATTTGTTCAATGAGGCAGATGTGAGCATCTGCCTCTGTATATGTCAGGCTCTGGCAGACCTATAAGGAGACAGCTATATTAGAGTCCTGTCAGCATGCACTTCCTGGCATCCACATCAGCATCTACCTTTGGTGACTGCACATGGGATGGATACCCAGGTTCCTTGGATTAATGTACACATCTTTCAAATGAGATTAAAAGGAACTGGCTAATCCCATTCCTTAAAAAATTAGTGATGAGATCAACTGCATACTTCTATTACTTTGTGTTCTCTTCACCAGATATTTAAAGCAATTAGACTACTAAGCTTGAAAATGGACAATTTGGGGTGTAATATTGTCATAAAGGAAGGCTCCCTAATGTTAGCGGCCGTATCAAGGGCGGCCTTGGTTTAGGAAAAAACATTTACAAGGGACTAGGATGGCTGTGAGTTAGCCCAATGACGGGATTATTGTAGGTCCACTTCCCAGGGGCCCACCCAATGCAGCCGAAAAGGAGTGCGTGGTGCTGTGAGTGGGTGCAGCCTACATGGCCTAAGACAGGGCTCTCACCCTCCTTTCACCCACCTCGGTGTCCCTTGACATTGCCCATCGTCGACAGCCTAAAGCCTTCGACCATCGACGTGACTCGTCTCACATCAATGTTTTGGGGTTGTGAACTTGTCTAAGACCCCCCCCCCATAATTAGACATCCAAATTCAAAATTCACATAGTTGGAATTGATCATAAGACGCCTTCTCTAAATAAACAGAGAAGGGGGAGATGCCAGAAGCCAGGACCCTTGCACTTACCCTCACTCCCTACCTTTCCCCACCTGCACAATGTCCCCTGAAGCTTGGCAACTGCAAGATACTGCTTGGCAACTGCAGATAGACTCAAAGCAGTGTACCATATCTTCTGAAGAATAGCAGGGAGATCATAACTCAAGCAGTGTACCATATCTTCTGAAGAATAGCAGGTAGATCATAATTCAAGGCAGTGTACCGTATAGACCATGACATGTTTCAAGGCACAGGCCAAGAAGATTCTGTACTTTTCCACCACCTGGCCCCTCTTACCCCCTCCCCTTGTAAAACATGCTATAAAAAAAGCATTTCATGTTCAAAAAACAAAAAAGACCTTCTGGTAAACGTACCACTAAAAATAAATAAATAAATAAATAAAAATAAAAAGGTTTAAAAAAAAGAAAATGGACAATTAAGGACTCTGAACCAAAACTAACCCTTTATTTGCACATATTATTTTTCTCATATACTTGATTTAATAACTGTTCCCTCTGATCCTATTCTTCTACCTCAGATTCAAAAATTTTCTGCCTCCACCCAGAAAAGTACAAACTTCCCAAGATATCAACATAAATATCAAACATAACATATCAACATAGATATCAAACATAAATGTGGTATAACAAGCAATAGTAAGACGAGAAACATATGATTACATTAAGGCTGGATATGACAACTTAGTAGGCGAAGAAAGATCCAACAGCTAGGCATGTAGTTACAAATGATGTTTCAAAATAAATATTTACCATAATAAAATATATTTTGAAAGAATATATAAATTTTAAAAATAGTTGAATATTACATTTTACCTTATTATTTAATATAATATTACAAACATTGGTAATATACATACCAGTAAGACTTAAAGCTATTGAAGCTTCATTGAAAAATATTTTGAATGAAGTATATTTCAGTATTCATATTTTTAGATATTAGTAACTAAATGCATCTTGACACTATTTTTCTTTTAATATATTCATTTTAATCCAAAATAGAAGTAGTTTATATACTTTAAATATGAATATATGCTTTAGATTATTTTTTGAAAATATTTAATCATAGTTTTTACATAAAACATGTGTAAATCATATTTCTAGTCTGACTCACTGTTAACCTATTACTATTAAAATAGAACTATCTTTCAGAGAGAAAAAAGAAACATACTGTCTCTAAGTGTTTGGAGTACTCTCTTAAATCAAAGCTAATCTTACATTCTATAAGTTTCAATGATACATTTAATCACATTACAGCTTTGTATGTTTCTTAATTTTATGAACTCATGAAAGAACATCTGGCTTGCTATACTCAAATCATATTTTCATTTCTTCTTACCTCTGTAACAAAATTGATTTAATGACGCCACTCTCATTCTCATGCTGATGGACTCTTTGTTTGTTATTGGGTGAACCAGATGGTATGTAGGTAACAATGATGCACTATTTTAAAGAAAATTTATTATGACAACTATATTGACTTTGTTTCAAGTACTGTGAGTCCAGTTAGTATTTAAGATTTCTTCCAGATAATTTCTTTACAAACTTACTTTATAAACAGTGTTCTCATCATATTTAAATACTCATTTATTCATCCAGATATGTAATAGGAGACTATTAAATCAGCAATTATCATCAGCTTAAGTACTCTATACACACTATGGCATGGAAAATATGTTTATATATTTGAAAATACTTAATGTAAAAAATATATTTAAAGGCAGTCGTTATTCTCTATTGTAAACTTTTAAATAGATTTTTACATTTCATAAGGGAAATAGTTTCACTTATGTTAGACATAAGTTTTTTTGTCTATGTGCACAAGTGTGGTATAACTAGATCTGAAGATAGATATATTTCCTGAAGAACTGCCACACTAATTTCCATAGTGGCAATGCAAGTATTAACTCCCACCATCATTGAATAATTATTTACCTTACCCCACATCCTCACTAGCATGAGAAACCATGTGTTTCATTGATCTTGGCCAATCTAACTGGTTTAAGATGAAATCTAAAAATAGTTTTGATTTGCATTTCTCTGATAAGTAAAATATTAAACATTTCTTTAACTGTTTCTTATCCTTTCGAGTTTTATCTTTTGAGAACACTCTGTTCAGATTGATACCTCATTTTTAATTCTGTTCTTAGTTTTCCTGATGTCTAATTGTTAAAATTATTTTTAGATGTTTAAATATTGTTCTCTATCATAGGTGTAGCTGGTAAAAGTCTTTGCCCATTCTGGAACCAGATACACTGAGTAATGATGTCCTTTGCTACATAGAGCTTTTCGGTTTCGTATATTAATTGTTTTTAGTAGCACTGTTATGGGTGCCCTATTTAAAAAGTCTTTTACTGTGCCTAAGACTTCTAGACTATTTTTCAATTTTTTAAAATAAGATTCATGGTATCTGCCCATGGACATTGAGGTACTTGATCCATTTCGAGTTGATATTTAATGAAATAATTTCATTACTATTACACTTAATGAATACAGTTCTATAGACATTCTTTTACATGCAAACATCTTGTTTGACCAGAATCATTTTTTGAAAATGTTATCATTTGTCCAGTATATATCTTTAGCTTCTTTGTCAAGAAATAGATGCTTTTGGGTGTGTGGTTTATTTATGAGTCTTCAAATTGATTCTATTAATTACCATGTCTGTTTTGTGCTGATACTAGACAATTTTTATTATTATAACTTTGGTTATAGCTTGAAATTGGAAATGGTAGTGCATTCAGAATTTCTTTATTGTTAAACATTATTTTAGCTATTCTTATTTATATATGTGCTTCCATTTAAAGTTGAAAATTACCTTTCAATTTCTGTGTGAATCGTGATGGAATTTTGATTGATATTACACTAAATCTATCGATTTTTTTATGGTATGATGCCCATTTTCAGTATATTAATCCTACTGGTCCATGAACATGAGAGATCTTCCCATCTTCTGATATGTCCTTGAATATTTGTCAGTGTCTTAAAGTTTTTATTATAGGCACATCTACCATGCCCCTGTCCCTTTCTCCTCTGAGAAGTGGGAGGACCACCTTTGAGTAACAACCCACCTTAGTATATTACTATAGGACTAGGTACATTTTTCCACTGAGGCCAGAAAAGGCAGCCCAGTTAGGGGAACAGAATTCACAGGCAACAGACTCAGGCACAGCCTCTGACTTCAGGTGTTGGGTGACAGGTATGAAGACCAAGCAGTACATCTTCTCCATATATGCAGGGGCCTAGGTTCAGCCTACTTATGTTCTTTGGATGGTGGATCAGTGTCTGGAGCCCCAGAGACTCAGGTTAGTTGACTCTGTTGGTCTTCTTGTGGAGTCTCTATTACTTTCTAATCCCTCAATCCTTCTCTCAACTCTTAACAAGATTCAAAATTTCCTCTAATATTTGGCTGTGGGTCTTTGCATGTGTATTGACCAGCTGCTGAGTGCAGCCTTTCAGAGGACAGTTATACTAGGCTACAAACTACAAGCATAATGGAAGTCATTACTAGTGTCAGAGTTTGATTCTTTTCCATGGAATGGGTCACAAGTTGAGCTAGTCAGTAGTTGGCAATTACATTTGTTTCAGTTCTATCATTGTCCCTGAACTACTGGTAAGGAGGACAATTTTTGAGAGGAAGGTTTTCTGAGTGTAGTAGTACCCTTATCCCTCTACTGGCAATCCTTTCTGGCTACAGGAGGTGTCCACGTGTGGCTCAATATCTCCCCCTGCTAGGAGTTTCAGCCAGAGTCATGTTCATAGAGTTCCTGGAGCTTCGTCATCCCAGTTGTCTGGCACCTCCAAGAGATTTCTCTCTCCAGCCCCATCCTCACCCACAGACAATTTCTGTTCACTCTACAAGTCCTCTCTTGTTAACTCTCCCTACATCTTATCTCCCCCTTCCCCTTTCCTAACTTGTTTCCTTCCTCCATCTACCTCTGATGACTATTTTATATTTCCTTGAAGCATCCATACTTAGACTTTCCTTGTTAATTAGTATCTTTGGGTCTATGGATTATAGGATGGATACCCTATACTTTAAGGTGAATATCCACTCTAAGTGAGTACATACAATGCATGTCTTTTTAGGTTTGGGTTACTTCACTCAGGAAGATATTTTCTAGTTCCATCCATTTGTCTGTGAAATTCATGATGCCCTTGTTTTTATTGTCTGGTAGTATTCCATTGTGTAAATGAACAACATTTTCTATATCCATTCCTTGGTTGAAGGTCACCTAGGTTGTTTCCAGTTCCTGGCTATTATGAAGAAAGCTGTTATGAACATAGTTGAACAAATGTCTTCGGGGTTGGAGCAGCTTTTTGGTTTATGCCCAGGAGTAGTATGGTAGGTTCTTGAGTTAGAAATACTCCCGGTTTTCTGAGAAACCACCAAATTGATTTGGAGAAAAGTTGAACAAGTTTGCACTCTCATCAGGAATGCAAGGGTGCTCCCCTTGCTCCATATCTTCACCAGTGTGCTGTCTATTGAATACTGATCTTAGCCATTTTGACTGCCTAAGATGGAAATTCCTAGTCAGTTTGATTTGCATTTTCCTGATGAACATTTCATTATGTGTTTTTAGGCCATTAGAGATTTCTCTGTTGAGAATTCTCTTGTTTCATTCTGTACCCCATTTTAATTGGATTATTTGGTTTGTTTGTGTCTAAGTTCTTGATTTTTTATTATATTTTGGATATTAACCTACTGCTGGATATTGGGTTGCTGAAGATCTTTTGCCATTCTGTAGGCTGCTGTTCTACTTTATTCACCATGTCCTTTGCTTTACAAAAGTTTTCAATTTCATGAAGTCATATTTATTGCTTACCTTAGTGCCAGATCTATGGGTGTTCAAGAAGCTGTCTTTTGTATCAATGCTTTCAAGGCTACGTACAAATTTCTCTTCTATTAGATTTATAATTTTATTGATGTAATCTAACCAAGGTAGTGAAAGACCCATATGACAAGAATTTCAAGCATCTGAAATACAATATCAAAGAAGATATCAGAAGATAGAAAGACTTACTCATGCTCATAGATCAATAGTAACTGATAACACAACATTTTAACACAGTAAAAATGGCCATCTTACCAAAAGTAATATATAGATTATGTGAAATTCCCACCAAGATTCTATCAAAATTCTTCACAGGACTTAAAATACAATTCCAAACTTCATATGGAGAAACAAACAGAATATGATGATCAAAACAATTCAATATAATAAAAGAACTTCTGAAGTTATCACTATTCCTGATTTCAAACTCTACTACAGAAAAGTAGGAATAAAATTGCATGCTATTGGTACAAAGGCAGACAGGTCAATCAATGAAATAGAATCAAAGACCTAATTTAAACCCACACACATATGGACATTTTATTTTTGACCAAGCCAAAATTACATAATGGAAAAAAGAAAGAATCTTCTATATATGGTGCTTATCTAACAGGACATGTAGAAGAACACAAATACATCCATATTTATCACCCTATTCAAAGCAAGTCCAAGTGGATCAACAACCTCAACATAAACCAATCTCTATTATAGTTCAGTTCAAAATGAAGTAAGTCATTATTGATGAGACTAAACTAGCTAGACATAATCACATGTTTATTAATTTCTTTCATTGGATATAGATTATTTAAAAATTACAACTAAGCTAGAAGATACATTAGCTGAATATTGAAAACTATGAGAATATTAAAATATGTTCTCAGAAGTTTCTGTAAGAAAAATGCTGCTTGGGAAAGGGGATAACATTTGAAATGCAAATAAATAAAATAATCAATAAAATTTATATTAAAAACAATAACTATACAATAGAGATACGGTTTGGTAGGATTATATGCTACTTTAACTTCTAAAAATAAACAAATTTTTATAAAAAAAATGCAGGGTAATATAATAAAAGTCTTTATATTTAACATTCCATATCCTCACATACTTATTGTGATTTGTATGGACAAAATATTCAATATATTTTTCTAGGTTATATGAAGCACACCATGTCTTTAACTGTTTTATCTGCTACATTTAAAATAAAAGTCACACATTCTTGTGATATACTGTGAAACATTGAGTGCTTTGCGTATTACGTCATGCTTCTATCAAATCAAGCATAAAATCTTGAAGAAATCTTCAAGCATATCTTTGAAGAAAACTATTACATCAAGAAGAAATCCACAGTCTTCTCTCTATTTCCATGAGATTATTTTCAAATCCAAGATAGGAAAGAGGTCATACTGGCAATTATTCTGTGCCTGCTATTTCATGTAATACCAATAAACTGCTGTTCCATCCTCATTGTCGCAGATAACAGTATACTATATATATTATCATTATCATCACTGAATAACATTCAGTGTGTATAAACAGCATACTTTTTATTCAACCTTTACGTTAACAGGCATTTATGTTTCTATTAGTAGCCTATTCTGAGAAGTACTACAAAATACATAGAAGAATACATCTTTAAATTTTACTGATTTAGTTAACTTTATACACTCATATAAGAGTCAGATATATGGATAGTATTATTTTATAAAGAAACTTGTGAATTTTTGCCAAGAAAATTGAGTAATGACATCCCAATCTACAGTGTAAGAGTTCTGTTTCTTCCGGGCAGTGGTGGCACATGCCTTTAATTCCAGCACTTGGGAGGCAGAGACAGGCAGATTTCTGAGTTTGAGGCCAGCCTGGTCTATAGAGTGAGTTCTAGGACAGCCAGAACTACACAGAGAAACCCTGTCTTGAAAAACCAAAAAAAAAAAAAAATGTATACTTGATAGTGCTTTCTATCCTTAGTCTATGTGATAATGGAAATCCTTAATAAAGGGTATCTTTTGTGTGCTATGTATTTACATTTTCCTGATGATTAGTGTGGTTGAGTATTTTCTTATATGTTTGCCTGTAAAGTGTTCAACCTTCTTTAATAAATATAAACTTAAATTTATTATTCATTTATTAAACTGCTCTGTGTGCCTTGTGGGGATGAGTAATGTGTGCTTGTGTTCATGAATTGACATGAGAAGGTCAATATAAGATGTCCATGGTTCTTTCCAGTTTCTGGCTATTATAAATAAGGCTGCTATGAACATAATGGAGCATGTGTCCTAGTTATATGTTGGAGCATCTTCTGTGTATATGCCCAGCAGTGGTATAGCTGGGTCCTCAGGTAATGCTACATGTAATTTTCTGAGGAACCACCAGACTACTTTTCAGAGTGGTTGTATCAGCTTACAATCTCACCAGCAATGGAGGAGTGTTCCTCTTTCTCCACATCCTCACCAACATCTGCTATCACCTGAGTTTTTCATCTTAGTCATTCTGATCTGTGTGAGGTAAAATCTCATGGTGATTTGGATTTGCATTTCCCAGATGACTATGGATGTTGAACATTTCTTTAGGTGATTCTTGGACATTTGAGTTTCCTCAGTTAAGAATACTTTGCTTAACTCTGTTTTTTAATAGGGTTATTTGGTTGTCTGGAGTCTAATTTCTTGAGTTCCTTATATATATTGAATATTAGCCCTCTATCAGATGTAGGACTGGTAAAGATCTTTTCCCAATCTGTTGGTTGCCATTTGTCCTATTGACAATGTCCTTTGCTTTACAGAAGCTCTGACATTTTTGAGATCTCATTTGTCTTTTTTTGTTTTGGTTTTTTTTTTGTTATTTTTTTTTCTTTTTTGAGACAGGGCTTCTCTGTATAAACCTGGCTGTCCTGGAATTCACTCTGTAGACTAGGCTGGCCTCTAACTCAGAAATCCTCCTGCCTCTGCCTCCCAAGTGCTGGGAATAAAGTATGTCACCACTGCCTTGCTCTGAGGTCCCATTTGTCAATTTTTGATCTTAGAGCTTAAGCCATTGGTATTCTGTTCAGGAACTTTTCCCCTGTCCACAGGTATTCAAGGCTCTTCCCCACCTTCTCTTCTGTTAATATCAGTGTATCTGGGTTTACTTGAAGGTCCTTTATCCACTTGGACTTGGGCTTTGTGCAAGAAGATAAGAATGGATTGATTTTCATTTTTCTACATGCTGACCTCCAGTTGAATCAGCACCATTAGTTGAAAAATGCTTTCCATTTTCCGCTGGACAGTTTTACCTCCTTGTCAAAGATCAAGTGACCATAGGTGTATGGATTCATTTCTGAGTCTTTTCCTTTCCAATTCTATTCCATTGATCTTCCTGCCTGTCTCTGTATCAATACCATGCAGTTCTTATCACTATTGCCCTGTAGTACAGCTATAGGACAGGCATGGTTATTTACCCCAGAAGTTTCCAGATGTCCTTTAACGGAGAAATGGATACAGAAAATGTGGATCGTTTGCACAATGGAGTATTCCTCAGCTATTAAAAACAATAATTTCATGAAATTCTTAGGCAAGTAAATGGAACTAGAAAATATCATCCTGAGTAAGGTAACCCAATCACAAAAGAACATACATGATATGCACTAACTGATAAGTGGTTATTAGCCCCAAATTTCGCTATACCCAAGATATAACTCACAGACCAAATGAAGCTCATGAAGAAGGAAGACCATAGTGTGGGTACTTTGATCCTTCTTAGAAGGAGTAACAAAAAACACATGGGAGCAAATATGGGGAGTAAGTATGGAACAGAAACTGAAGGAGGGGCTGTACAGAGACTGCTCCACCTGGATATTCATCCATGTGCAGTTATCAAAGGCAGAAACTGATGTGGATGCCAGGAAG
Organism: Grammomys surdaster; assembly: GCF_004785775.1. NCBI lineage: Eukaryota > Metazoa > Chordata > Mammalia > Rodentia > Muridae > Grammomys > Grammomys surdaster. The sequence goes on along the minus strand of NW_021604597.1, from coordinate 20,403,729 downwards.
TGCATGCTGACAGGAGCCTGATATAGCTGTTTCCTTAGAGGCCTGACAGAGCCTGACATATACAGAGGAGGATGTTCACAGCTGACCATTGAATTATTCAAGGAATTTCCAATGGAGAAGTTAGAGAGAAGACTGAAGAAACTGAAGGGTTTTGTGGCCCTATAGGGAGAACAACAATACCAACCAACCACAGATCCCAGGGTCTAAATCACCAGCCTGGGAGCACATAGGGAGGGACCCATGGCTCTAGCTATATATGGAGGGGAGGATGGCCTTGTTGGGGAAAGGTGGGAGAGGAAGTTTTTGATCCTGTGGAGCCTGGATACCCCAGTCAGGTGGAATTCGTGGTCTGGGAGGTGGGAGTGGATGGGTGGGTGGGGTCACATCATCATAGAAGCAGCAAGAAGAGGGATGGGGGGGTTCTGTGTTGGGGGAATGGAGAAAGTGGATAACATCTGAAATGTAAATAAAATATCAAAAAAAAAAAGATGTCTTTGGTTGTTTCTTTCTTTATCACTCTCTGCCTTATTTCCCTGAGTTACAGTCTCACACTGAACTGAAATGTCTCCATTTCTACTAGGCTGGATGACTGGTGAGCTTTTTGAATCCTAATTTTTCTGCCATGGAATTCTTGGGATTTCAGGTAGATTAAACCAGGCCTTAATAATTACTTCAGAGCTGGAGAATTGAACTCACATCCTTATGCCTGGATTCATGCATATTCCCTTCCTCATTGTGCCATTTTTGCATCTTCACTGTGCTTATATCTAAGATCTACAATGGGATCACTAAACATCTGTTCTTAGTATTAAAGGAGTAAATTATAACTTTATGTCTAAATACAAGACTACACAGGTACTCAGGATATTTACTTATATAGCTTGAGTATTGAACATTATAAAATATTGCCAAATGTCTATACCTTGCCAATCTATAATTTCTAATTTATCTTTGTTTATTCTTTTCAAGGAAAAGATGCTTATAATAATTAGTTATAAACATTTTTAAGTTTACAGTTAATTTTTACATTTCATTTCTCTAGTCTGTCCAGATTGAAAAGTATGGAGATATTTCACATTAAAGGCATAGTAAATCACACAATTGCATACTCTGTCTTTATTTGATATTTTCACATATCAAGATACTAAGGGACAACAACAAATTTTCTAAAAGTCTAAATATATTACTACCATTGATAACATTTTTAAATTGTGCTTTCTGAGTTGATATTATGTTGGTAAACAAGCAATCGTAAATTCAAATTCAGCAATGCTATAGCAAACAGAGCTTGGTTATTCTGTAGTTTGTATTCTTTAGATATTTTATTTTGAGATATGAGGATATATTGCAAAAATTTTGAGCTTTTCAAAAATTTTTTAAGAGTTTAAGAATTCAATGGTTGATTGTATCAGTATCTGCCTCAGTCAGCTATGGTCAACCATTGGACTGAGGTCAAGGACCCCTGTGGAAGAGTTGGCAGAAAGACTGAAGGAGTCCTTCCTCATAGGAAGAACAACAGTATCAACTAACAAGGACCCCTCAGAGCACCCAGAGACTGAGCCACCAACCAAAGACCACACAGGGGCTGGTGCTTGGGTCCTGCTACATATGTAGCAGAGGATTGTCTGGTCTTGTCTCAGTGGGAAAAGATGCACTTAATCAGGAAATAACTTGATGCCCCAGGGAACGGGGACACTAGAAGGGTAAGGTAGAAGTGAGCAGGTTAGTGGGGTAGCACCCTCTCAGAAGTGAGAGGAAGGGGGAGTAAGGTGAAGAACTTGCTGAGAGAGATCCAGGAAGAAGGTCAACATTTGGAATGTAAATAAATAAAATAATTAATAAAAATATTCACAATAACAACAACAAAAGATTTTAGGAATCTAATACTATTTCAAAATTTTCTTGGCACTCCACACTTTTATTTACTTATAAAGCTCAATATTTTTAAAGCAAATAAATAATTTATTGAAATATACTTATATAACTATTGAAAAATTATATTTTATGAATAAAATATTTTGAAAATTATAGTCATGTATAATCTAAAATTATTAGGAAATTTGCCTTGATTATTATTTTATCTCTTTTGGAAACACTTTGATATATACAATAAAGATATATTCATTTTAATTTTCAAAAATGACATTTCAAATGAAAAAATGGTAAATGTAGAAAAAATACAATAGATTAGCATTATCAATCCCTCACTTGTTAAATGTGCTTAAACTTTAATTTTTAAAATATTTTATAGTGCTGGAAAAAGTGAGTTAAACTTTAAGCGGAAACAAGAGGGTAGCAGGCTTGATTATTGCTGGTATAACAGCTTTAATTTCATTAATTGCTAGCACCACTGCTTCTGCAATTGCATTGACACAAGGAGTTAAGACAACTGTTTTCATTAGCCATCTAGCAAAAAAAATGTTACAAATATATTAAGTATACAAAAGGATTTATATAGGTATCTGGAACAACGGATGATGCTCTATAACCTATTCAAATTATCTGAAGGAGGTTCAGGATTCAAGAGTTAGGAGCTATCCCAAGTGTCATGACAAATATCATTGGAGTGTTAGTTTTGAAATTCACAATGATTGTCATTATAATTAGAAAAGAGTTTAAAGACACCTTTAAGATAGGTGGCATAATTCTAACATCTCTCTGAGTGTGTTAACTTTGCATAGTGAGATTATAAATTTAAAGAATGTTGTTCTGTTGAGGTATGATGTTGTACATAATACAGATAAAATTATCCATGACGTGAGGTCAGTATTTCCATCTTGGTCAAACCTCAGGATTGGCATATATAGCTCAATCAGGCTAGCCCTTCTTGTCTTGGGAATACTTTTATTCCTGCCCATTGTGTTAAAGCTTGTCTCTAACTATATCAACAGGCTGGCAGCCAAAGTACATGACTTGAAACTGATAATAGACCCCCAGACAGAGTTATTAGTTAACAGGCTGGTAAGCCAAGGACAGGTAAGATTCTGTACAGAGCCTTACCAATCTAAGACATAAGTGCATTGCTTTTAATAATGCATATTCCATGACAAGTAAAGAAGGCATTCTTGTCAGAATGACCTAAGACAGGCTCAGTCTTGTTAACGAAATAAAAAAAGGGGAGAGGTGGAGATCCTTTGGGGCTACTTGGTAAGAAGCTGACATGGGCCAAGAATAAGGAAATGGGCTGCTTGGCAGGAATATGACATTGGCCAAGGACAATAAAGTAGGCTTCAGACAGGAATCTGACATTAGGCTAGAACAAAGAAGCTATTTCAGGTAGCAATCTAAATCTTAGGCAAAAATAAAGAAGTAATCTCAGGCAGGAATCAAATATTAGGCTAGAATAAAGAAGTAATTTCAGATAGGAATCTAAGCTTTAGGCAAGAACAAGGAAGTAGGCTTCAGGCTTGAAAATGACCTTGGGCTAGGACAGGGAAGTAGGCTCAGATACTTTGATCATCCTGATAAGCCTTTAGAAACAGTGATCATGGGAGTGTTCATGTAATTTAGTTTAATCCTTTGCTTTTTTTTTTTTTTTGTATTGCTTGTTCCTTGACTATTTGCGTCTATTGTATTGCTAGACCCTCAACCTAGAACTGACCTTAATACATGCATGTAATCAAAATGGTATAAAAGCATAAAGGAAGAAGGGGTATAGGATAGGAGGTTCTAGGGAGGGGAAATGGGGAAAGGGAATGACATCTGTATTGTAAAAAAATAAAATATCCAATAAAAAAACAGAAAAAAAAATATTGTACAGGCTACATTATAATAATTATAAATTATAGGGTTTTGTTGTAATTTTTAAACTAGTTTTGAGGAAAATTTAGGGACTCACAAAACAGATCAGTAGCATATATTGTTCTTTCCAGTGGACCTAGATTAAGTTTCCAGAACTAACATAGGCATGCTAATAATGTCCCTTGAGCTCAGGGATCTGTGATGTCTCTGACCTCTACATACTTCAGCACTTACTTGCATATTCTCATACACAGATACATACATGCACATGATTAAAGAAAATACAGCATTAAGAGTTCATATTTCAGGTAACAATAGAATCAATTTTCTGTTTTTAGAGTAATTTTTAGAATATTTTTAAAATAGTATAATTTTTGAGCTTTTCAATATTATCAGATATTGGAATGTGATGTTATGTTTTGAATAGTCTAAATATCAAAAAGAAAGTAACTGTGATTCCTATAAAGCCATGGGAGTCACTAGTGTATATGCGATGTATTAAAGTGAATTAAAAAACCAAGAAAATTGTTTTGAATAGGACAAAGAATACATAATATAGCAAAATAATATTTTTTTTTCAGAAAGATGCCCATGAGAAGCCTGTTCTTTAATAAAATGACTTCGGTTTTCATTTGTAATAATTAAATCAGGATATTAGCTAGCTTTCTCTTACTATGACAAATACCTGCAAAAATCAATTTAATGGATGAAAAATACATTTTGGTCAGCTAGTACCCTACAGTGTAAAGAAGACAGAGTTAGAAAGAGAGACACATCTGGTCCTGGGCTTTTTTTAGTGGGGAGACTTTTAATGACTGCTGCTATTTCCTGAGGGGTTATGGGACTATTTAGATGGTTTATCTGCTCCTGGTTTAATTTTGGTACCTGGTATCTGTCTAGGAAATTGTCCATTTCATCCAGGTTTTCCAGTTTTGTTGAGTATAGGCCTTTGTAGTAGGATCTGATGATTTTTTTAATTTCTTCCGTTTCTGTTGTTATGTCTCCCTTTTCAGTTCTGATTTTATTAATTTGGATACTCTCTCTGTGCCCTCTGGTTAATCTGGCTAACGGTTTATCTATCTTGTTGATTTTCTCAAAGAACCAACTCCTGGTTTTATTGATATTTTGTATTGTTCTTTCAGTTTCTATTTGGTTGATTTCAGCCCTGAGTTTGATTATTTCCTGCCTTCTACTCCTCCTGGGTGTATTTGCTTCTTTTTGTTCTAGGGCTTTTAGTTGTGCAGTCAACTTGTTAGTGTGTGCTCTTTCCAGTTTCTTTTTGTAGGCACTTAGAGCTATGAGTTTTCCTCTTAGCACTGCCTTCATGGAGTCCCACAAGTTTTGGTATGATGTGTCCTCATTTTCATTGAAATCTAAAAAGTCTTTAATTTCTTTCTTTATTTCTTCCTTGACCAAGTCATCATTGAGTAGAGAGTTGTTCAGTTTCCATGTGCACATGGGTTTTCCATTGGTTTTGTCATTATTAAAGACCAGTCTTATTCCATGGTGATCTGATAAGAGGCAAGGGATTATTTCAATCTTTTTGTATCTGTAGAGGCTTGTTTTGTGACCAATTATATGGTCTATTTTGGAGAAGGTACCATGAGGTGCTGAGAAAAAGGTATATTCTCTTGTTTTAGGATGAAATGTTCTATAGATGTCTGTTAAGTCCATTCGGTTCATAACTTCTGTTAATGTCAAAGTGTCTCGGTTTAGTTTCTGTTTCCATGATCTGTCCATTGCTGAGAGTGGGGTGTTGAAATCCCCCACTATTATTGTGTGAGGTGTAATGTGTGTTTTGAGCTTTAGTAAAGTTTCTTTTATGTATGTAGGTGCCCTTGCGTTTGGGGCATAGATGTTCAGAATTGAGAGTTCACCTTGGTAGCTTTTTCCTTTGATGAGTATGAAGTGTCCTTCCTTATCTTTTTTGATTAATTTTGGATGGAAGTCGATTTTATTTGATATTAGAATGGCTACTCCAGCTTGTTTCTTGGGACCATTGGCTTGGAAAATTGTTTTCCACCCTTTTATTCTGAGGTAGTGTCTGTCTTTGTCACTGAGGTGTGTTTCTTGTATGCAGCAAAATTCTGGGTCTTGTTTGTGTATCCAGTCTGCTAGTCTGCGTCTTTTTATTGGGGAATTGAGACCATTGATGTTAAGAGATATTAAGGAAAAATGATTGTGGCTTCCTGTTATTTTTGTTATTAGAGGTAAAGTTATGTTTGTATAGTTATCTTCTTTTGGGGTTGTTGGAAGATTACTTCTTTGCTTTTTCTAGGTTGTAGTTTCCCTCCTTGTGTTGGCGTTTTCCATAAATTATCCTTTGAAGTGCCAAGCAAGTGAAAGACCTGTACGACAAGAACTTCAAGTCCCTGAAAAAAGAAATTGAAGAAGATCTCAGAAGATGGAAAGATCTCCCATGCTCATGGATTGGCAGGATTAATATAATAAAAATGGCCATCTTGCCAAAAGCAATCTACAGATTCAATGCAATCCCCATTAAAATCCCAACTCAATTCTTCACAGAGTTAGAAAAGGAAATTCTCAAATTCATATGGAATAACAAAAAACCTAGGATAGCGAAAACTATTCTCAACAATAAAAGAACTTCGGGAGGAATCACCTTCCCTGAACTCAAGCTGTACTACAGAGCAATAGTGATAAAAACTACCTGGTATTGGTACAGAGACAGGCAGGAAGATCAATGGAATAGAATTGAAGACCCAGAAATGAACCCACACTCCTATGGTCACTTGATCTTTGACAAAGGAGCTAAAACTGTCCAGTGGAAAAAGGACAGCATTTTCAACAAATGGTGCTGGTTCAACTGGAAGACAACATGTAGAAGAATGAAAATTGATCCATTCTTATCCCCTTGTACAAAGCTCAAGTCTATGTGGATAAAGGACCTCCACATAAAACCAGATACACTGAAACTAATAGAAGAGAAGGTGGGGAAAAGCCTCGAATACTTGGGCACAGGGGAAAAGTTCCTGAACAGAACTCCAATGGCATATGCTCTAAGATCGAGAATTGACAAATGGGACTTCATAAAATTGCAAAGTTTCTGTAAGGCAAAGGACACTGTCAATAGGACAAAACGACAACCAACAAATTGGGAAAAGATCTTTACCAATCCTTCATCTAATAGAGGGCTAATATCCAATATATACAAAGAACTCAAGAAATTAGACTCCAGGCAACCAAATTACCCTATTAAAAAATGGGGTATAGAGCTTAACAAAGAATTTTCAACAGAAGAAACTCGAATGGCCGAGAAGCACCTAAAGAAATGCTCGGCATCCTTAGTCGTCAGGGAAATGCAAATCAAAACAACCCTGAAATTCCATCTCACACCAGTCAGAATGGCTAAGATTAAAAACTCAGGTGATAGTAGATGCTGGCGAGGGTGTGGAGAAAGAGGAACACTCCTCCATTGTTGGTGGGACTGCAAGATGGTGCAACCACTTTGGAAATCAGTGTGGCGGTTCCTCAGAAAATTGGACATAGCATTACCCAAGGATCCAGCTATACCACTCCTAGGCATATACCCAGAAGGTGCTCGAACATATAATAAGGACATATGCTCAACTATGTTCATAGCAGCCTTATTTATAATAGCCAGGAGCTGGAAAGAACCCAGATGTCCTTCAACTGAGGAATGGATTAAAAAAATGTGGTATATTTACACAATGGAGTATTACTCAGCTATTAAAAACAATGAATTTGAGAGGTTCCTAGGTAAATGGATGGAACTAGAAATTATCATACTGAGTGAGGTAAGCCAATCACAAAAGAACACACATGGTATTCACTCACTGATTATTGGATATTAGCCCAGAACCTTAAAATGCCCAAGATGCAACTCACAGGCCACATGAAGTCCATAAAGAATGAAGACCAAGTGGGGGTGATTCGGTCCTTCTTAGAGGGAGCAACAAAATACTCAAGGGAGCAAATATGGAGACAAAGCGAGGGACAAAAACTGAAGGAGGGGCCGTCTGAAGACCTTTCCACCTGAGTATCCATCCCATGTGCAGTCACCAAAGGTAGATGCTGATGTGGAAGTCAGGAAGTGCATGCTGATAAGAGCCTGATATGGATGTCTCCTCAGAGGTCTTCAAGAGTCTGACATATTCAGAGTCAGATGCTCACAACTAGCCATTGAAGTGATCATGGGGTTCTCAATGGAGGAGTTAGAGTGAAGACTGAAGGAGCTGAAAGGATTTGTGGCCCCATGAGGAGAGCAACAATACCAACCAACCACAGCTCCCAGGGTCTAAACCACCAGCCTGGGAGCACTTATGGAGGGATCCAGGGCCTTAGCTGAATATATAAGAGTGGAGGGCCCTGCTGGGCACAGGTGGAAGATGAGATCCTTGACCTCATGAAGGCTGGACGCCCCAGGGGGTGGGAGTTTTGAGGGTGGGGAGGTGGGAGTGGGTGGGTAGATAGAGGTTACATCCACAAAGAAGAAGGAGGAGGTGTGAGGGGATTGGGGGTTCCTGGGTGGGTGGGGGATGGGGTAAGGGGACAACATATGAAATGTAAATAAAACATCCAATAAAAAAATTAAAAAAAAAAAAGAAAGAGAGACACAGTGTAGGAAAGAAGGCTAGAATGAAGCCAAGGCAAGGTATATTGCATAAAGACATGCCCTCAGGAATATACTGACTTCAAAGAGGGCCTATTTGTTAGACTTGTCACTTCATCAAAAGCTCATGTATTATAAATCTGCCATAGGATTAATATATTGATGAGATCAGAGTGTTCATGACCCAGGTTTTACCCAATGTCCATTTGAATACCAGTATCCAGAAGATCAAGCTTCATATATATGAAGCTTGGAGAAGTCTTTTCTGATATACTTAGCAAAGACAGTTTCAGTGGATCTCTGGAAGAAAAACTACAAACAATGTGAGGTTGTGCTGGAGATAGGTATCTAGACTACTGTTTTTGGAGGTATGCAGAGGGAACAACTTTGCTGTTAAAAAATAAAAAAGAAAGAATAATGTCCTTTTGTAGAGGGTCTATAACCCTGTTTAAAGGAACCTTAAATGAAGGTGGTAAAGGTAAGAAAAATAAAGCAATTAAAATTATTTTTACGCAGGAGCTATAGTCCTAAACTAGATTACATCCTTCTATACTAACTTCATAAATGTGGGTTTGTTGCAAATGCAGATCAGAGGTCCTCCCAATACGATAAAAATATGTTCTGCTGAAGAACGTAATTTGTAATCCCCCAGCACACAAAAAGGTTTGACTTAGGCTTTGATGGGAGACCTGGAAAATTTCAAATGCTTTTTATGTTTTTTTCTCCTTCTTTTTGCCTTTCTTGATATATATTAAGAAGCAAACAGGAAGGTATATGCTCTAAGACATTGTCTTCTAGATATGACTAAAAAAATTATGCTCATGAAATCTTTGCCATATAGTTATATGAACTAAAAATAATGAAAACACCAGTTAACGTGCCAGATTGGATGGGAGAAATCCATCAAGGGCTTATCTTAAATAAAGAGCTAGAAGCAATTAATGAACAGTGAAAGAGACCCAGTCTCCTTCAGGCATGAGCTCCCTGATTGATAATCTAAGCACAAGATATCAAGCCTTAAATAATATACATACTAGCAAAATATATATAACTACCTATAATTTTGTATAATTAAATTTATATTAAAGAACCATAAAATATTAATATAATAATTTAATATGTTATAAAATATACTGATATACTAATATAAATAAATATATAATATTTATATGATTAAAGCAAAGCTAATTAATTTGAGAAAGAATAAGGGGCAAGAAGTAAATAAATGCATAAAGAATGGGGAGGAAATTATGTAAATAAAATTTTCATGCTTAAAAATATTTTCAAAACCAGAAAATTGTTCAGAATTTTTTTGTGTGTCCTGTAATTTTTGGGTTTTCTATATGAATTTGAGACTTGCTCTTTCCATGTCTCTGAAGCATTGTATTGGGATTTTGATAGGGATTGCATTGAATTTGTAGGTTGCTTTTGACAAGACAGTCATTTTCACTATGTTAATTCTTCTAATCCATGAGAATGGGATCAATCTATTGAAGTCCTCTTGGATTTCTTTCTTCAGGAATTTGAAGTTGTTGTCATACAGATGTTTTATTAGCTTGGTTATAGGTACACAAAGGCATCTTATATTGTCTGTGGCTATTGTGAAGTGTGTTGTTTCTGTAATTTCTTTCTCAGCCTGCTTATCCTTTAAGTAGAGGAAAGCTACTGATTTGTTTGAGTTTATTTTGTATCCAGCCACTTTGCTGAAGTTGTTTATCAGGTTTAAGAGTTCTCTGGTGGAAGTTTTTGTGTCACTTAAGCATGTTATCATATCATCTGCAAATAGTGATATTTTGACTTCTTCCTTTCCAATTTGTATCCCTCTTATCTCCTTTTGTTGTCTAATTGCCCTGGATGGGACTTGCAATACTATATTGAATAGATAAGGAGAGAGTGGGCTGCCTTGTCTGGTAGATTTCAGGCAGGAATCTGACATTAGGCTAGAACAAAGAAGTAATTTCAGACAGGAATCTAAATTTTAGGCTAGAACAAAGAAGTAGACTTCAGACATGAAAATGACTTTGGGCTAGGACAGGGAAGTAGACTCAGATATTTTGGGCATCTAGATAAACTCTTAGAAACAGTGATCTCAGATGTGTTCATGTAATTGTGTTTAATGCCTTGCATATTCTTTGACTATTTGTGTTTATTGTCTTGCTTGTTCCTTGACTATATGCATCTATTGTATTGCTGTCCAGCCCTCAACCTAGAACTGACCTTAATACATTAATGTAATTAAAATGGTATAAAAGCAAAAAGGGGGAAGGATGGGATTAGGGGTTGTAGGGAGAGGAAATGGGGAAAGGGGATGACATCTGAAATGTAAATGAATAAAATATCCAATAAAAAAAAAAGAAGAAGAAAGGTTCTACTAGCAGCTGAGTGAGACAAATGCAGATTCTTATGGCCAACCATTGGGCTGAGGTCAGGGACCACAATGGAAGAGTTAGAGGAATGATTGCAGCAGTTGAAAGGGATGGCAACTCCACAGGAAGAGCAACAATGTCATCTAATCTGGACCCTTGGGAGCTCCCAAAGACTCATTCACCAACCAATGAAAATACACAGGCTGGTCAGAGGCCTCTGGCACCTATGTAGAAGAGGACTTTCTTGTCTGGCCTCAGTGGGAGAAAATGTTCCAAATCCTGTAGAGACTTTATGCCCTAGGGAAGGGGGATGCCTGGAGAGGGAACATGTGCGCAGAAGTGAATGGGAGGAAGATGGGATGAATGCAGTGAAGAACTCTAGGAGAAGGACTAGGGGACTGGAAGGGAGGCATCATTTGGAATAGAAATAAAATAATTAATTAAAAAAAATTTTTATACCCTAGAGCAACACTCAGAAGAGAACATAGAGTGAAAGTTGTTACCAAGGGTCACAGTAAGCTTGTCTTCATTTAATATGATTTCCTTCAAGTATTTTATTAAGTGACAGAAAGTCAACTAACAGAATTTTAACATGATGATCTATATTTTAGTCTATAATATAATATTCTAAATGAATTTGGTTCACCTTGTCACTTTATCTGTAAATACTCAAACATCTAATAATAAAGAACAGCATGTTCTTATTTTAAAATATAAAACTGGTCACAATACAATTTAGCAGGCTAACTCTTTGTATTTCTTGCAAATGGTTTTGATGTTTAAGAAAGTCTCTGTGTAGGCGGTGATGCATTTTTATCATCACATCTGATTATTACCCTGCTCAAAACCAATTCTAAGTCATCAATACATTGTCAAATTGCAGGTAGAAAGACAAAGGTCTGAGTTGTTATATAATTAGGGAAGGCAAATAGGAAAGCTGCTAAACATTTGCTACCATGTATGTACAGTATTTCCGATGACATGTTTTTTTCTTTTTTCTTCATAATGTATACAGAGGCTTACTTTTATGATGTCATTATTAACCACTTTGTAGCTTGTTCTGTGGAAACATAGAAGTAAATAAGGATCATTTTTTTAAAAAATATAATGAATATTTGTAATTCTTATTATAAGAAAACATTATGAACAAAAGTAATAAAATAACTTGCAATTTTACTTATTGACTTAATTATTTTCCAAGGCATGAGAGACTCTTCCAAGTCAATATAGATGCTGACCAGAGGCCTTGTCACTGGCAAGCACTCTGAGCTGGAGATTACTTTTTCAGTCTCAATGTTTAAAGAATAAATCCAAGGCTTATGGGGGTTTTCCATATTTTCAGATTCTCTTTTATTCCAATTCCATTCTTAGCAATATTTGTGTAGGTATGGGAGGTGGGGGGGTTAACTTTATAGACACAACAAAACAGGAGATTTTGCAATGCTATGAAGACTATCAGGACAGCAAGTCTGAAGAGCTAAGTCGGAAGATTAGTAAATTTATATTATGCCCAGGGGTTAACTACAATTCAAAAGAGCAAGATTGGCCAGAGAAGTAACATAAACTTGCATTATTGATACTGACTGTATTGCTGATGGAAAATATGAGAAAATTTTAGGAAGATTTGAATTTCCTAGGCTGAACTTGAAAAATAATTATCACAGGATACCAGCTTCTTTCTTTTTTCTTCCTTCTTCTTTTATCGTATATAATTCTTCCACTATACAATGCATCCCTACCACATCCTCCCCTCCCTCCACCCTTCCCTTACCTCTCCACCACTCCTTTCCTCTGGATACACTGTTCCTCTGTTTTCCTTAAAAAAACAACAGACCTTCCAGTGGTATCACCTGAACAGGGCATAAAAAGGTGCAGTGACTAGGCACAAATCCTAATATCAAGGTTGGATGAGGTAACCGAGCAGGAGATTTACTAGCTTTGACTACTTTTTTATTTCATTTTGTTTTGCTTGATTTGTTGTATTTGTTTGTTTATTTTGTTTTCTTTGGCAGTTGTGTTTGGTTCTACCCTAGGTCTCTGAGCCATCTAACTTTCCATTCCTGACTATCCAGGCACTGTTTCCACAAGGTAACTCTCAATGCTTGGGCCTCAAGATATACAAGTCATTTGTTGGCCAACTAAGAAGTTCTGAACCACCATTGCCCCAGCACATTTAGCAGGCAGGACAGGTGTTGGTCTACAGTTTGTGGCTGGGTTGCTGTCCCAGTCTCACCATTGGGTACTTTACCTGGAACAATAAGCTTTTTTAGGTTAATTTTATGTAACACTTCATAATCACAAGTATAGCTTCTCCCCTTTTCCTTTTCAATTTGTGTATGATCAAAAATATTGTTGAAAATTGAATTGGTGTGGTACATATAAAATATTACATCAATTGTCCTACATATTTTGGGAATAATCTACAAACTGATTTTTTTTTCTTTTTTTTTTAATGCTTTTTTATAGCATGTTTTACAAGGGGAGGGGGTAAGAAGGGCAAGGTGGTGGAAAAGTACAAAATCTTCTTGGCCTGTGCCTTGAAACATGTCATGGTCTATAAGGTACTCTGCCTTGAATTATGATCTACCTGCTGTTCTAAAGAAGATATGGTACACTGCTTGAGTTATGGTCTCCCTGCTATTCTTAAGATGATATGGTACACTGCTTTGAGTCTATCTGCAGTTGCTAAGCAGGATCTTGCAGTTGCCAAGCTTCAGAGGACATTGTGCAGGTGGGGAAAGGTAGGGGGTGAGGGTAAGGGCGAGGGTCCTGGCTTCTGGCATCTCCCCCTTCTCTGTTTAGTTAGAGAAGGCATCTTATGATCAATCCCAACTATGTGAATTTTGAATTTGGATGTCTAATTATGGGGGGTCTTAGACAAGTTCACAACCCCAAAACACTGATGTGAGACGAGTCACATCGATGGTCGGAGGCTTTACAAACTGATTTTTTAATGAAAATTTTAAAATAATATATGAAAAAGCTGAAAAAATTGGAGCATCCACATAAAATGTACTTGTATATCAGCAAAGGGAAATAAAAAATACTAGTACAAAAAGAAAGATTTTTTTGTATTTACTAAGTTTGTGTGTGCGCATGTGTTTGTGTTTCAAAGTCTGTGTGGAACTGAGAGGACAACCTGAAAAAAGTCATTTCTCATTTGCTATGTTGTTCTTTGATCAGACTCTAGTTGTCATGTTTGGCTCTAGGTTCATTTACCAGAGGAGCCATCTAGCTGAACCAATCCTGTAGACTAAATTTGTTAAAACGTCTAAGATTACGGGACAGAGAAGATACATGTATATCTCATGGACATTTAAAGTAGGTAAGGATGTAGGAGAATCTCTATGGTTATCCAGTGCTGGTGAAACTGTGAACTGCATCTTGTATCTATTTCTATGAGATCCTGTCTACTTCAAGAATATTATCACTGTAAGAAAGGAAAATTTAGTTCATCAACTGAAATAATGTTTCAACTTTCATATCAACCATCATTTAAATCAAAGGTGACCTTCTCATAAGACTTTTTTTTGTGTGTTGTGTATATATTTATAATTCATCTTTATCATTATATAACAACCATCTTTTTTTTTCTTGAAAAAATACTAAATTAATGCATGATTTTACTGCATGCTACTGTACATTGGTTTAGTTATATTTTTCTGGCACATCACTTTGGAATCAGAGAGAGAGAGCAGAGTGTCACTCTAACTATAATTTAACTAGCTTACATGAATCTCTCTAAGACTTTTAATTCATAGATTTTGAAAATAATTTGCTTTTATTTTTATGCCATCTGACTTCTTATGGAACAAGAAATCTTAGATAAATATTGACTTACCTATCTTGAATTATCATTTTCAAGGAAGGAACATCATAAATGATTGCCATGCTTGCACACATAGGGTTAAGCAGGAAACTTATCCTATGACCAAGATAGCACAAAAGACAACTGACGACACATGGGAGTTAATGCTTTCAGCAAGAGCAGCCTCTACACGTAGCAAGTGTTTATACAGTTCAGGTGCCTTTCCACTTTGTCTACCTAGCTTTACAAGTTGAACACACAGATCATTTTAAATGAAAGCACGGATTGGCAGGATGGTTCTAGCAAAATATTCTCACTCTCAAGTGCAAAATCAATTAGATTAATTATTTACTCATAATAAAAAAGGTATTAAATGCCATCCAGTATATTCTACTACCAAATTAAATGCAAGTTTCCTAGCGCTGATTATTCAAACTATCAATAAAATGATTGATAACATTCACTGTATTAAAAAAAATCTAAGAGTTTCACTAGTGCAATTATTAAGCATAGAGTAATTTTTAGGGCTTTTGTGTCATAAAGATACAAATTTCTCTTTAAAATAAGATAATCCATTTTTCCATTTATATAAATCTCTAAAGCAGTAAATTTTTTATGGAACTGAGGCACTCTAATGATGTATATAGTTGAACTAGAGAGACTATTTTTTTTCCTTCAAATTTTAAGTCTGCATTCATAATGACACAGTTTGAAATAACATGGCATATAGAAGAGTCAACCCTTTTAAGTTTTAACTATGTATAAAATCTACCCAGAGACAATAGTCCCAATCACTGAAGTCTTGATTTACAGTATCTAAGTTATATTGAAGGGATTTGCATTTTAACAGTCAAACAGATGTTTAAAATAAGATATAAATTCCTCTTAATTAGGAATGGATATGTTCCAGACTGATTTTGTCTCCCATGGTGGTAGGGAAACTGTGAAGAGGTGCACAAAGTACACTGTATTTTTGGCACTTTTTTTTTAACAAGCTAGGTTGGGTGTGTTAGTTTATGTTATCTATCCACATAGCAATTTAGTTACGTGAATTTAAGTAACTATGTATTTTTTTATGTAACTATGTATGTAATTACATGTATTTATATAATTTATGTATTAGGTCATTTTGTTTGCAATTATAAAAAATAAAGTTAAAATAGAATTCAAGTTGGGGATAAGAACACGTCCATCTGTTTCTTCTCAAAGTGTAGTTACAAATAATAAAGATTTCATAGAATGCAAACAAGCAGCTTCTCATTAAAGTGTTGTTTTGGAGAATCAACCAAATCCTACCTGTCTATCACAACACAGAGCAGGTTTTGTGATAAAAACCCTTACAGCTACAAAATACCAAATAACCGCTTAAATTGCTGGTGCAACTCACACTTAATACAGTGCTCCATCACTGCAGGAAGTTTCTTTCTTAAACAATTGCCAGAGGTAGATGTTATATCCTATCCATGCTTGTTTGCATCACTTAATTCTAATCAAAAGTCTGAGTTGTTCATTGTATTGCTGCTGCTGAGGACAAGCTGTACATCCATGTACTAGTTTAAAAGAAAATAGATAGTATTTTTTAGTTTGTTCAGTTGGAGGCTTTTCCTGAGTCTTTTACTCTCGTAATTTTGAGTTTTCAAAATGTACTAAAATATATTTAAGCTATCAGAAACAAATTTAATACAAAATACTATCAGCTTTAAAGTGTAGAAACATCTATATTTTCTAGAAGAAATTGACTGTGAAAAATTTTTTACTACCTGCAGATTTTTAAAGAAGAGTTTGTTAAATTAAGTAATTAAGTAACACCACTAATACTTGTTGGGAGCCGACTCTTAGCCGAAAGCGGCTATCATCTTTACAGCCATTTCGAGCCATATACTCTGACAAGAGACTTGTTTTCAACAACCTGCAATAACTGAGCACACTCTGATAAACATCTTGTTACACTGTTTAGTGCCCCCAACTGCAAGGTGCTCCTGGTATCCATGGCTACAGGGCATGTGACGTAGTGGCTTCCATTGAGCTTGTCCATGAGGGCAAGTCACATGGTAAAGGGTATAAATACCCAGGATTTCCTTTCTATGTGAGTGAGGAGAATATAGCATAAGTGTGAGGAGAATATAGAAGAAGAGAGGAGAATAAAGAAGAGACTTGAAGAGACTCGACCAGATTCTGTCTTGTATCTATCTTTTGTGTCTCTCGCCCCTTTTTTGCCCTTCCTCCATCCCCACTCTCTCTCTTGCTAGACTCTGACCTGAGGACCGAAGCAGCAGAACTGGCTGGCCTTTACAAAGTAGCAGAACTGGCTGTTACAAAAGAAACGGCAGTTACAAATACTGATGCCATTCCTGACCTTTAGATTAATACATTTAGCTCTTAGCATATTTCCCCAGATATAACACAAATGCCCATGTTTCTCCCTACATATTCTGCTCCCATGCAAGCACACCAATCAGCAACCCCAAAGTTTCTTTCAGTCATGACTTTATGCTATCCCTTCCATATAAACTTTCAATAATTCCTTTAAAATATGATTACAATTTTTTCTGAAACGTAATTTTATTCATTATACCACATCACTTTTGCCAACTTTCTATATAATCTATCTATAGATAGAGGTAGAGGCAGAGGCAGAGGCAGAGGCAGAGGCAGAGGCAGAGGCAGAGGCAGAGGCAGAGGCAGAGGCAGAGGCAGAGGCAGAGGAGGCAGAGGAGGCAGAGGCAGAGGCAGAGATAGATAGAGATAGAGATAGAGGAGATAGAGAGATGCCCTAACCCCATTTCTTTGGTATTATTTTTACAAACATATATAATAATAACAAGTAATAACACTATCATTTTAGAGTATAAATGAGACTCCATCTCAATGTTTATATGTGTGTGTGTGTGCACGCAAGTGTGCATGTGCATGTGTGTGTGTTGTGCTTGCAATGAATTTAAACATAAATTATAGTGAAAATATTTGATATTTGATATATATATAAAAGAAATGATACAATTAAAATGGTGAAGCCAGAAAAACAGATAATGAGAAACAGACGGGATTAAACAGGACAGGAAAGAAAAGCTGACCACATAAGAAACATGACAGTCTTTTAAAAATCAATAAAACCATTCTTGGCAACCTCTGACTGACTCTTTGAACTCACCATTCCCAGGTATTGCACCTTATACTGATTTTCTATTTCTGTAATTAAACACTGTGACCAAGACAAATTGTAAAAGAAAACATTTAATTATGTTTAAAATTTCAGAGGGTTAAAGTTCATAATGGGAACAAAGACATTGCTACAGGGGCAGAAACATCAGCTGAGAGCCCACATCATAAAAAGAAATGGAGACATAGAGAACAGTGCAAGTCTTTTGAAACATCAAAGCCAACCTCCAGTGAAATATCTCTTCTAACAAGGTCACACCTACCAACCTTTCAGAAACAATTCTACCAAATTGAGGAACAAGTCTTCAAATAAATTAGCCTACGGAGCCCTTCCATTTAGAGTACCACACACCTTCATATGGGGAACTGAAACAGAACATCAGTGTCCTTTCACATACGTGCAATGAAACAGATTGAACTGTAAGAATAATTTCTCAAAAGGTCTCTGTATTCCAGGATGAGCCCATCCAGATCATGTGATGGACAGAGGACTCGATATGAGGTGAAGAAAAGCTACAGTTGTCTCTTCATAGCCTTGTCTAAGGAGGGCAGAATGCCTCTGTGTGGTTAGATATCCTTACACATCCAATTATATTTTTCTATATGCCAACCCATACATTTGCATAAAAGATTTGGAATCTCTAAAGATCTGGACCCATTATAATTAATCACACTGGGTTTCTATACCCTCCCTATTTCCAGAGCTCATGGGAGGAAATCCCATAAAGTGAGATTTTAGTCCATTCTGATTTAAACAATACATCTTATAACATAAGTATGAATTGATAAGTATTTATTTAAAATCCATAACATATAGTCCACTAAGTTGTTTCTCAGACTAGGGGTAGCCCACTCCAATTTCTATTTGGAGTGCTTTGATTGGCTTTACCAACTAAGGGCTTTGTGGAACAAACTTTGCTCAAACTATATTAACTAAATTCATTCCTTAAGTATGACAAGAACAGAATGAGTCCCACAACGTTTGCATCATTTATATCCCAAGTAACACAACAGTCCTCTTTAGGTCTTTCATCACAGCCTACTATACTTCCTTAGACACACTCCATATATTTCTAGCAAGCCAGCTTTTTTTTTAAACATTTGTATTATCCCAGATGCAATGAGCAGCTCCATGGGTCAGTAGCAATACTGTCTGTTAACAAACTCCTCAAAGACCTCTTGTTAGCTTCTAACCTTCCAGGCAGAGTCTTTGTTAAAGCTGACTCCTATATGTCAATCAACTTGAACCTTATCATTTTTGAGAGAATTTTCATTTTCATCTATGTATAAATAGCCACATAGTGGCTACCAAATAATAGTATTTTTGCTCCAAACATATCAAATACACTACTTTTTATTTGTGAGATAGTGTATAAATTGATTTTAAATTCATTTCTTATTGTCTGTGTTTCTAAATAAGATGTAGGTTTCCATCAGTGTATTAATCAAAAAGGCCCTCTTTCAAAGAGATGAATTCTATGATATTGCCATATCTAGAAAGGAATTGTACCTAGTGGATACATAATAAGAAAATTTTACACATTTGGAGGGTAAATAAAGAATAATTAACAAACAAATAGACAAACAGTATATTTTATTTTCTGAATACATAAAAAAATGCCAGGAGTCTCTTTTTGTGTTTTTTATTCTGCTAGAGTACAATGAATGCACACTTTGGACTAATCGACAAAGTTTGAAAAGCATTTGAAAGTAGAAAAATTAATTCATTAATCTAAAATGAAAATTTTACTTCCACTTGCCTCTCACAAAGGTGTAAAGAGAATTCATGTTTTGTTTGAGCAAGATAACTGAATTCCTTGTACAATTTCATTAGATTTCTGGCCTATGAGATTTGTCTGCTTTAATTTAAATACTCCAGTTCATGAAATGCCCCATGATCAAACTCTAAATAATTTCCTTTTATGTGTCTGTTTAGAAAGACTTAATCACTTCCAATATTAGATCAACTTTAACCTGGAGACAGCACTGGCAGACAGAACTGCATTTTTTTTTTAAACAAGGTGACTGAGAACCTATCTTTTGAAGGTAATTGCAAAATAATCAGATTTGAAGAAAGAGGTAGATAGATGTTCAGTGGGTTGACAGGAGGTAATGACATGTGCAAGATACAGAGGTAGAACTTAATGAGTCATATACAGGAAATGATACTGAGATTTACTTGCCAAAAGGAAATGACTTCTGATAACATTTCTATCTGTCCCATTTCTGATTTATATTTTCTGTTCAGATTTCTTTTAAGGAAATAGAGAAGACCTATATATGGAGCTCGAGTTTAGAGTCTTATGTTTTTGAGATTCAATACTCTAAAATTATTTATGTGTGCAGAAGGTACATTCTTGTTCTTGCAAAGAAAACTGTTTTACACAATCTACAGTCTTATATTAATGAGTCATTCGAGCAGTAGACAGCCATCGTTTCTTTGAACCAGCTACAGCAGGTTTCTCCATTCTCATTACAGTATAGAGGATTTGATGATTCACTTGACAGCCTGCAGATAGCAGACACATATATAAGAGGCAGCTGAGCTCCTGGGATCAAGGCAGAAGGTGAAACAAATGCATGAACTTTATAACAGATATCACTTATACATGCTGTGTTAACTACTATACCAGAGTTTTCATAGTTTCTTGTATATGCAAGGACACTTTTTCCTGAATATATATATGAATATGATTTTTGCAGACCCAGTAGCTGAAAAATAATGAGCTTTCAGATATTTTACTTTCTGAACTAATCTTTCAGGAGACAATGTTTATATTACATAAGTGTGGAAATTTTATTTTATGTCTGAACAAAGGAAAGACCTTTACAGAGGTTCCTCTCTCACCAAAATGCACTCAATTATCATGACTGATCTTAAGTGTTGTTAAATTTTCAGTGCCTTTACTCTGTATCTCTTTTAATGCAATTCTAAAATTCAAGTATATCAAATGTGTCACCACTTATGAAAAACTGATATCTCTTCTCACTTCTTTAATAAGTGTTCAGAGCAATGAACAATTTTGTCAATGCAATTACTTGCCTATTAATTTTTACAACAAAATCCAATTTTTGAAACTTTTTCTTTTCCTCAAATTTTCTGCCTTATTAGAGAGTGTGGTGCATTCAAAAGATGTAAATGTTACTCTCTATAAAAACAAATTGGTGAAATTAATTCTAGTTTCAAAATTAATTGTTGTGCTGTGTTCCTATGAATTACTTTCACAGCTGGCCCATTTCCTCCTTTATACTAATACAACACCAAATATACTGATATCCTTTACATACAAACATATAATTAAAAGGAAATGAATCATGAGAACTTACAAAAGGAATTACTGGAACAAAGGTATTCTCTAATATTCTCTAATATAGATAATTATCTAATATATACTCTGTAATATATTCTTATCTAATATACACATTTTACTATTTTTAACCTTCACAATATCATTTAAACTAGACTGTGTTTGTAATTTTTTCCCACTTTAGTGACTTCAACATCAACACTGGTTAATCTTATTTATCATACTTAATTTCTTAATTGTTTTACCTTCCTAAGTTTTAGTAAACATTATCTCACCTGAACTTTGTAAAACTGGTATTTGTATAAACTCTATGATAGGTATCACTTGTAAATTCTGAACTCATTACTAATTATCTAACACTGTATTAGATATATGCTTCATTATCACTATCATTGATGCAACTTCAAGTTGTATTCAATTTCCATTACAAGACAACTTCCTGCTTTCTAGACAGAAATTTATATTTTTCCCGATATGGCAGTGTTCTAAGATTCATTAAAATAGGTTCTGTTTATAACACCTTCTTCAGGTAGTTGAAAGCTTCAATTATTCAATCATTTGTTTTTAATCTTTCAAAAATCATTCATAATATTCAACTAAGTAATTTCTGTAAAATATTAAGCATATCCTTTAATCTTTTCTGATTAAGAGTTTTGAATATCTATTTAAATTAGTTGTTTCAAACACCTTATAGAGCTAATGGCTGTTTTGTGACACTTCTTTTCTAATATAGAAGATGATTTGTATGATTGCTACTATTGTGTACATGTTCATACAAATTAAAACATAGGTTTGTGTGTTTCATCAACAAAGTGGCTGGATATAAGATTCACTTAAAAAATATATCAGTAACACTGCTATATACAAATGACAATCTAGTTGAGAAAGACATTAGGGAAACGATGCACTTTACAACAGCTAGATAGTCACCAATAGTATAAAATATCTTTGTGTAATCAAGCAAGGGAAAGAACTTCATGTCCCCATTCAATGTAGTCCCATCAAAATTCTAACAAAAATTTATATGTCCTTGAAAGCACAATACTCAATTTTGTATGGAAAAACAGACTCAGGATAGCTAAAGCATTTCTGCACAATAAAAAAACTTTTGCAGGTGTTCACCTCAACGTAAAACCAGATACACTAAAAGTGATAAAAAAAAAGAAAAAAAAGAATATTGTTCAATGCTTTGGCACAGGAGACAATTTGCTAAGGAGAACATAAATAACACAGGCACTAACATCTACAATTAATAAATAGGGTCTCATGAAACTGAAAAGCGTTTATAAGGCAAAGGACACTACCAATAGGACAAAACAGCAACTTACAGAATAAGAAAAGATGTCCTCCAACTCCACATCTGACAGAGGGATAATTTCCAAAATATATAAAGAACTCAATAAACTAGACACCAGCAAATCAAATAATCTAATTAAATTTGAGGTCTAAACTGAGATCTAAACCGAGAATTCTCAACAGCCACTCTTGAATGTCTTAGAAACACTTAAAGAAATGGTTAACATCCTTAGCTACTAGAGAAATGTAAATCAAGTGGCTTTGAGACACCATCATACACCTGTAGAAATAACTGTGGGCAAAAATACAATTGAGAATATCAAGCAAGGGGAACACACTTCCATTTAGGTGAGAGTGCAAACTTGTACATCCACTTTGGAAATCTACATGGTTCTTTGGAGAAATTTGAGACAAGATCTATCTCAAGATTCCGCTATACTACTCCTGGGTATATACCAAAGCAATACATCAACATATCACAAAGACACTTATTCAACTATGTTCACAGTAGCTTTATTCATTATATCCAGAGATTGGAAACAGCATAGATGTTCCTCAAGTGAAGAATGGATAAAGAAAATGTCTATTTACAGCTAAAACAAAGACATCAGGAAATTTGCAAGCATATAGCTGGAACTAGAAGAAACCTTCCTGAGTGGCTTAACCCAGACCCAGAAAGACAAATATGGTATGTAGTCACTTACAAGTGGATATTAACTGTAAAATAAAGCCTAATTGTATTACAATCCCAACCCAGTGAAGCTAAGTAAAAAAAGAATTCAAGGTAGGATACATAAATATCTCTCTGTGAAGGGAAAAGATAATAGATTTTCTGAATGGATTAGGGATAAGTAGGGATGGGAACAGGTCAAAAACAGAGTCCTGAAAGAGACAATTGGAACTGAGGAACATTTTGAGGGAAAAGTAGAAAACTAGTGTGTGGGAAATACCAGGAATTATCAAGTGTTACTCTAGGGAATACTGCTAGTAAGGGATGGGGGAGATGATTCACAACCTGAACTGTCCATCTTTTGTAACAAGGAAAGGCTTAGAATGGAGAGAATAGGACCCCAACTCAGACACAAGATCTTTGGCCTACTATTAGTACTGCCTGCAAGCCATATACTATGCTAAAGATGAAGCAGAACTTGTGAAAGTGGCCAACTAATGTCTCCTCCAGTTCAAGACCAATATCACACAAGATAGCTCATTCCTGACACTGTACGATACAATGCCAGAAACTGGAAACTTGATAGCTCAGACATCTTGGACATAACCAATTAAAAGTGGAAAAAGAGTCAATGAAATGCATTCTAAAGAGATTCTGCTTTAGTTGTTAGCCTAACATAATCCCCATTATTGAGGCTTCATCCAGTGACTCATGGGAGCAGTTACAGAGACCAACAGACAAACATTAGATAGAGTTTGGGGAATCCTGTGGAAAAGGGGAAAGATAGATTGTAGTAGCCAGAGACATCAAGGATACCACACTTTCCCACAGAATCAATTATGTTGGGCTCATAGTGGCTCACAGAGACTGAATTGACATTCAGGGAGTCTGTATGGGTCTGACCTAGTTCCTTGCCATATATGTTATGGGTGAGTAGTAACTTGGTGTTCTTGTGGGATTACTCTCAGTTAAGACAGGGTTGTCTCTGACTCTTTTGCCTGATTTTGGGACTCTTTTTCTCCTACTGGGCTGTCTTGTCCAGCCTTAATATGAGGGGATGTGCCTAGACATATTGCAACTTGATTTGGCCTGTTTGGTTGATGTTGTTCTGAAGGGAGATGAAAGAGTAGAAGATCTGGGGGAGAAAGGAGGTAAGGGGGATACTAGAAGGAGAGGAGGGAGGGGAAATTGCAGTTGTGACATAATATATATGAGAAGAAATAATAAATAACAACTCAAAAAAAGATGCAGATCTTAAACGAACCTTAAGAGAATCAAAAACCTTTTGCAATTCCCAATATCCATAAGCCTTTTCTAATGCTGTATGTTAAATAGTAACAATTTGCTTGGAATATTCAATTTACAGAGTTACATGCAAGTTGTACAGTGAGTTCCAGGGAATGTGTGTTCCTTTTTTATAATCCTTGATTTGGTGGGCTGTTTGATGATACAGCTGTCTTTGAGACATCCATGTTTGGATAATCCCTAGTTATATTCATAAACTCATAAACTTGTGGTTCACTAAGCTATACTTTAGTGCAATACTTTTTTTCACGTTTTGTTAGTGATCTATGTGAACACACATTTGTTCACATCTCCCTAGGAAAAGCCATACAATACACTTTATAACTGAACAATGACAAGGAAAAAAGGTGAATCTGAAAACAAGGTTCTGAATCAGAAAACAGATTGATCATCATCTTACGAAGATGAAGTGGCTGTGGGGTGTAGTCCTGATACAGCTGTCTTTCCTTGTGTTGTTAAAGACATTATGTGACCTTGCTCATTATGATAAAGACAAGATATTCAGTTAGTGTCTAGGCTTCTGGGAATTGAAGGTACTTGAAATAAATTCTAGGGTAGATATCTTCCTACATTGTGGAAGGTAGGAACATGACCCTTGATAAAGGTAGTTTATTATGTAAGCATAGGAATCTCTCCAAACTGTTTATGAACTAGACAATATATTCCAGTCTTTGAAAGTAGAGCTCATGGGACAGATTTAAGAACATTAGGATATCAGTAGTACAGTCTTTATTATAAATCATCAGGCATTCAACTAAGGCTGAACTCTTTCTCATGATAGATCTTAGAGAAGCAAATAGGGAATTGTGAGAAAAAAGACATCTTTTTTCCTCATTCAGATCCTATTTGTTGTTTGTTGCAGGTTATTTGCGTGTACATTGAACTCTGAGAGTGTATTACTTACTGAAAACAAAAACAAACAAACAAACAAAACTGTTCTAAGTTATGGTATGGCTCAATCCTTAGCACAAACCTTTAATCCCAAATAATGAAAGTAAAATTATTTTATAGAAGGAAGTATCCATATTTAAAAGTCATGTCTAATTGAGTGGCAGACAAAATGATATTCAGAAAAAGATTTGACAGAATAGGATAAGCTCAACCCTTATGAGAAGAGAGAGGAAAGAGAAGCTACTTGAGGACATTGCAGAGAGAGGAACAAGCAGTTTTATGGGGAGCGTTTTACAGATAGGTTGAAGAGAGAACATGGTAAACACAGGCGAAGACAGAACAAGTCAAAGAAAGAGAAGGAGCCAGAATATTAGAACAGATCCCAAAGTTAATATGAAGCAAAGAAGAGCAATCCATGTGAGGCAGAGCAGAATGAGAGGACGAGGGGGAGAGGGAGGCAGGGAGGGAGAGAGGGAGGGAGAGAGCGAGGGAGGGAAGCAGGGAGGTAGGGAAGGAGATGGAGACAGAGAGAGAGAGACAGACACAGAGTGAGGCCAGATTGAATTAGAGCCAGATGAGAAAAGACAAGAAAGATTGGAGGTATTTAGCAGCAAGTCTAACAGGCAGAAAACATTCTAGGGCTAGATAGAATCATACAGAGGCTTGAAGCTTCCTGGACTAAATCTAGGTTAGCAGATGGAGCCTGTAAGCCTCTGAAAACAATTACATGAAGTGAATAAAAGAAATTTTCATTTCAAATTGTAATCTTACTCATTTTTGTGACTTGACTTTAACTAATCTGACTCAATACTTGGTGTATCCATGTGTTCTTCTTCTTGATAATTGTTTTCTTTTAAAATTATCAACCTGCCTAACAATTTCATAAGTTTCTCTAGCCTCTATAATTATAATATTGTCTGAATTAATGATTCATATAATGCTTAGTGAGCATGTATGCCAAGAAATAATGTGTATTCACAGATTGTGTTAAAAATATTCCCTTGGCTGGCAAAATGGCTCAGGAATGTGCATGCTACTAAAACTGAATGAAAACCAGTGTTTGATGTCCTGAAACCACATGGTAGGAGAGAACTGAGTACTGAAAGTTGATTTCTCACTTCCACATCCCTGGGGTCACATATACATAAGTACCTACTCACAATAAAATAATATAAAATATAAAATAAATAACAATATACAAATTTTAAACAGAAGAAAAAGAGTTTAAAATTTCAAATCATTATGCTTGAAAAAGCTTTTTACTACTCAGAAAGCAAATGTATATTGTGTTGTTATGTAAGAGGCCCCCAAGGGGAGTCTCCACTCTCACCTGGAGTTGTGCACACCCAAGGAAACACAGAGACCAGTTTGATGCAAAATAGCAAAAGGTAGTTTACTGACAAGGGCCCTTGGGTCGAAAACACATCCCATGCAAGGGAAGGATTTCGACACCCAGCTCTGACAGTTTAAAGTTTATATAGGGAACAGCACAGGGGGAAGGGGGAGAGCGGGAAACTTTGGCGCAGTTACATTTGATTGGATATTTTAAACATCAGCAATAGGTGTAAGCTATCATTTTGGCTGGCATAGCAAGCTTTTCCTGGTGGTCATGATGACTCGTATTTTTTTTGTATTTTTGGCCATGAAACCTCAGACTTTCTGATAGGAGAATAAAAACACCAGATGGCCCATTTCTCATTTGGGCATATTTAGACTTGTCAAGGTTTGTCTTGGTTTTGTTCTTACATTCGTGGTCACCTTGCCCTAGGAGGAACTGGTTATTTTTTTGTTTTGGCTGTTTTCAGCAAATTGTTGGTGGTCTGGGGGGTTCTGCTGAGGTGTTTTGATTTTTTGTCCTCACGGTTAAAGTGTTTTGAAATTGGAATGTCTTCTATAATGTCTTTATTTGAGCCCCAGATGTTTGAATACAGAAAAGTTGTGGAACTGTGAGAAAGTTAACCTCACTGAGAGAAGTAGTTCACTGGCAGAGGAAATAGCTGTATGTTCTGGCTATACTCCCCAGATGCAGGAAAAATGATTAACATAATCATCTAGACAATACTACAGCAACACATTTGAAATTATTATTTCTCAACATTTAAATATAAGTAAGACAGTTCATCAAATGCAAATAATTATAAATATAAAATAAACTGTATAGTTAATCTCAAATTTTGTTTAGTTTAACTTTCTTTTATCTTTTGATCTTCACTAAAAAAATGTGTTCTTGGCTTCTTAATTTTAGGTATAGTAATCTATGTCACATGCAAATGCTATGTCAGATATAGAGGGCATCAAAAATAATTAGGATTTAAATCATAATGGCTAATAATTTTAGTATGATCCAGCAGGTTTTTT
Source organism: Grammomys surdaster (assembly GCF_004785775.1). Classification (NCBI taxonomy): domain Eukaryota; kingdom Metazoa; phylum Chordata; class Mammalia; order Rodentia; family Muridae; genus Grammomys; species Grammomys surdaster. The sequence continues at coordinate 20,376,233 of NW_021604597.1, read as the reverse complement.
TCTCACAACTAGACGTTAATTTTCTTATCTTGGCATAAGTTTTAGGAATCGGAAATTGCCACTCCTACACCGTTCTCCCCATCAGAGTTAACATCTTTTGATAACACATAAATCCTTTTTCTATTGACTTAGAATGTTTCCCTCTGAGTGTCCTGCACAATACAATAAATACACTATACACATATGATTAAATATCATTCCTTAAAAATATATATATTACTATGCATTTGAAAACTATCTAATTGCATAGAGCAATGTTACAGACTCAAAGTAAAATACACATGAAGCTTCTTAACCCCACAAGAAATACACTAATGAACTCATTCTCCATTCCAACTGAGATTAGAAGTTTCCTAGTTATTTCTCCATTGCAGTGACAAAGTTCATGAACAATGTAACTTGGAGAAGCAGTTGATTATTTCAGTGTACTCTACCTTACAACAGTCCACCATTAAGGGCAGTAACTCAAGGTAATTACATGGCAGAAGAAAGTGATGAAGAGTCCATGGAAGAGTCCTATTTGCTATCTTGTTCTTCAAGTCTTCCTCCATGTAGCTTGCATCTTGTGGGTTGCTCTTTGTGGCTTGCTCAGCCTGCCTACTTAGAGCATGCAGAATCACCAGTGAAGAATAGCACTGGGGCCAGTTGAGGGGGATGGTCTTTCCACATCAATCCATATCAAATATCAATCAATAAAATTTACTACAGGCTTTACACAAACCAGTTTTCTGAAGCATATTTTCTCAGTTGATATTTCTCTTCTAAAATGGCCTTGGCTTATGTCATGTTGACATAAATCTAATCAGTACAAGGAGTGACTCAGGACTGTACTTGCTTGTCTTTCAGACCCCTAGGGCTGAGCCTGGGCTTCTGCTATATTATATTACTTGCTTTTAATTAAAAGCTTATGTGAATATGCTTAGTGATGTCTATCAAATTATTGTAATTATTTTATCCTGTGAATATTTTGTGTTCAGTTACTTAAAGAGGTCTTTTAGTAACATAAAACTGGCCAACATCACATTTCTTGCACAATGCTGTTAAATATTATGCCTGAAAAACTTTGAAGTTGTATACCAGTACCATACTACATTCCTTTAAGTAGCTAACCTGCTCTTAGTTGATACAGTATGACTTGAACACTGAACAGTTTGTAGTTGGTCATACTAAATAAGAGTAGTTTGTCTTTGAAATATGATTCAGTGCTATCACTTAATTTTCTCTGTTCATTAAGTAATGCTTGTCATAAATTTATATTTTATAAGTATGTATAAATGAAAATTCAAGGATTATCATCAATCTATTTCTTTGACACAGAGTAGAATCCAAATGATTTGAAACTAACTACTGTTTTTAAATTAATGTAATTTTACAAAGTACATGAACACAAGACTAAAATTATGCTTTCTGTTAAATAAACAACTGTGCTCTTAATTTTTCAAGATTTAATCATTTTAATTTTTACATTTTAGCAAAATGAAAGCATTTGGCTTTCAGCACATAGTGCTGTATTGCTGTATCACTATCACAGAGTGTTCAGAGATTCAAATGATAAAGATTCCTTTATTTTGAAAGCAATGTCATTAAAGCAGACACTTATCATATATGAGGGTTTTGTGATGAAATTATTTAGGAGGCAAAAGCCTGTTATCCACTATCCTATCATGAAAGAAGACTGGCATCAGGCCTAGAATTTTTAAAAGGCTAGAAGGGAAAACTGGTCACAATCCTCAAACCGTCTTAGATGGGGTCAGGTGAGTGGCATTCAATACCTCCAGAGCTCTTATAAAAATAAGCACTTATTTATCCCTAACATGCAATTTTGCAGATTCAACTTAAACTTATCTGTTAACAGCACTGTGCTATTTCCTGCTCTGAGATAAAATGAATGGGCACTTCTTATTGTGAATGGAAATCTGTTTGAGGTTAAAAAAAAAAAAAAAGATTGGCACACTGCACAGCCTCTGGCCAACCCACTGGATTCCACTCATCTCAATAATTTCAAATTTTTAATGACAGGATTAATGTAGCATTTTCACTTCATTTTTATTATTCTGCTTTTATAAAAATGGTGTTTTGAGATAGACATTTGATCTTCACCATTTTCCATCAATTCTTTACTTTTTTGACTAAAGTTTGATAAACTCTTAACTTCTAAAATGGTAGATTCCATAATATTATGTTGGTTGCTTTAATTTGCTTAATTTTTGCAAATGCAGACACTGTTTTCGTCAGTAGCAAGAATCTCGGATTCACGATCATTTCCCACTGGAAATATAATAGCATCTCTTCTGCCTTTATCATTCACTATGGAGCTTTTGCATCTAGGTATGTAGGTCTTCATACTACCATACTGGTTATGACTCAGATGATGTTATATGAAAAAGTCTACAAAACATATTTCCCCTCCCTCTTCAACAGATCTTAAAAGATTTGCAATTCTTAAATTATAATTACAAAGAAATACTACATATATAAAGTATGTGCGTGAACATAAACACACACACACACACACATACATAAACACACATAAGTTTTCCTTTACATCTTTTTAGAGAGTTGCACAAATGAAAAGATTAGAACCTACAAGCCTCATAGGGGTTCGCTGAGACCGATCCACCAATCACAAAGCCTGCATGGGTCTGGCCTAGGACTTCCTTATGTGTTACAGTTATCTAGCTTGGTCTTCTTAACAAACTCCTAACAGTAGGAGTGTGGGCTAACTCTAACTCTTTTGCCTGTTTTGGGGACTCTATTACCTCCTGCTGTGTTGCTTCATCCAGTTTTAATTTAATATGTGGTCTTAATCTTAGTGTAACTGTATATGCCAATACTTGGTTGATATTCATGGTTAGACTGCCCCTTTCTGAAGAGAAACTGGAGGAAAAATAGATGGAGGGAAAGGGAAGCAAGTGGGAGGGGAATAAGGAGGGGAAACTGCATTTGGAATGTAATATATGAGAAAAGAATAAATTAAAACATAATTTCTAAGGATGCAGGAGAGTTGGTTATCTAAACAACATAGGAATCACCTAGGTTCAGATTCAGGGCCTTGAGTTGGCCCACCCCAATGTCTACCCAATCAATGAACTGCTAGAGCACATGAAAAGAAATGTCCTGCAGAACCAAAGCAACAACAGGATATCTGAGAGGAGCAGGATGAGGATCCAGCATTGATAGTGTGGCTGGCAGGAGCCAGAAATCTCATAACCATGTCAAGGGCTCCTTGCAATTGAACATCTGCAAGTAAAGCTGTTTGAATAAGAGGGTATACTGTGTGCCACAATATAATGTATTGCTGCTTCCACAGAGAGATGCTTTTATTAAAAATTATTTGTTTTCTCTTTTATTGGTTGCTTTTCGTTTGTTTGCTTGTTTCTTTTTTGGGGGGAAGAAGTTTGCAAGGAAAGAAGGCAGATATGGAAAGACATGGAGATGAGCGGGATTGAGGTACATAATGTGAAATTCACACAGAATCAATAAATATTTTTTAACCTTTTTGTTTGTTTGTTTTTTGTTTTTGTTTTTGTTTTTGTTTTTGTTTTTGTTTTTGTTTTTTTTGAGACAGGGTTTCTCTGTGTAGCCCTGGCTGTCCTGAAACTAACTCTGTAGACCAGCCTGGCCTAAAACTCAGAAATCTGCCTGCCTCTGCCATCCAAGAGCTGGAATTAAAAGAGTGTGCCACCACTGCCTGGATACTTTTTTTAGTTTTTTTTTTAATATAAATTTTAAAAAAAATAATTTCAATTTTCTTTTCTTTTTTTTTTTTTTTTTTTTTGAGACAGGGTTTCTCTGTGTAGCCCTGGCTGTCCTGGAACTCACTCTGTAGACCAGGCTAGCCTCGAACTCTCGAACTCAGAAATCCGCCTGCCTCTGCCTCCCATGTGCTGGGATTAAAGGCGTGCGCCACCACCGCCCGGCTAAATTTTCTTAAATATTTTTTATTTCATTTTATGTATCTATCAACTTTACTGATATGCAGACTCACATATGATAAAATATTAAAAATATATCTACTTTATTAGCAATTAATCTCAAAACTTGATTCTACTTTCTAAATAGGCTTATGTGGGACTCCATAAGGGTATACTGGTTCATGGTTGTGCATGGGCCTAGAACCCTGAGAGTCTAAGTGAGAACCTGCAAGAGTTCGGCCATGTCCCCAGAACTCAGGGTCCTGACAAACAATCTTGTCTCCAAAGACCTACATTTTTCAGTCACATAGGCCATTACAGTCCCTCCCAACCTGCACAGGTAGAGAGCGTAACCACAGGCTTCAGGCCCTAAGGATTTACATACTAATGAAGGTCAGAGGGAGGAGTAAATTAAGCATGCTTCCCCAGAACCTCTTCCTTCCTCCCTCCCTATTTAACTCAGGACTGCCCTGAGTTTTAAGGGGCATATATCCAGATCCATCCACCATCTGCCATGACAATAAACCCTTTTGGAACCAAGGGCTTCCTCGTGTCATTAGGGCCCACCACCACCAAAGCCCCCAAACAGCTGGAACCTTAGACTTTCCTCCTGTATGTGGGACCTGCAGCACAGTGGAACACCCCCCTTCCCCAACCCCAACCTCCACCACCACTGAGGCCTTTTTTCCCACAGGCTTACATTCTGAAGATATGTGTTTTACATTTTCTATTGAAAAATATTATTTTCATACTGTCTAATCTGATTATAGGTTTCATCTTCCCCAGGTCCACTTAGATTCTTTCCACTCCCTCACACAACCACAGTGTTTATATTCTCTTTCCTTCCCCACTTTTCTCTGTCTTTGTCTCTCTGTCTCCATTGGAGAAATCTAACTTTTCCTTTGCCAATAGCTATCAATTGCAAATACCTTCTTTACAGTTGGGAGCCTGAGTCGGACCCTGTCTTGTTCGAACTTCTGCATGCTCTATACATGCTATAACAGTCTCTGTGAGGGCAAATGTGCTTCAGTCTTGTTTTGTCTGAAAGATACTCTTTCCTTGGAGTCACATATCATCTCTGGCTCTAATAATTTTCTGCTTCCCCTGATCCCTGAAGAGAGAAGTTTGAGGAAGGCATCCCATTTAAGACTGAATGATTCAACATCTATCAATCTCTGCAAATTGTCCAGTTGCAGGTCTCTATGTTGGTTCCAATCTACTACAACAAGAATCTTCTTTGATTATGGCTGAGCCTGACACTAATCTATGAATTTATAATTTGAAAACATCCCTTTTCATGTGAGTGTGAAATTTCTTCCACTTTCCATCCTTAAGTGATACTTGAGAGTAACTTAATTGATACATAATTCTTACAAACATTGGGAGTAGATTATATATTGGAAGGTTGCACAGACTAGCTCTTTAATTCACTACATCTGCCACTGTTAATATTGTTTATTACTAAATATTTATAGATTGTATTGTAGCATCTCTGCCTTGATCTGGGCTCTTCAAATTCATTGAAACTGCCTGCCTCTATAGAATGATCTGTCTCTCAATTTTATTCTTTGAGGACTTTTAATACTTTTTGAAATAAATATTACATGACAGTTACACAAATACACCATTTTAGTTTTCTTGACTCATTGCTATTTAGCACTTTATCCTATCCATTTGATACCTTTAATTTTATGTCATAAAATACATTTTTGAAAATGTTTATTAGTTCATTAACATTTCCTTACAATGTGTTTTGATCATAGTCACAACTTCCTCATGTCAAACACTGTATTTTAATCATATTCACACCTCCCCTAACTCCTACAAGATCCACACCCTAATCCAAACTCATTTTACTTTATGTCTCATTTATTTTCTTTTTAATTCAGAGCATTTCATTTGTGCTACATATATACTCTTTAGTATAATACTATCTCTTGGGATATGGTTACTGGTTGCAAAAAATTAACTCTTCATTCGTCTAAAACTGTCATTTCTCAATAGGTCTTCATGACCACCTACCTCATTCATGATGAGATTTTGTCTGACTTGATTTTATTTAGATGTTGTGCATGCTATAACAACTTCTCAGACTTCATGTGTAAATAGCTCTGAAAACACTGTTTCATTATAGTCTTTCAAGGACTCTAGCTCTGACAATTTATCCCCTTGGCAGAGTTGACTTCAGGGTTCAGGTATGTCATGTCTATATTTCTAGGTGCTGATAGTTCAGCTATGTAGCAGAGCTGGGTCCTTATAGTTGATATTCTTTATGAAATGTCTCAACTTCCTGAAGAAGAGTTCCAGGTAATCAGTCTTCAAGATATCATGTGAATTAGCATTGTTTATATAAGTATCCCAACCGTAAAATAAATAAATTGAATTTTACCATACAATTGTAGTCCAAATTTCAGTCCCTCCAATATTCACGTAGTGTTTCCATTCATTCTGTTGAGGTGATAAAACTTCATAGCTATTAAAGAAACTCTTCATTCGACCACAATTAGAAGACCCATCTAGCAATGGAAACTGGAATGTATACAAGTGAGAAATTTCCAAATTAATCTCAGGCTGTGGGGTACAGCTGTTAATTATGGCATGGTTATGTTATTAGTACTTCAAAAGAATATTGTTATATATAACTTGAAGGGCAGCCAGAAAAAAATGTCAGTCTTTGAAGCCAGACACACCTAAGAAAAGCTAGGTTTTTTTTTTAAATCTAGCTAAAATTAGATAAAATGGTATCTTCAGAACTGAGAGGGTAGAAATTTTTAATAAATCATTTATCTGGAAATTAATTCCATGAAAGTTGATAATCTGTGATGAAAGTTCTAAATGTTAAGTAGAGATGAACTTTTCTTGAGATTGAAAGCACTAAGCTCCATTTCCAAAGATCTAATATCATTACTGTGGTCATTGTGGTGTAGTAAGAAGTCTGAGTGTTGTTCTGGTTAAGGCTAACTGACAGTGAGTTAGCCTTTCTTAGTAAAGACCAAAGACAAACCAAGTCAATCAGAGGAAAACTTCTTCATGCTTACTGTCTGTGTAGTTAATGACTAATAAAAGATTTACCGTATTTTGTTTCCCCTTTTCCAATGTACAGTTCTGTGAATATTTATAGTCCTTTTTCATAGCAATTCATTGTCTTTAAATAGAAAATACAGGAACAAAAATCTTACAGAATCTAGGACCACAGTTAAGTACCTAGACAAATAATTTTAATAGAATAAACTATATGTTATGCTTTATATTAGTTTCTTTCAGTAAGGAAATATGACTGTTTTTATACTATTTTTTCATGTAGAATATATAAGATTTACTAAAGCAGGTAGTCTGGGGCTTAGGTAGATAAAAAGAAGTACTAATGTTTTAGAAATAAAACACAATATTTTGATATAATTAAAATGGAATTTTAAAATATGTATATTACATGCAAAGCTAAGAATTGAGGCAATTTCCTGGTTTGCGGCTTGAATTATCTGGATAATTGCTTCAATTTTCCATCTCAGTACACATGGGAACACACATTGAACACACATATTCTCATACAGTGAGAAATAACAGTATTACTTTTTTATATTCATGAGGGAAATATAAACTGAAACAATAAAACTTAATAATACTAGAGGTAAGCGTTAGTCTGAAGTTTTACTGAATACTTTCAGGTAGATACTGTAAAACTTCTACTCAAGTTTAGAAATTTGAATTCAAGGCGATATTTGCTCTTCAAAAACAAATGGGTTTAAAGTATGCAATTCAAATGGAAGTGGAGCACAGCAATCTGCAGGGAGGTGAAGGAATGCTCATAGTTCATTAAATAATGTGAGTCGTAATGAGGTTTACACAAATCAAACAGTGTGTTAGGTAATTGTAATGTTGCTAGGTGGTGAACCACCTGTCAGGAAGCACTTCCAGCCGAAGGCTCAATCTGCTCTCCTGCCTCCAGACGATTTCTAATTAGTGTAAACTTCAACTGTGGCAAACTACCAGAAAATAAAAGTTATTTGTATGCTTCTTTCCCTTCAAGAGTGAAGGTGAACAATTGCTTCATTTTAAGTACTTTAAAGATGTTTTTAAAGGTATTTGATACATAGTCTTAAAACTAAAATGGTCCACATGGAGTCAATCATTGGTTACCAAGCCCCTTTCTTCTGGTTTTAATGGCTTGGCAGATTTAGGGTAGATGTGGAGGGTTAAACCACACCTTGACCCAAAGCCAGGACAAAAGGAAATAAGTGAGAAAAGGAAAGGTGAAGAGATGAATGGAGGAAAACAGTGACTCAGAGGGGCAGGGAAGGAAGAAGAAAGGAAGTTTAGGTAGATCATGGAAATGAGATTACACTGTACTATGGATGTCTTCTATTTATAATATTTTGAGAAAGTATTTGAAAAAGTAATTGAAAAGCTTTCAAAAAATAGTTCTTAGGTCGCTTGAGAAAGGACAGATATATCAGAAAATTCATAAAAATATACAAAGTGAAATATTTCCAGTTCAGAGTTTGCATAATTAAAATAGTTGTAGCTTGTATTTCCAAACTAGAAGCTCTGAACATGTTCTTCAAAATATTTTGATGGGTCATATTCATATACATATACACATACAGATACACATACATATACACACACACATGCATATGCAATTTTTAGCTAGTACAGTTAAGCAGGTTTCATGATTTGAGACTTGAGGAGCAAGCGTCTTAGGGATTACAAATTCGTTCTATCTATTCGAAGTATTTAACGTTTTACAAACCAATGCCATAACTTAATAATAAGAATGCTGCCATCTCTAGTTCATAGGTCACTTGTAGAGATTAGGAAGATAAATAAAATGCACAATTCCACCTCTCTATGACTCAAATATTATTACTCTAGGTAATTATCTTATTCATGGTCTCTTTATCTTTGGTTTATGTGTTTTACTCTGTCCTACTAATATTTAATATGTGGTGATTGTTTCATCCAAACCAGCATCATCCCCTTTCTCTGCCTCCAAGTAGATGTCCTCTATTACTGATTTTGAGTGAATTTACACTTTTCATAACAGCAAAGCTACAAAAAGTAGTCACTAAACTTGGGCATACTCTTTCCTATTTACTCTATCTACTCTTTCTCATGGTTTTATCTCTTTATGTTTATTTATTTAGCCTTTTTTCTCCTTATAAAACAAAATCTGACAACCATGAACTTTCATTTGACTGGAGTTATTTTGAATATATTAAAATTTATTAATATGAAAGGTCCTAAACATCAGAAGTGAATAATATTGGAGAATTTATTTCAGCTGTACATGTAAATGTGTTTTAAAAGCAAATTTATATGTCCATTCAAAATATGATACTAATGATGAAGAAAAATATGAGTAAGATATTCAAAGAAACTGAATAGCCGAAACACTCCTCCCTTAGAAGTACTCTGTTATACTAATTGTCAATGTTTTGACAAAGAACATACTGTTTTGAAGTTAATACTTTCTGAATCCCAAAAGATGATATGGACAGGATATTTTGTATTTTTAGAACCTCACTTTATATGAGATAGTTTCAATTTTTTTAAATAATTGTGAAAATTTATATTGTTATACCATTATGAAAGATACATTTGTACAACTTAAAGCCCAAGTTTTACTACTCCTCATTCCAAGATTTAAGGGATCTTAGCAGAAGAGGAGACAGAAAGATTCTAACACACAGAGGTGGTTTACTGACATCAAGTACTCAGTGTTCTCCATACACCACAAGGCAGATGGACATCCACACTTCCAACTCTTTTGACTACATCAATAGGATCTGCATGAATTCAAACCATAATTCCAAAATGGAGAAAGAGAAGTGGTCATGAAGTTTTTAGGAGCTCTTTACACTTACTGGCTGCTGGTATAGTTCAATTTAACTTTCTTCAATCTAGAGAGACCAGGTATATCAAATACATTGGAAAGGAGGCTCCATGATCATAAGAAGTGGCCAACTCAGACTAGTCTCTATGGTTTTATTTATTTTAGAGGGGGAGAGGAGAGCAACTGCCTGGAAGAAAGAGAGTATAAAGTTGAGGAAGGAGGTAGAGGGAATCTAGGGGCAATTGGGGAAAGGGTAAATATGTTTGAATTTCTGAAAATATTTTTTTAAAAAGCTTCTCAACTAGGAATAAGACCTCCTCATCATCTACCTCCCATCTCCATACTGGGATTTCTTTTGATATTTCATAAGTCTTGTGCATGTATTTCCAGCTGCTGAAAGTCTATATGCATATGTACCCTGACATGTCCAGAAAACAGTTCCTTGTAGCTTTTCCCTGCCTCTGGTTCATAGATGTTCTTATATTTCTTTACAGTGATCTCTGATCCTTGGGATGAAGGTATGTGATATGCTTGTTCCATCAATGGCTCAGTGGATACCTTGATGTAGATATCTTGTTATAGATACCTTCTTGTAAATACCATGATGTATGTATCATGTTGTACATACCTTGTTGTAGATACACATTGTTGTAAATAACGTTCATTTGTTGGCAGTTGCCAATTGGAACAGGAAAGGCAAGTGTAGTGGCTGATTAGTAGACATTTAAGTCAGTAATATGAAGCACATTATAAACGGCAATAGCAGAATTAGGACACCAAGTATTTTTCAAGCAAAACCTACAAGTTGTTCTCTTTTTTTTTCTTTTCTTTCAACATCTACACACAGGGACAGACACTGTTAAAGCCTTTTACTTAAACATTAAAATACCATGCAATTTATTTTCTTATAGTCTTTCAGGTAGAAAATGCATTCTAATACCCATTTCTTTTTCCGTAGTACTAGATACATGAAAATTATGTTAACCCTGCTTCTTATATAATAAAAGAAAATACAGTAACCAATAAATTTTGCTGTAGATTGTATATTAAAAACAGTACCATTATGCTGGGCAATGATGTGAAATGAATTATTTTTATTAAAATTTCTTTCTCTGTCCTTCTTAAAAGTGTAAGACTATGAATATAAATTCATATATCTAGTGAACTGAGGATCCATTTGAAATGCACAGAACATAGTATTATGTCTTACTTTTTAACCAGCAAAGAATTTGAAGGATTGGACACTTCTTAAAAAGTCACTGGAAAGAGATAGATAGCAGAATAATTGAATGTGAATGAATTCTAAGGGAAAAAAATGTGAAGCAAGATGGGATTGCTTTTGTGATCCATCCCATAAATGTAAAACTGACAGGATGAGAGAATGGAGAAGTTGTGTGTAGCTTTCTCGTCTCCTATTTAAGTTAAAATATTCCTGGAGGAGAAACAAGGTCAAATGTAAATAAGTAATTTAATATAAGTAGATAAGTTCACTCAGAGACACTTTAAAATGTGCTCAGTGTCTCAGTAAGTGACTTAAGCAATTGGAAAAATACCACAAAGGATGCTGCCTAGACATTAGTGGTTCCTATCACATCCACATGGCGTGTCAGAGCTCAGATTTAAAAGACTCTTGCTTGCTTGTGTTTGGCTCCCTTTATTACTACTCTTTTTAAATTGGCAATAATAACATTTACCTGTGAACTCAAACTGACTTACAGCCTTTTCTGCTTGCTGTTCTCAGTCATTCTCTACCTGTCTTTCTCTACCTATAGGCCTTCCCTGATCTACATTGAAAAAACTGTATTGTGACTGTTTGTGCCTTTCATACAGAATCTGTAAGGAAAAATGAATCACCAAAGTCATTTTATAGAGTGGTGTCTGGGAGTGTTGTCTTCTATATGAACAACCAGGGTCCACACCAGGCTGAATTTTTTATAGACCTAGGGGGGAATACAATGTTGGATTTCCAATGCTTAAATAACAGTGAGGCTTTAATGAACCTATGTCACCTGCCCATATTAAGAAGTTTTCTATGTAATGAACCCTTGGTTACAAGTCTGACTGCCTTCAGTCCATCTACCACATAAAAGCAGTGTCCTGTACAAAAAAAAAATAATAACCTTTGTTGGTTGTTTTTAACTTTGGGGTATTTTTGTTTGATCAAGACAGGGAATCAATGTAAGATGTATGAACATATTTAAATGTGAACATTCAGGTTTGACTTCCTGTTCATTTCTGAAGCAGAAAGTTTGCTAGAGAGTTTTAAAGGAAGCAGAACTTAGCTGGAGGTTTTGAAAACACTCAAAACCCATATGAAGTTAGTGCTAGAGTACTTGCTCAGTATGTACAAAGCCCTAAGTCCAATTGCTAGAACTGCCAAAATAGAAAAAAGGTGAATAGTTATTCTTCTTCTATGATACTTCTCACAAAGAGAAATTGGAATCTTGATTTAATTAGGAAACAATGAAGTGGTCAGCAAAATTTATTGCTAAAATCAGGATAGAAGTTTCAGTAGTAGTCTCAAAACTGCATATACTGAGTGCATACTGATTTATAATTAATTTAATTTCTAAAACATTTTCTTATCATGATAGAAATTAAAATAGATTACTTTCAGAAATGTTACCATATATAAAACTCATGGAGTGATCCAAGAAATCTTGCTTTTCTTTTTGACTTTCTTCACAATTTAGATTATTTTTACATCTAATATTTTGTTTGACAAATGTTTTGATTAAACCCTTTCTCATATGTAAGGCTCTTGTTCAATTCTATTTATCACTCACTTGATTCTTTATAATTAATCCAATAATATAACATTCTGTATCTTATAATTCTTATCTACCATGAGTTTTCTGAAAATAGTCTAATTTTGTAAAATCTTGATCAGTTCAAAATAAATCCTAAACTCAGTGTTAAAGCTGTAACACATTAGTACAATAGTTCAGTCAATTTGAGCAACACATGTTTTTAAATTCTGCATCAATTAGTCACACTGTAAAGAAGATACAAACTTCAATTGTTGATATTTAACTTAAAGCATTTTAATTCCTCCAGATATGCTTTCATAAAATGTGTCATGATATCATAAAAAGGTTATATACACTTTTCATGTTTACTGATCTAGCACTACTTATAATATTATAGATTTACTATTGTATAAGGTGTTACAAAGGTCATGATTTCAAATTATATTTCATCTATTTAGTTAATGTGTCTGTGTGTGTCTATGTATACATATAAATACAGTTATGTACCTCTTTACTCTCTGTGCCTGTTTCTTTCTCCAGTTCATACATCATTCAATCTTTCCTTCTTCATAATTTTGGAGACCATCAAAATAAGGTAAAACTATGAGATCTTGAGAGTATGATTTCAAACAGGTATTTACACATGTGTTAAGGCTCTTTTAATTGTCAAGATAAAAATACTTTTGTTTCTTCTACAGTATTTAATGTAAGTTCCACTGATTGTACACATTCTCATTGTGTTTGTGTTTTGAAATCCAGCATGTCAGTTATGAAGGTATATCAATCAGCTTTTGTTTTAGTACCCTGAGTATCACAGAACCTTAGTATTCTAAAAATAGCTTGTCAGTACCAGAAGAAATGAGTCAGGCTTTAAGCAGAATCAAGAGGGTAGTGGGCTTGATTATTGCTAGTATAACAGCTTTAATTACATTAATTGCTGGCACCACTAATCTTGCAATTGCTGTGACACAAGAAGTTAAGACAGCTACTTTTGTTAATCATTTTGCAAAAAATGTTACTAGTGTATTGAATATACCAGAGGATTTTGATAGGTATCAGGAAGAATGGATTGGTGCACTTTATCGTATTCAAATTACTGGAAGGAAGTTCAGAATTTAAGGGTAAGGAGCCATCTTTAGTGTCATGCCAAATACTATTGGATTCATGTTAGTTCTACAAATTACAGTGGTAGTCATTATAATTAGGAAGTTTAATGACATGTACAGTGTATTTGACAGAATTCTAACACCTCTCAGGATGTTTTAACAATACATAGGTAGCTTATGAATTTCAAGAATGCTGGTCAACTGGCATTAATTCAGTAGATAGTGCAGATAAAATTACCCATGGCCTGAGGTCAATATTTCTATTTTGGTCAGGCTACAAAAATGGCATATATAGCTTGATCATGCTAGCCCTATTTATCCTGTGGATAGTTTTAATCCTGCCTATTGTGTTAAAGCTTTTCTTCAACAGCATCAACATGTTGGCAGACAAGTACATGACTTGAAACTGAAAATGGACCCCCAGACAGAGTTATTAAATTAACAGGCTGGGAAGCCAAGAACATGTAAGATTCTGCATAGAGCCTTACCAACCTAAGACATAAGTGCATTGCTTTTGATAATGCATATTCTATGCAAGGTAAGGAAGGCACTCATCTCAGAATGACCTAAAACAGCCTCAGTCATGTTAATTCAATAAAAAAGGAGGAGAGGAAGAGCGCCTTTGGGGCTACTTGACAAGAAGCTGACATAGGCCAAGGAAAGGAAATGGGCTGCTTGGCAGGAATATGACATTGCCCAAAGACAAGGAAGTAGGCTTCAGGGAGGAATCTGACATTAGGCTAGAACAAAGAAGTCATCTCAGGAAGGAATGTAAATATTAGGCTAAAACAAAGAAGTAATTTCAGACAGGAATCTAAGTTTTAGGCTAGAACAAGGAAGTAGGCTTCAGACATGAAAATGACCTTGAGCTAGGACAGGGTAGTAGGCTCAGATACTTTGGTCATTTAGATAAGCCCTTAGAAACCATGTTCTTGGAGGGGGGTTCAAGTAATTGGGTTTAATGCCTTGATTTTTCTTTGACTATTTGTGTTTATTGTATTGCTTGTTCTTTGACTATTTGGATCTATTGTATTGCTAGACCCTCAACCTAGAACTGACCTTAATACATGCATGTAATCAAACTGGTATAAAAGCATAAAGGAGGAGGGGGTATTGGATAGGGGTTTCTAGAGAGGGGAAATGGGGAAAGGGAATGACATCTGTATTGTAAATAAATAAAATATCCAATTAAAAAAAAAAAGAACTCTAAAGATTTAAAAACAAGCTCATAGGATGATCATAGATGCTGTAATGTATCTTTCAAAGTCTTTGAAATACCTTGATGAAGCACATCTTTTAGTTAATGTATAGAAAAGGGCCTTTTATTTATCATATTAATGTATGATTTTATTTTAATGTCATATTATTTGCATTATATTTTAGTTCTTCTTGGACAAAGAATGGCGTTAATTTTGAGAACTACTTGAAATCCTACATTTGAAAATCCCGTGTACAACATCATTTTCTCTGTTTTATGATTAAAGAAACAAAGCAGCCTCTTCTGTATTCTCACTTTTGTTAGAAGTCTCTTACTTTGTATTGTCAAATGAAACTCACATATTATTTGTGGCACAGATTATTAAAGTCCCCAAATTATTTTATTATCAATATGTTACCGTAAAGTTCAAATGCATTTCACTGATTGACTCAACAACCATTAAATCACATTAATCGATATTAAAATCATGGACATTTCAGGGATATTTTTAGTTTATGCTTTTGTTATAATATGAAAAAAATTGCTTAAATATTCTACTGTGCATAATTGTGGTTTTTTAACAAAATACTCCAATTTCAGCAGATTAAAAAAAAGGTTCTGCTCTTTTTAATAAAATAGTATTTGTGTGTGTGTGTGTGTGTGTGTGTGTTTGTGTGTATGTGTGTGTATGTTTGTGTGTGTGTGTGTGTATGGCACTCAAGTAGGAATACTGTGCTTACAACATTTCCAAGCCTGTTTTTCATCTTCCAACTGCTATTGTGAGGACCTTCCAAATTTATTTCTCAACAGTTTGTGATACTGTGTTTGTAAAAGCTGGAAAGTCCAAGGGAGCCTCTGTCCCTCAGCAAGAATGGCTCTGAATCATAGTGGCTGATGGAATGTTTCTACTGGAGTTGTGTTTCTAGATTCTTAATCATAACCATTTATTGTTTAGTTTCCCCTAGGTGTTTAGTTTATGTCTGTATTTCTGTTCAGCTTCATGTAATTTCTAGACCTTTCATTTCCTTCTGGTATCATCAGCTTCATGACGTCTTCAAGTAAAAGGTCATAACTCTATTCAGAAATATATTTAGTTATGATTAAATGATAAGTGTCCAAATAAGGAGATGCAGTCCACTCCACCTATTTTACAACTTATTAATATTATTTTATTATTTTTTTAATATTTGGAATGTTAACATAATAAAGTCAGGCATTCTTACTTCTATTTATCAACATTGGGAATGTTTTTTTTTTACTTTCCATTATGAAATAAAAAATTATTTATATGATATTTGCAAACTTTAATTACAAAACCACCACAGTTTCTGTTTAGTTATGAATGTACAATCCAATGAAAGGTATATTGCATATTTTTTCTATGGGAATACATTTAATGAATATGCATTACAGGTTGTAATGAATATCCATTACAGGTTGTAATTTTCTAAATATTCATTACTTTGCTCCATTATAATGTTATTGAATTACACTTCAGAAATAAATTCTTATACAACTTGTGTCTATCAAGAGATTAGCATTCTTCTAAATATTCTATCAAAAAAACTCCTATCAATCCTTTTTGGCTATCTTATGTCAATTATACTTTCTCCATTCTGATTTATTCGGGCATCTTCTATTTTGGATTAACTATTCTGAACCTTATGTCAGGGATCATCACTTTTTGAGCAAATGAGACATTACCTGTATATATCGATTATCATTAAAACAGTTATAGCTAGAATTCTAAGTTGAATATTAGCTATTTCACATGCGAAATCAGAATATTATAATTGCTAATACTGAAAGACAATTAAATATCTAACATGTGTTTTTGTGCATTTCCCTTTAGATTTTTATCACACCAGAATATATTTTCATCATTTTTATGTATGATGTACTAAATTTTTTAAATATATTTTTAAAAATCTGAAAATTTACCTTTGCACATAAAGCATCTTTAAAATCTCTTAATCTAGTTACTTATTTATTTAGTATCATATATTCACATGATGTGAAAGAGGCTATACATGTATATGTATGTAGACTTAAGAGAATGACATTATAAAGTATGTTCTTTCTTTCTACCTCTACATGGGTACTGAAGATTGAACTCAGGTCATCAGGCTTCTGCTTCAGTCTCTTTCACCTACTAAACCATTACCTCCTCTCTCAAGATACACTTTACGTATCTATAGCAAGAGTAAGCATGTATCCATTTATTTTACCCAAGACATTTTGAAATTCATCTTTCTTACACAGTATCGTTGGCAATGGCATTGTGTATCATATAGAATACTGATGAGACTAAAATCTGTATAGGTACCTGAAAAACACACATGTGAAATAAATATGTTATGAGCATAAGTTCAAAACAGACAAACTCTCAGCACTGAAAGGAAGCAGACATAAATTCCTACCCCAACCAAGAAGCTTTTATCAATTTACACGTTCTATGAAATAAAAAATCAGTTTTATCCATCAGAGTGTCACTGATTATGCCAACCATATTCCAAGTTGACCCCTTTCCAACACACATTCATGTCTGTCAGTTTTTGTGGGTTTAATTTTTGTATATTTTTGTTGTTTTACTGATTTTTCATTTTCATTTTTTTTGTTTGTTTTTGAAAGAATTGCAAGAGAAAGAGAGAATGTCAAGGTGGGTAGGTAGCCAGGAGGCAGGGATCTGGACAGATTTGGGCAAGAGCAAAGAATATAATATAAATATATTGCATAAAAATGTAAAAGTGATACCTAAAAATAATTTTAAAATGATTAAAATAATAACAAATATATTTTTATAATAATTACAAACCGTGAATTTTGCTGTTACTTATTAGCCAATGCAAATCAACATAAACATGCAAAACATATTTGGTCTCCTAACAATAAGCCTGCTTTGTTGAAAATATAAACCACAATGAACATATAATATGATATGCATATGTAAATATATAGTAGGTTGATAAATTAGTAGGTAAAAATTATTAAAAGGAAAGATTCATGTTTGATAACCAACATGAATTCTGGATGGTTTGATTGAATCACTGTGATATTTATTGTTCAATATTTCCAAATATTAATGTAAATATATTAGTTTTCACGTTATGTATCAATAAGTATAGAATAACATGTAGATTCTAGCAAAAACCAGCATGGTAATTTCATATGGGAAATCCACCCTTGTTCTTGCTAAAAGTCTTGAAGAACCTAGGATAAGAGTGGTCATACCTCATTATGATAGGAGAATGCCAAACATCTAACAAGTGGGAAAAACTAGGCAGAAACTGGACAAATCTAGGCAGAAGTGTTCAATAAATTACATTTAGTAAAATAATTAAAATCTTAGCAATAGAGATAAAAATAAGAAGGAAAAGTGAAAAGTTGTGTTTACAGTAATAGAGGTCCTGTATTTGTAACATCATAAAACACTTCCCTGGAAAACTCTAAAATCTCATAAACAGTTTCATCAAAAGAGAATACTGCAAAAATCAACTTCCAAAATCCAGTAACTTTAGGCACATCAACAGTGACTTCTCTGAAAAAAATGTGTCAGAGAAACAATGCAATCTATAGTGGTATTAAAAACTAAACAACAAATAGCACCCAAATATGAAGTAGTAGACTCCCCACTACCTCAACAATATCCAATAAATACAGTGGAGAGGTACATGGCACCAGGACTTGAGAGGTGGGTGTTGGAGAAATTCAAAATTAGTTTCCTCTAAGTGGTGACTTTGAAGCCACCCTGGGTTACATGGGAGCATAATTAAAAAATAAATCTAATGCATAAATAAAAGCAGCTACAAACATAACCAAGATGTTTAAAGGTCTCTATAATGAAAATCATGAGACACAGAAGAAACTGTAGAATATAAAAGATAGTACAATTTGAAAAGTCTCATATACCCATTGAAGGTTAGGATTGACTTTGTTAAAATATATATATTGCCAAAGATGTTTAAATTTTCAATGCAATATTCATTAAAATTATATTATTCAAAAGTGCAGGATATCTTACTAAAACCTACCTAAAATCTTCATAAAATTACAAAGGATTATAATAGCAAAGCAATCCTGAGATAAAAGTCCAATGCTGAGGCATACAGTTTTCCTGATTTAACTTTCAGCTACAGGCATGATGTCTGGATCGTCTCCTTACTCTGTCCCACTGTGCCTCTGCTCTCCTCAAACAGGCCTCCTAGATTTTCTTATTATTTTTATTCTGTATCTTTCATGTGATACAAAACTTGATATTTGTTATTCTAAGTCTTGTTTCCTGTGATAGGAAGATCTCCAGTTCCATCTATTTTAAAAGAAAAGGCAAAATTTTGCTCTGTGTCATGATTAAAATGCATATATATATATATATATATATATATATATATATATATATATATATATTATATGTCACACTTTTTATTTTCTCTTAATAAATATCATATCAGGAGACATAAATCTGGCTTATATAGGTATTTTGTCCATCTTGTTTTGTTTTTTATTTAAGGACCTTCAAAATTAATTTCAATTGTGGCTGGGCTAATTTACATTCTCAGCAACAGTATATGAGGATTAACTTTCACATACACTTATATTCTTGCCATCATTTGTAGTTGGATGTGTTTTTGATGATAGTCATTCTGACTGAATGAGGTGGAATTTAAGAGTAATCTTCTTCTGTTGTTCCTTGATGGTTAAGGATATAATATTCACATTTTCAGCAATCAAAATTACATTGGAATTCTATTTTATACCTTTCAAAATGGCTATCATCAAGAAAACACTACAACAAATTTTGAGGAGAATACATGAATAGAGGGAAAGAGAAAACACTACAATAAATTTTGAGATTGCAGGATTGGGGGAAATAACTTTTATAAATCTTTGTTGAGAAAGTAAATTTGTCTACCCACTCTGGAAGTTAGTAGTGATGTTTCTTAATAATTGAAAATATAAATGTCATATGATCAAACTGTACTGCTTTCATGTGTAGACTCAAAAGAATCAAAGACAGTTGATAGTATATATAACTGTAAATCCATATTTCAGAAATAATCCCAGGTACTTAACTAAGGATAAATGGATACAGAAAATGTTTTGTACACAGCAGTAGAGACTATGAGGTCACAAAGAAGGAAATTATGTCCTTAGAGGAAAATAGAAGAAACTTAAGATGATTACAAGTCAAATAACTACTACTTGCATAGAACCACATATAACCTGTTTTCTCTCTTAAGGGTTATCTAAAAACTCAAGTATAAAACAGAAATGTAAAATTGGAATGACCATGGGCAGAAAGGCAGCAGCAAGAGAGCTTGATGGAAATGAGAGGTTAAAGAAGAGGAAATAATCAAATTTTGTTACATATGTGAATAAAATGTTATAAACAAACCAACATTTAATACGTTTAATATATGCTAGTAAAGTAATTACTTCTGGATATTTTTATGATCATTGAATTTATTACCTTTCATAATATCAATATCTATTCATCCAGGCATTTAATATTTGACATGTAGTAAACAATTACTAATATTTCATATTTTTAGGCATGAAATAAATTTAAATTAGAAAACCTAGTAAAACTTAAATATTTATATTATTTTCATTTCATAATTTGTTTTAAATTGTAATATTCTATCAAAATAGTAAAATAAAATTATAAAAATATTAGAAATAAAAATATATTTCTCTTCTTTTGCATTGATTTTGATTGTTGGTTTTATGTAATTTGCCTTTATTGTGTAGATATTTGGCCTTCATGGCCCTAGTCTCTCTAGGACTAAGATTATGGAAGGGTGTTAGGTTATGTCAAAGCCTTATTCTGTATCTACTAAGATGATCATGAGTTTTCTGTCATTTAATCTGTTTGTTGGCTGAAATACACTTTCATACATACCACACTTGCATCTCTGAAATGAAATCCATTTAATCCTAGTGAATGATTTTTTTTTTCTTTTTAATACGTTCTGGGATTCAGTTGGTATGAGATGAACTCTGTCTAAGTAACATTTTCAGGGCACAATGGGCAGATTTACATATGAACTCCCAGAGACTGTAATACCACATGCATGACTTGTGCTAGGTTAAGCCTGATAAAATCATTAAACCAAGAAAGGGGAGTAGGTATAACTTCCTAATTACTAACCAATAAGCTCTTTGCAATTGGTACCAGCTTGGGAGGGATGGGGCAAGGACATCAGTTTTTTTCCAGTGGAATGTGATTGGTGTATCATCAACATTCCATATCAGGCCTCATGCTCAAATATATTTGGGCAGTACAAACTGTTATTCTTGTTTTTATGGGCTTCTTTTGTTTGTGTTTGGTCATTTTTTTTCTTCCTCTTCCTTCCTTCCTGTCTTTGTTCCTTCCTTTCTTTTTTTTGCTTTTTCTTTCTCTCATTGGAGTCAAAGAACCTGAAATCAAGCAAATAGTAGTAAGGAGTAGTATCTTGGAGGAAACAGAGGAAGGAAAATAATGTGAAACAGCATAAATTTTATAAAAAATTAAAACAAACCATAAAACAGCAAGTGCCACAACTATGTGAAATACTGAAAAATATGTATCAATATTTTATAATAATACATTGAACTAAATATTCTACATAAACTATAATTGGATCCCTGGGTAGATATTGTATTTGTTATTGATTTTCATATAAATACTTGTAGAAGCATTAAGAATTCATCTTCATCTGGATAGGGGCGTAGAGAGGAGGTATGGGATGTGGAACAGTCGGAGGGTGGACAAGGTGGGGTGGGGGGGCAAGGAATAAAATCTGGAGTGTGAAAAATAAATAAATAAATAAATAAATAAATAAATAACAACCAAAAAAGAATTCTTTCAATAAATGCCTTTCTTCATATTTTAAACTTTACCAAACAAGTTCTAAAAGCAGAAGAATCAAAACTTACCCTAATTAAATTGCAATATTAAAATAAACAGCAGAGAAATAATTAAAATATCCAGTCAACATTCCAGCAGGAATAGGATTGAGGCTTAGAAGCACCTACCCCTAGCTGTATTGTGTTTGGCTTTTGATGACTCTTAGAAGAGTCAATTTTGTTTAGGACTGTGATAGCTGATAGGTCAGCCATGCTCCAGTACATGGCCCCAAACACATGCATACACAAACTGGAGTCAAAATGGAAAATAAAAAAGACAGATTACAAAATTTGAAAAGATTGGAGGCCTTCAGGAGAGATTTAGGAAGTGTTGGCATGAGGAATACTAAATATGATCAAAACACAATGTGCACATGTATGAAATTTTCAAAGAATCAATGACATTAATATTTTTAAAAAACACAATAATTGTGTAGAGAAAATCATGCAATTTCAAAAAAATTGCTTCAACTGTGAAAAAGTCACTGTACTTTTCCTAGGAATTCTGTTTTTCTATAAATGTGACAGAGTTCCCAACAACAGGATGCAAATAAGTTAGTGGCTTATTTCTAAGTACTCAAAGATTCAAATACCATGAATATAAAAGATCAAAGCTATTTTTAAAAGTGAAAATTTATAAAAATTTCCTTATAAAGTTTCTTAACACACACACACACACACAGGCACAAATATCTTCATTCAGATCTTATTGTATTGGGATTACCTACTCCATACTTACTTTATTTACTGGCAATGAAGGTGTGTCCTTATATTCTCAACTGTTAATTACTGTTCCATTTATATGGTATTGTCATTTCAATAATCATAATGCTTGCTTTCTACATGTAAATGTTTATTGCTTCTTCACCTTCCCAAATAGAATGATTCTCTGAGTTTATTATGTTAAAAAGGAAGGTAATGTTAGGGAGGACAGAGAAGGTCATTGTTGCCTTTCCTTTGGCCTAAGGCAACACCAAGAGATGGATAGGGTATTGTCCTGCTGCTGATTGGTTCAGATTATATAAGCAATGGAACCTCTCCATCTATGCTAGTAGTTCTTTGTATGAGAAAGGAATGCAGCTTTTAATAAATAAAGAGCTGGCAGCTGGAACAGGGGCAGAGGGACAGAAGCAGAACAGGAACTTAGGGTGGAATCAATATGTAGCAGTAGGACTGCTGACACAGCAAACAGACTAACAGCCTTATCCTATACAAATGTCTCTGTATCATTATTATTGAAACAAAAGATGAAACACCATAGTATCATTTTAAGTTCTGAATTATGTCACTCAGAAGAAAATGGAAAGCTTTCCATGACTTCAGAACCAGACTTATCTACCGTACTAATTCCATGAACTACACAGTGAGTCCATGCATAAATAACAATAAAACCAACCAAAACCCAAAACTACGACAAACAAAAGCAGCAAACAAAAACCATACAGAGACCTCTCAATGGTGCTCCTCAGGAATACATCCTTGGAAAAAATAATGTGTATGCAAAAAAAAAAGTTCACTTTTTAACCATACCTTTAAAACTAGGTAAATATGATGTTCAAGTTCAAAATCACTCATTTCACTTCTGTGACCCTTGGCTATAATTAGTATTTCTCATAATTCAAGTTTATTACCCAGGTAAAATAATTTTAGTTCAGCTCATCACTTGTATGTTAAAGAGAAAACACATACCATGCCTCATTACTGGTAGTATTTAAGCAATAGAACTTTTACTTCAATTGTCTGGTTACTTAAAAGCACTTAATTTTATCTGCTTTAGATGAGTAAAGTAAATTCATTGTGTGTATATAAGCAAGTATAGGCATTACAAAAGAAATTATGGATATATTTTTCAAACTTTAAAGGAAATCAGTATTAAAAAGATTAATATTTAAAAGTTGTCTATATTTGACTTGTTGGAAAAGGTGCTGTGTTCTGGTTCTTTGCTAGACCTAAAGGAAACTCATAGTGAAGACTTTCAAGACTGAGAGCAGTCAAGGTGGATTCAGTTCTTTCAATTGCACAGTGAATGCTATAATGATGAAAATAATCCCTGCAGCTAAATGAGTTGCCTAACTAGGTAAGTACCTGTATACATTCAGCTGGACTCAAAGTTCTAGAATAGATTTTAGAAACTTAACTATTTTGAAGAGGCTAAAGACTATGGTTTCACAATCAGCATCTCTTCTAAATGGCAGAAGTGAGCAAATAATATCCTTTGCTTTTCTTCTGATATGTAAGATTCTTTCTAATATGAATTGCATATTCTACGAATATCAACCTTAAGTTCCTTTAAGTAGGTTAATGTGTGCCTGGATTGTATTAAATTTATGTTGTGACATTCATTATGATTTTATCTAATTTAGATATTTTATAGACATATAAAAATTAAATCTGTTTCTTTTTATTTCACACATGTACATTACAATTACTGGCAACACATATCACCAATTATGTCTTTACTTCTTACAATTGAGTACATGTTCCCCTTTCTCACAAATGGGCTTCCCTCATTCTTGTGTATTCCTTTTGTTTTGAAACTCAGGGTTCAACCAAGGCCATCTATGTAGTGAGAGTTCCAAGTGATCCAATGGAGCTTTCTTGTATAGCTCAGCAGTGCATATGTAACTTAAGACAATGAGTATCTCCCAAAATAACTATTTTGAGACTTTTTCTTACTTTCATGTGATGTTATTTTTAGTTGAACGTCTTTAGGATATATCATTGATAAATAAAATAGCAAAGTAATGTAAATATAAGTATGTTTTAGAAGTAACAAGTCCTTGCTGAGAAAATTGTGACATGGCAGTATTACCGATTTCATATTTAGATTAACTTCATCAGAACCACTGGAGTTTTGGGAGCGTGTGGAACACATATCCCAGAGACATTTTTAAGAGTAAGCATTCACTACAGCAGTACTTTTCTGCTTCCATCCTATCTAGGAGAAGTGTCTGGGGAATGAGCGAACAAAACAAGTTAATCAGCATCATCAGAGAAATTGGTATCAAGAAATGAAGGTAAGCAATTGTGCTTCATTTTACTCTGAGTGCTACAAGAGTAATTGATAGCATGGAAAAGTTGAGGGTATTATACAAAAGAAATTGCTTGCTTCAGATATATTTATTATCACAAGACAGAATACTACACATGTATTTTTTGAATCATGTAATTTCCTTCCTTTTACTCTTTCCTTCTTTCTTCTTTTTCTTTCTTTCACTAGAGATGATTCAGTAAATTTATCTTTACAGGCACACATTTTATTTAAAGTTATAATGTTATATCTTCTTGAAATTTTAAGTTATTTTTCAATTAAAATTATATTTAAAATGATTATAGCATAAACATGTAGTAGTTAGGGTATTGTTGAGTATTTCCTTAAAGATCCACTGTGAGAAATTTATAGTTATTCTTATGATGATATTACAAAATAATAGAAAAGTTCATAGTAGAAGGCGAGTTTTGGCTCACTAGAGGTATCATTATCAAAAGGAATTAATACTTCTTTTGGAGCATATATACTTCTTGATAACAGATATTTAGATAAGAGCGTGACTTTTGGCCTCCAGCCTTTCCTATTCTACCATGCTCTTTTGATATCTGTCTTGCATCCACACCACAGTGATAGCCCCTGACAAATGATGTATCAAAGGGGTCCCTACTGGACAGGACATTCTGATAGCCCAACACTTGAAACTTCTAAACTGTAAGCTGAATAAACGCATCATTTTTCTTTTCGCAGCATTAAGTATTTTGTTTGGGCAAAGGAGAAGAGACTAAGATGCCAACTCCTCACTTGTTACGTTGCCTTAGAACAACAGTGTGCTAGACAGGTCTTCTTTTTGTGATTTGTTTTTTTTGTTTTTGTTTTTTTTTTTTTTTTTCTAGAAAACAGAATTCTATTATTATATTTTGCCTGCTTATTTTAAATTTCCTAGAAGAGATGAAATTGAAAGTAAATATTTTGTTAAACTTTAAGTAAAAATCTCAAGAGGACTGTTTCTGATTTGATTCCATATTAGTTTCTTCGCTCATATGTATGAGTGAAGACATACAAAACATCTTGTGTGGGAAAAGTAACTTATATTGTTTGGTTTTATGTTATGTTGTCCATATGGCTAGGGAAACCTTTTTAACATATAGCTCCATGGCAGTGGAAGTCAGTGGCTTAGAAATTTCACATCAAAATCAGAAAAGTAAAAATGTTCGTTGTAGTGAAAAAACAAAGGCTTCTTGTATGTTCAGCATCTGGGAACTGATTAATTGGATTTATGTTCATGAAACCTGTGCCACTTGTTTCAAATAGAAACAACAATGATCTCTTCTCCAGAAGTCTGTAATTTGAACAATATTTTCTTCTGACTTTAGTTTTAACTCAATTATTCACATATATTCTCATACAGTTAGCTGCTGTTAATCATTTTTTATTTAAATGATTCAATGATTCAATGTTAGAATTTTCCTGTGGTTTTAAATAGTGTACAACTGGAGGTTGAATAACTTCATATATATATATGTGTGTGTGTGTGTGTGTGTGTGTGTGTGTGTGTGTGTGTGTGTATGTGTATGTGTGTGTGAGTGTAAGGTATCTTGGCTTGCATGACTATGTATTAATACCTATGGAGGCCAGAAGGCAGCATTGGATCCTCTGTAACTACAGTTACAGACAGTAGTAAGCTGCCCCTGCTGGTAATTGAACCAGGATACTCTGAGCTCTTCAATGTTGAACTAACTCTTCAGCCCCTTTTATGAGTTTTAATATTCTTAAAAACTGCTCATCTTTTATTTTAATAAATTCTGATAAAGTCTTAATAAATGCAAATCATAAGAGCTTGACTGAGCCATGAGAATGGACAAAGAGAACTCCCAATATTGGATTTGGATTTCTTTCCTAAGTATACCCCTAATTGTATATGCAAACTATCCATCATCATATATGTTCACACAGTTTTGTGCAGTTCTGTGTAAATGCTTCTGAGAACCACAGTTTTGTTTCATTCTGAATTTTACTGTCAAAATGTTTGATTTGGAGATTTTAATAATATTTGTCAGTTTATTTTTTTATATATGTACACATGTCAGGGAAGGAGGGGTATTAATGTCATGAAGACATACTTGTGGAAGTCATAAGACAGATAGTAGAAGGTTTAATGTTTTTTATTTTTTTTACCACCACGTGTGTTCTAGGAGTTAAATTCATGCTGTCAGTCTTGCTGTTTTATATTTTACAGATTACCCATCTCAACATCTATAACATTCGTATCTTTTTTTTCCAGACAAGTTTAATTAAAAAGTAAATTCTACAAGTTTATTGGCAATATTAGAATAATAATAATATTAATGTAAGAATATTAATTTATTGGCAATATTAATTTATTGGCAATATTAGAATTTACTCACCTAATAAAATTAATCAAATCATCTGAGAAATTTCTTATCGTTAGAAAATTTTGTCTTTTAAACTTTTCACATACAAGCATGATATTTCAGTAGATAATCTCTCATCAAAGTTATGTGTTTGTTTAGTTGACAGAAAAGCAATGCTAAAAGTTTAACATGCATATATATATATGTGTGTGTGTGTGTGTGTGTGTGTGTGTGTGTGTGTGTATTAGGTATATATATATTATTACCTATAATATATATTATATGTATATTATAGGTAATTTCTAAATATAAGAATATATATTCTCTTTGAGACCAAACTTAGTTTATTTTTATGCTTTTGAAAATGGCATTTTCAATATATCTGTTCAAAATATGATTGGGTTAATCATCAAATACAATATATAACAAATAAGTGAAATCAATATTTTTTTAAAGAACATTTTATACAAATTGAAGAATTCCCACACTACAATTTTGTTGAGGATTTAATCTTTAGATGATAGTATAATTTAAAGATGATTGGATCAAAAGCAGGCTAGCTTCATTAGGATTGATTTGTTCATATTGATTTAGCTGTTAGCAATCCTCATTGGAGTGAGAAGACCACTGGAGCATGATCCTCATTTGTTAATCCTCATTCTGGTCCTTCCTATCTATATTTCCTAACACCCTTGAGCTAAGCAAATTTTTCAGCCATAATCTCTCATCCTAGGCCCATAACAATACTATGAGTCAGTCATGGGCTTAAAAATCCAAAAATGTAGAACAAACCAGATCTTGCTGTTTTATATGTTGATTTTCTCAAGTATTATGATCCATTGATGAAAAGCTGACTAAAACAATTACCTCAAAGTGAGCTATTAAAATATCTATGACATTTTTGGAAAGGAGGTAAATGACCATTGCAAAATCAAATAACTTGTCACAATAATTTATTAAATTACATGTAAAGTTGAGCAGACAAGGCAAGTAACTTTAATTTATTTTAATAATTACCTGGATGGAGACTAATATTGGTTTTAGTTAATATAAAATTTCCTAATAACGATTCAAACAACATATTATATTATCTCGTGATTTCTTTTTCAACTTGTAGACAAGCAGAAGCTCAGAAAATATTTGAACAATAATCTGCTTTACTTCTGAGAGTGTGAAGCATTTATTTCATCTTTAAATTTATTCATTCTTCTCTCATATAGTATCACATCTTTCCCTCTCAAAAATACATTTTATTTAAAATTCTATTACATCACTGTACCCCTTTTCTTTTCTCCTTCAGGAGTGCTCCCAGTCTTCTCCTCCAGAACCACTTATGTGCCTCACTTTCTTTACTTTTGATAATTATATGATTGATCATTGTATATATGCTAATTATATATATATGTAAATATTTATATGTATATGTGTATGTATATCTGAACAAATAGGTATGAAAAATAGCTCATAAAACCTGATGAGTAGCATTTTTGCTGTTTGAATTTGTAAGGTTTCTGGACTGCGCATTTCCAATGAGAAAATATCAGTAAATTAAATTAGGGTCAAATATAAGGAATGCTTGAAATATTTACCCAGAATATTATAGCATTGAAAAACTATTCAAAATAAATAAAAAAGTTAATTGACATATAACAGAGAAATAAATCCATTGGTTTTATGTAACTTTGTAATATGCCTCTCAGGAAACACATAAATATATTTTGAATATGAAGTAACATTTTACGTATACTTAATAAAATGTTGGAGATCTTACACATATTTACATTGATTTTTTTTAATGTATGTGTGTGTGTGCCTACCTGTCTGTATGTATAGCACAAAATAGCGAGAGGAGGGTGTCAAAACCTCTAGAAACGGCAATCTTAAGGTGCTATGTGGGTTGAGCAAAACATGCCTGTGTTCTCTCCAAGAGCAACAAGTGGGTTTTAACAAGGAAGCCATCTCTCTATCCATGATACCTTTGCATTTCAACCACAACGGGCTTCAAGCAATCAATAAGCCTGGGGAGTTAAGCAGGAGTTTTTGCTATGAATTAATGCTTATAATTAACATTTAAAAATCCTAGATTACCATTTTGTATTCTTGCAGAGGTCATTTACTAAATGACCCAAAGCAATATTCTAAATGTAAGTTGTTATCCCCTTATAACAAGTAAAATTAGATATCCCACATTTATATAATGTATAATTTATTTTATTCTTCCTCCCCTCTCTTTTCTTACCTTCCTTTTTGACACCTCTACCTCTCCTCATCTATTCCTTTCCCTCCCTTTATTTCTATTTTTGTTTCCTAATTTTTTTAAAAAGTTCAAGATAAAGTTTCACTGTGTGTTCAGATTCATCTCAGCTTCTGAGCTGCTACTTCTTGGTTTCTAAAATATCTGTAAATAGTGCATACAGTACCTTCTACAGCTGTGTGATTTACTCTCATTCCATACTTATTATTTATTTTTTAAATGTTCATCACCACTTGATGCAAGGCTTTTACCTTAATATGTATAAAACACAAATTCTTAGCTATCTGTAGCTTCAATGAAGTATTGATACAGACACACAGTAATAGTCTAAGAACAAGGGTATATAGTATTTAAAAACTGAAAAGTGATGCAGGGTTCTAATTTACAAATTTCAGAGCCATTTTTCTGTGAAAATGATAAACTGAATTTATTGGCAGTTTCTTTTTATTCACTTCCACTACAGAGCATGAAATTGAATAGTAGTACTCTCCAGTGAGCTTGCTATTAACATTTTATCATCAATTATTAAATACCAAGACACTTTCCAGTTTTGTACTACATCTTAAGAGACTAAATTTAAAAATGAACACTTTGACCCCAAAGTATGGATTCTTTTCTTGTTATATACTTACACATGTGGGCTCATAGAAATCGCAAATACCTTTGGAGTGCTCTTTCAAAGCTAATTGTATAAAGTTAGTAAAGATGCACCTTCTGGTCAATAGTTCTATTTATTTCTTTGTATGATTTTTTCTTTCAATTTTCTTTAACTTATGCATATGATTGTTTTGTGTGCATGTTTGAATGTATATAATGTTCATACCTGATGCCCTCAGAAGCCCCAAGTGAGCACCAGATTTCTTTTATCTGTAGTTACAGATGATTGTAAGCTCCTAGGTTAATGAAAGAAAGTGAACTCTAGTCTTCTGGAAGAGAAGTAAACCTTTCTCCGAGCCATCTTTCCTGCCCTTATTACTCCGAATTTATATCTGACATAATATTTCACCTCCATGTGAATAGAAGTTGAGGATTCAAGTAGAAAAAAGAAAATAAAAGACAGATAAGACTGCTTCTACGTGGTTGAGGCTTTTATTATAGATATAATGGAGAGCCAGGAAAAGGCATCAGGAGGAGTCCAGACTGGACATGACTGACAGACTGATCAGGGCCATATGAGAAGATGGGCGAGGTGACAAGGGAGAGCCAAAAGTGAAGAGTACAGAAGATCAGGTAAGAAGACCAGAAGTGTAGCCAAAGCAGCTGAGGTTGTAGAGAGAAGAGTTCCTCATAGATAGAGGAGGACTGAAGGACAAGCACATCCTTTTACTGTGCTGAAGACTTTATGGTAAGGAGTAGAATATGCTACTCAGGATGTTTCTGTTTTATATTTAAGACATACTGACATGCACTCAATACTGGTTGACCATATGTAGATACTAATTAGATTGTAGCTGGTAAATGATACGATTATCTTTAGCAAAAAGTTATTTCATAAATTTTTAATTCACTTTATGCCCAGATCATAGCTCCCTCCCGCCTTTCTTCACAATCTCACTCTTACAACCCCCTCCCCCTTCATCTTCTCCTTCTTCTCAAAGAAGGAGAGCCCTACTTGGGCACATAACCATCCTGGGTCATCTAATCTCAGTAGGTCTATGTACATCCACTCCCTCACTTTCTGAGGTCCAACCGTCAGTCCAAGAAGGGAAAAATGGCAGGGAACTGAGACTAACTCAGCTTGTGTTCCACTTGCTAGGAGAACTACATGAAGACAAAGCTGCACATTTGCTACTTCATTCATGATGTTATTCTGACTTTTCATCCATTTGCCTGACATATTCATGATGTCTTCATTTTTAAAGCTGTATGCATTCCATTGTGTAGATGTACCACATTTAGTTTATCCATATTTCAGTTGAAGGGGATCTCTATTGTCAGTTCCTGGCTACTACAAATAAAGCTGCTATAAACATAGTTGTTTGAGTGTCCCTGTGATACAGAGGACAACTTTTAGGTGTATGCCCAGAAGTGGTATAGCTGAGTCTTGATAAAGAGCTATTCTCAGTTTTCTGCAAAACTGCCAATTTGATTTCCAAAGTGGTTGTATAGTACTGTACTACTACTGTAGCCACCCAGTGGCCCCAGACAAACTGGGTTCACCTGAAAAGAGGGCTGGAAATGAAAAGGAGAAAGAGAGGTGAAAGAAACATGGAGCTAAGACAAAATTATCTGATCAAGGCTCAAAGTTTAATATTCAGCTCTTTTATATATAGGGAAATCCCCACAGAACTCATCCTTTGTTTCAGCTGGATTATGTCCCAAGTCAAGGACAAAGGGTAGTCTATTCTTCTAAGTTCCTGTAGGAAGCTGCATGCGCAGTCAGGACTGATAACTCTACCTGGGTCCTATTGTAGCAAGATCAGATTCTTTCTGGCCCACTCAAGGCTGGAGAAGGGCACATTCTACCAGCAGTGGAGTGTTCCCTTTGTTCTGCATCTTCACCAGCATGTGGTATCCCCTGAGCTTTTGATCTTAGCCATTCTTACTGGTATAAGATGGAATCTCAGGGTCATTTTGATTTCCATTTCCCTGATAACTAAAGATGTTGAATATTTCTTTAAGTGCTTCTTGCCCATTGGCCATCTTAACAGATTGTTTTGTTGAGAATTCTGTTTAGCTTGTACCCCATTTTTAAATTGGTGTATTTGGATTATTGGTTTCTGTTTTCTTGAGTTCTTTATACATTTTTCATATTAGCCCTCTGTTGGATGTAGGGTCGGTGAATAACATTTCCCAATCTGTAGGTTGCTGGTTTTCCCCATTGACAGTGTTCCTTATCTTACAGAAGCATGTCAGTTTCATGAGGTTTCATTTATGAATTGTTGACCTTAGAGCCTGAGCCACTGGTGTTCTATTTAGAAAGTTGTCTTCTGTGCCAATGAGTTCAAGGCTATTCTCCATGTTCTGTTCTATAAATTTAGTGTATCTGGTTTTACACTGAGGTCTTTGATCCCCATGGAAATGAGTTTTCTCCAGGGCAATAGATATGAATCTATTTGCATTCTTCTATATGCTGACATAGTTGGTAAGTGATAGTATTATCATTAGCAAAAAAGATATTTAGTGATGTTTTTTTCTACTAGTTTATGAGTATGTAAGTAATTTCAATTTTAGCACTAGGTGGCTAGTGTGTGTTTTAGATATATAGTTCAATTTCTAGTATATTACAGTTAAATATAAATTCAAAATGATACATTTTGTTTTGGTTTTTAAAGAAAATATATTAAAAGCTTATATTTATTGCTTATTATAAAAATATAAATATGATTATAGTTAAATTTTTAATGTTTATAATATCTTATGATGGTAATTTTAAAATGTTCAACAAACTATAAAAATTTAAACATGTTGAAAATTTTAGGGTACTTCAAATCAATTTGACTCAAGTTTTTATTAAGAGTTTAGATTGGATCATGTAAAATTAAGAATTCTCATTATTATACCAGATGTATTTGTGTTTTACTGAGTCATGTTTTAAAATAATTTTCACTTACAGAAGATGCTTAAAGCTTGTGATTCTGTCCTGTCATGGGGGACCTTTCTTTTTTTTGGTCTTTTACTTAGGTCTTAGATCTGTATGAGCTGGTTCTAGAACTATCTGCTAAGTAGAAGTTACATAATTGTGTATTTTTATACACATCAAATAAAAATGACATTACAGAGTAACTCCAATTACAATATAACCTGCATTACATATTGAGCTATGGTTGATCTACATCAGATCACTTTACCTTGCTACTTTTCAATATTCATGGTGGATTTTACAAAATTGTCATGCAATCCACAAACTAACAGCTAGTACCCATTGCTGAAGAAAACACACACACAACCCACTGAGCATGGAGAAGTTGAGTTGGTGCCTAAATAGTGACTTCACCTCGATGTCCTACTGTTTTGTTAGATGATGATAGAGACTACACAAACAGAACAGTTAACAGCACTCCAAGCACAGAAACTTTAATTTATAATCGGCTCTGCTTGCCAAATAAGATAGGACAATGATGGTATAAGGGTTGTGGAAATAACCACAACAATGTTTGATTTGAATTAAAGCCCTTTCAACAAAATGGGTCTTGATGTGGTATGAATAAAAACAGATCCCATAATCTCATAGGGAGTGGCACTGTTAAGAAAATATGACACACTTATACAATGGTATATTACTGAGCTATTAAAAACAAAGACAACATGAAATTTTCAGACAAATGGATAGAAGCAGAAAACATCATTCTGAGTGAAGCAACCCAGACTCACAAAGAAAACCATAGTATTGTACTCACTTATCAGTAGATATTATCCATAAAGTCTAGGATAATCATACTAAAATCCACAGTCACAAAGAAACTAAGGAATGATCAAATGAGGACGTAGGCACAAATTTTTTTTGCAGCCTACTTTTAATAAGGGTTCAGTCTCTCCATTAACCCACCACCTAACAGAATTAGTAGAAGAGAAAACTTATTAGGATATAGGGAAAGCGGACCTGTTCAGGAATAGTACTTAGGGAAAAGTTTCATCTTCTTTCTCAGCAGTTCAGTCCCATAGCAAATACCAAATATGACTCAGTAGGGGCAGCCCATTTCTCTATAAAGACAAATACAAATCACAAACTAGCAGTTATAGTTCAATATTGAAGAGACCGCCAGTCTTGCCAATAGGCCTGAAGCAAGGCAGTGGATACAGCAAGCTTCCACAGGAACTTCACAAGCAGTTCTTTGTTGAGTTTCTCTCAATGGCAGTGTTACCACAAGATGAGCTCAGCAACGCTATGTAAGGGGAAACAATAAATGCCTGTCTTTAGCAAAGAATAGAGAGGCAGAGCAAACCAAAGCAAGGGTCAGTGCTTGTCTCCCACTGTCTGTGGAGTCATATTTATACTCCCTCATCACAGGACATTTCCTCTGTCTACTCCATCAAAACATCCTTTCACCTGTGTTTTTTTTTTTTTTTCAGGGAAATATTCTTTCACATGTCTGCTTTAATTAGACATTTTTTCACCTGTGAGCAGGATCAAAACAGCATTTGACATTACTAACTTTCCAAAGAAACTAGAAGTTTCCACTTCAGACTAATGTTTTAATATAACTCAGAAAGGAAAATAAAATAGACATAGGGGAGGTTGGATGGAAGAAAGGAATGGGGTGGGAGAAGGTTTAGGGAGGCCAACAAGAGAGATGAAGTGAGGCAAGGAGAGAAAGAGAAGAGAGAGAAGACTGGATTCGGTGTAGTAGAGACTTTTCTAAAAGAGGTAGAAACTTAGGACAATGGAAACTCCCAGTAATCTCTGAAGGTGACCCTATTAAAACTACTAGCAAGAGGAGATATAGAACCTGAAATGGCCACCTGTAACAAAGACAATATTACCAATGGAGTGATAGGGACATCAACCCAGCCATGAAACCTTCATCTCACACATTTTTCTGCTCACGGGTTGTGCAGGAATAAGGAGAGAGCTGAAAATGAGGGAAGAAGCAAACAATGACTGGCCTGACTTGATATCCAGGCAATGAAGAGAACCCAACCCCTGACATTATTAATGATATTCTGCTATACTTGCAAATAGGAACCTAGCATACCTGTCATGTGAGAGGCCTCACTCAGCAGCAGATGGAAACAGATACAAACGTACAGCTCCAAATTAGGCAGAACTCAGGGAATCTTGTGGAAGTAGGGGAGGAAGGATTGAAGAAGTTAGAGAGATCAAGGGCACAAGAACACATATAGAATCAACTAACCTGAGCTTATAGAGGATCACTGAAACTTAACCATGGGACAGAGAGCATGCATGGGATGTACCTACGGACACATGTGTAACAGCTGTGCAGCTTGATTCTCATTTGGGACCCCTGACAGCAAGAGCCTTCAGATCCCTTCCTCCTAACTGGGCTGCCTTGTCTAGACTCAAGAAGTAAAAATGCTCTTAGTTCTACTGTAACTTTATAGGCTATGTCATGGTGATATTCATAGGATGTTTCGTCAGTTGTGAGGAGAAAGGGAGGGGGGATGAAGAAAAGGGAAGTGAGAGGAACGGGAGGAGTGACGAGAAGCTGTAATCAGGATGTAATGTAAACACATGAGTTAATTAATGAAAAAAATAATGGTTTCCTTAGAATGAGTCAATTAACTAAGTTTATTTTATAGATAGATAGAAATAAAGATAGAGATAGAGACATGAACAAAACAAACAAATAAATCAAAACAAAACGAAATATGAGCTTATTAGAGGAAGTGTGTCACTGGGGTGGGCTTTGAGCCTTCAGGCGCTCAAGCCAGTTCCAGTGTGCTTTTTTCTTGATGCTGCCTATGGATCCAGATGTAGATCTCTTGCTCTTTCTCCAACATCATGTCTGCTTGCATGCCCCCATCTTTTTCATATAAGTAGTATTGAGTATGTGTTCCATAATAGTGTTTCTATTGGTGTGAAAAGACAACATGACCACAGCAACTCTTATGAAAGAATGCACCTGATAATGGGCTGAACTTTCAATTATCAGATTTAATAAGACACATTATTGATTCTTCATCAGAGAAGCTTCCTCATACAGCAGGTGAAAAAAAATACAGAGCCAGACAGCTGTACATTAGGCAGAAAAGAGACACTGGAACACACAAATATAAACGAGATGTTTTCATTGAATCCCTATCTGATATCTCAGGATATCCAGCAGAACTGGAGGCAGAAGGAATGTGGGAGGCAGAGGAGATTGAGGATAACAGGATAACAAGTCTTTCTAAATCAACTGAACAAAGCTCATATGAACTCAGAGACTGGAGCTCAGGGCCTACATGGGTATGTATCATATCTAGAGGGCCCTGTGATTTAGAGCTCTGACACCAAGATTACCATATAATAGGTGTTTGGAGACCAATAAATTGTTATGCTAATTTGTTTTATTTAAGCTATATTTTACACCAAATAAAAATAAAATTTAATGATTATCTGAAAAAAGACCCTAAAAGTATTTTAAAAGACAAAAATTTGACTATATTAATTTCAAATATTTAAACTTTATAATATAAAATTTACATGTTTACTTTTTATTTAAATAAAATATCTGAAATCTTGAAAGTATATAATCTATAGTGAACCACACATAACAATGGATGGCATGACTAGGGATGTTCTAGCACATACAAGTAACCCCAGTAATCTCATGTAAGGAGAAAGCCAGAGGATTGAAACCTTAAGGTAAGATGATTCTCTCTCTCTCTCTCTCTCTCTCTCTCTCTCTCTCTCTCTCTCTCTCTCTCTCTCTCTCTCTCTCTCTGTGTGTGTGTGTGTGTAGGCAGTATCACAAGATCATAGTATGTCACAGGTCACTGTCAGAGGTTCCCAAGAAATAAATTCATCAACTAAATAAATATACATATGTACATACACACATGTATAATAAACTCTGTCTACAAAGCAAGTTCATAAATTGTAAGCAGTAATACTATTCCTGTTAATATTGTTGACTACTCTGTTCATTGTCTTTTAAGTCTGTATATACTAAAACAATAAGGAAATAAACACTACCTCTATGCCTTCCTGAATTATTCAGAACTGAGTAGACAC
Source organism: Grammomys surdaster (assembly GCF_004785775.1). Classification (NCBI taxonomy): domain Eukaryota; kingdom Metazoa; phylum Chordata; class Mammalia; order Rodentia; family Muridae; genus Grammomys; species Grammomys surdaster. The sequence continues at coordinate 20,339,311 of NW_021604597.1, read as the reverse complement.
AAGAACTGCTGAGTGTTTTGTCAGAGTGTGGATTATGTATCAAGGTCAAGAAAAATGCTGCCTTTCACTTAAAACCAAATTTAATAATTCATTTTTAAAGAGGCATGAAATGGTTGACACTTTCATTGATGCAAAGATCTATTTGAAGAGATTTGCATTGTGACAGAATATGCAACATCTTATCTATATATTTCTTACTATGATACTTAGAATATCTCAGGTAATGAATTTATTATAAGAAATAAAATCAATAAATTTATGTGCTATTTGACTATTAGAAGCGTTAAAGATCCAAACATCATGAGATTTGATTTTTTTTATCATCAGCACCACTCAAAAATAAACAGTAAACAATTATTTCTAAATTATTTAAGGCTTATATGTTTGAAGCAACAACATACCAAAAAAAAATGAGCAAACAACAAACGTTTGCTTCTTAGTCATCAAGTGAAATCAGAGTCCATTGTTCAGATTCTGTGACTAGTGAATACCGACTTCTTGAATCACAGATGACAAACTTTAATGATTTCTTATGTGGTACAGTGAAATCACTCTGAATTGATTAACCTGGAAATGTACTCATGTCATTATTTGAGATTTCAATTTATGACATGAAATCCTGTCATCTCACCCAGTATTTTAATATTAACACAATCACTACAAGGTAAGAAGGATTCAACAAATTAGTTGGTCACCAGCAGGAAAATATCCAGTTCACCATACACATCATGTATTCATGAAAATTTATACAGATTTCTTGAATCAATATTCATATTTAATACTTTTCAATAATCTTTGAAAAGATGGTTTGTTAGTCTTAAGTTCTGAGAAATAAAGAATACATTCACTATACATTTTTGAAAGGATTGAAGAATATTGCATTGCTTACTTATGTTCAATGCATGTGCACAACATGCATCACCTTTAATATTGAAATGTGGTGTTCAAATCAGTCCAGGAAAATAAATTTGATTTAAGTTTTAATTCTCTGATTTATATGTGTGTACATGCAGATGTGTGTGAAAGATTGTATGTGAGATGGTACAGAGATATATGCAGCTGCAGATGCATGTGAAGGGCATAGGTCAACCTCAGGTGCCACCCCTTAGGAACAGTCTATGTTGTTACTGTGAGACAGGGACTATCTATCACATACTACCAGAGGCTCAATAACTTGGGAAGTATGACTTGTAATATTTACATATTTTCCTCTCTCCTTCCTCTCAAAACCTTTCCATGTACCCTACTTCCACTATTCTATCTTTCAAATTAATGGCCTCTTTTTAAATTTTTATGTATATTTTGAAATATATAAATATGACCTACTAAGTCTACATAAGGTTTCTTTTATGTATGTCTTCTGTAGGATGACTATTTATTATTGCTTAAAAATTGGCATATTCTTACCACTATGTCTGGGGTCTCGATACCTCCTGCTTTGTAGCTTTCCATGGTTTTGTTCTTTGCATTTTTCAAATTTCTCTCCACCAGGCTTTATGTACCCAGGGTACCTAGAGGCAACATCACCAGAACTGGAATGTATGTCTCCATTTTACTTTGAACATTCATCTAGCAAAAACATAAATTAAATAAAATGATTATCTTTTAGAATTATTGAGTTTCAGAGAGTGTATTATATCTATGCAGTAGACTAAAATAAATGATATTAATGTAATGAGAACTTTGTTTAATTGATGGTAATAAATTGTCAAAGTTACTGATTAATTTCATAAATTTCCCCTAAACCATAACCTATATTTTTAGGTATATCTCAGATTTATCTTAACTTTTAAATTTATAACATAAGGGGAGAGAAATGTATTTAAGTTAAAAATATAGAAGAAAATAAGAATTTTATAATAATTTTAAAAGGCATAATAGCAAAATAATCATGCATCAAAATAAGAAAACTTAATAAGTTCCTGTAACAGAACTATAGGTAATAACTATTACAACTAATGAACTTTTCAAAGTAAATTTAAAATGTGGAAAATCACTTGCATAAATTATCTATAAAGCAAAATATATGTAGGAAACATACAAAGTATTTAAAGATATTAACATTTTAAAATGAATAAGATTTGATTGAACATCATACTTTAGAGCAATCTTACTGGAGGCCAGTTCAATATGAAGTGTCCTGAGAAAACAAAGCAAAGGGGTATGGAGTCAGAGGTCATGGCTGAAGGCTTCTTCCTCTTCTTTATGTTTTTTAACTAATTTTATTTTATTTTTGGCAGTTGTTCTCTTTAAAATCAATTTCTATTCTAAGGCCCAAAACCATTGACTTCTGACAATAAACTCCTGCTGTCCAGCAGCAAGGGATTAAGAAGAAAACAGGCTTAATTGCTAGGTATCTATTTTTTTTTTCTGGCTCAAGGACCTCTCTTGCTACCCAGGTAAGAGGCTAGGGACTTATTAACTCTTTATGAACTAGTGAGAAAAGTAAAGGAAAGAAAATCATCTATACAGACACATTCTGGTCCAGCCCAAACACCTGTCTCATCAACTCCACAAATGTTCAAGTCTATAGAGACACCTCTCTCTCTCTCTCTCTCTCTCTCTCTCTCTCTCTCTCTCTCTCTC